>NC_091305.1:29612649-29655149 GCF_038502225.1 Cherax quadricarinatus
CAATAAGGTTTAGCAAATGGTAATCCATTGAACAAGGCGATTAACTCACTATAAGCAGGTGATATAGGCACCACTGCAAGGGTGGGAGTCAGGTCACAAGAGGTTGTGGACACAAGCGACAACTGAGAATCTACATTACACTCCAAGCACAAGCCACCTACTTTTCAGACACATAATAAACCCACACATAATTCGACACATAATTACACACACACACACACACACACACACACACACACACACACTGTAAGTGCGGTAAGTCCCAGGAGGTTGGTCAGGTCACAAGAAGGTGTGGGCAGCCAAGGACCACTGAGACTTACCTTAAACGCACAAGCCACCTACCTTTCAATACATAATAAACCCACACATAATTCCACACACAACTACACACAAAATTACACACACACACACACACACACACACACACACACACACACACACACACACACACACACACACACACACACACACACACACACACACACACACATATCCAGACACACACACACTCCCCCCTCACCACCGACATCTCACTACTTCCCCTGATCCATCCCCTCCCTCGATCACCCTCCCCTCCCCCGTTCACCCCAAACCCTCCCCACCCAGCTCCCAAATAGCCACAGTTCCTCCACTACTTCCCCCCCCACACTCTGACACACACACTACTAACCTAACATACAGAACTACATAGGTTTCCAACTCTGAGGCATTCAGGATAAAACAAAAATGGGTTGCCAGAGAGCAACAAGAAAAACCAAGGGACAGGAGGAGGAAAATGCAAAGGAAGATTGGGCAGCAGAGCTCATAAAAAGGGATCATGAATGGGAAAAGAAACTAGAAGAACTTAGCATGAGAATGGAAGAGAGGATAGATATGGAAAGCAGGAAGTGGGAGGTGCATGTCAAAGCAGCAGAAGCTAGGATACAGAGTTTAGAAGAGGAATTGAAAAATCTGAAACAGCCTAAAGAACTAAAGAACATTTTGGGATTGACAACAGAGACTGTTACCTCAGCCACAATTAAGGGGACTGTAGGGAAAGAAGGGGCACAACTGCATGGAGATGCTCTATCAGAGGAGACTGTAGCAAATGAAAGAGCTAAGCTTTATGTGGAGGCCCTAACAGACAACAACAGAGCCCTAGGAAAGCCGAGAAGGGAAAATGACAGGCCACTGAGCCCAAGTACATTAGCCAGTGAAACTGATGAAAGGAAAGCTGCAGTGGAGGAAACCAAATCAAATGAGGGGATACACAGGGATATGCAGTGGGAGAATGAAAGGGTGAGGTCAGTCTTTGTGTATGGGCTCCAGGAAGTCGAAGGGGAAACATATGAAGCAAGAAAACAAGGGGAAAAAAAAGCAATTGAAAGCATCATGAAAGCAATAGGAGAAGACGATATGACCCAGCTGGAAAATTTTCGGAGAATAGGGGGGTTTGTAAAAAAAAGAACCCGGCCAGTGAGAGTGACCTTCAAGGCAGAAGCGACTCGGACCAGGATACTGCAGGAGAAAGCACGATTAAGGGACATGACGGCATACAGGAGGGTGTATCTCGACCGCGACAGAACACAAGAAGAAAGGAAGAAACTGAGAGAGATGGTACAAAGGCGAAAGGAGGAAAGAGAGGGGATGGAGAAGACAGACAGGAGATCCCAGACCCAGGAAGAAGATCTAATACAGCCTCCCTCACAACTTTCTACAGAAGCCTCCCAACCAGGTCAACCCCAGTGCAACCAAACACACTAAATCAAAACACCCATGCCACATCCAATGCCCCCACCCACTACATTACAAACTTCACCCCCACAGCAACAACCCATAGTTCCTTACCAGGTCTCCCACTTCCCCAACCCCAATATACTTCCCAGACCACAGTCTTAGAAAAGAAGTTGAAGGTGTGGTATACAAATGCAGATGGAATAACAAACAAGTATGAGGAGTGGCACGAAAGAATCAAAGAGACATCCCCAGACATAATAGCACTCACAGAAACAAAACTCACCAGAATAATAACAGATTCAATCTTTCCATCCGGATATCAAATCTTCAGGAAAGACAGAGGGAGGAGAGGGGGAGGAGGAGTTGCACTGCTCATTAAAAACCAGTGGGGTTTTGAGAAAATGGAAGGAATGGATGGCATGGGCGAAAGGGACTACTTAGTAGGAACAATCCAGTCTGAGGGACATAAGGTGATAATTGCAGTAATGTACAACCCACCACAGAACTGCAGGAGGCCAAGAGAAGAATACGATGAGAGCAACAGAGCAATGATCAACACACTAGCCGAGGTGGCCAGGAGAGCACACATGGGGGGAGCAAAGTTACTAGTTATGGGTGATTTCAATCACAAGGAGATTGACTGGGAAAACCTGGAGCCCCATGGGGGTCCCAAAACATGGAGAGCCAAGATGATGGATGTGGTACTGGAGAACCTCATGCATCAACATGTTAGAGACACTACCAGAGAGAGAGGAGAGGATGAACCAGCAAGGTTGGACCTTGTATTCACCATGAGTAGTTCGGACATCGAGGGTATCATGTATGAAAGGCCCCTGGGAGCTAGTGATCATGTGGTTCTGTGCTTCGACTACATAGTTGAGCTCCAAGTGGAGAGAGTAGCAGGAATAGGCTGGGAAAAACCAAACTACAAAAGGGGGAACTACTCAGGCATGAGGAACTTCCTTCAAGACATTCAGTGGGAGAGGGAACTGACAGGAAAACCAGTACAAGAAATGATGGACTATGTAGCAACAAAATGCAAGGAGGCAGAGGAGAGGTTTGTTCCCAAGGGAAACAGAAATAATGGGAAGAACAGAACGAGTCCTTGGTTCACCCAAAGGTGTAGGGAGGCAAAAACTAGGTGTACTAGAGAATGGAAAAGGTACAGAAGACAGAGAACTCAGGAAAATAAAGAAATCAGCCGAAGAGCCAGAAACGAATATGCACAGATAAGAAGGGAGGCTCAGAGACAATATGAAAATGACATAGCATCAAAAGTAAAGACTGACCCGAAGCTGTTGTACAGCCACATCAGGAGGAAAACAACAGTCAAGGACCAGGTAATCAGACTGAGGAAGGGTGATGGGGAATTCACAAGAAACGACCGAGAGGTATGTCAGGAGCTCAACACAAGATTTAAAGAGGTATTTACAGTGGAAACCAGTAGGACTCCAAGAAATCAGAACAGGGGGGCACACCAGCAAGTGCTGGATGAGGTACATATAACCAAGGAGGAGGTGAAGAAGCTGCTATGCGAACTTGACACCTCAAAGGCGGTGGGACCAGACAACATCTCTCCATGGGTCCTTAAAGAGGGAGCAGAGATATTGTGTGAGCCATTAACAAAGATCTTCAACACATCATTTGAAACTGGGCAACTCCCTGAGGTATGGAAAATGGCAAA
Source organism: Cherax quadricarinatus (assembly GCF_038502225.1). Taxonomy (NCBI): domain Eukaryota; kingdom Metazoa; phylum Arthropoda; class Malacostraca; order Decapoda; family Parastacidae; genus Cherax; species Cherax quadricarinatus. The sequence goes on from NC_091305.1 coordinate 29,616,050, forward strand.
TGTAGTCCCAATTTTTAAAAAGGGAGACAGACATGAGGCACTAAACTACAGACCTGTATCTCTAACTTGTATAGTATGCAAGGTCATGGAGAAGATCATCAGGAGGAGAGTGGTGGGGCACCTGGAAAGAAACAAGTGTATAATTGACAACCAGCACGGTTTCAGGGAAGGAAAATCCTGTGTCACAAACCTACTAGAGTTTTTTGACAAGGTGACAGAAGTAAGACAAGAGAGAGAGGGGTGGATCGACTGCGTATTTTTGGACTGCAAGAAGGCTTTCGACACAGTTCCTCACAAGAGGTTACTGCAAAAGCTAGAGGACCAGGCACACATAACAGGAAAGGCACTGCAATGGATCAGAGAATATCTGACAGGGAGGAAACAACGAGTCATGGTACGCGACGAGGTGTCAGAGTGGGCGCCTGTGACAAGCGGGGTTCCACAGGGGTCAGTCCTAGGACCTGTGCTGTTCTTGGTATACGTGAACGACATAACGGAAGGGATAGACTCAGAAGTGTCCTTGTTTGCAGACGATGTGAAGTTAATGAGAAGAATCGAATCGGACGAGGATCAGGCAGGACTACAAAGAGATCTGGACAGGCTACAAGCCTGGTCCAGCAACTGGCTCCTTGAATTTAACCCTGCCAAATGCAAAGTCATGAAGATTGGGGAAGGGCAAAGAAGACCGCAGACACAATATAGTTTAGATGGCCAAAGACTGCAAACCTCACTCAAGGAAAAAGATCTGGGGGTGAGTATAACACCGAGCATATCTCCTGAGGCGCACATCAATCAGATAACTGCTGCAGCATACGGGCGCCTGGCAAACCTACGGATAGCGTTCCGATACCTCAGTAAGGATTCGTTTAAGACTCTGTACACCATCTACGTCAGGCCCATACTGGAGTATGCAGCACCAGTTTGGAATCCACACCTAGTCAAGCACGTCAAGAAATTAGAGAAAGTGCAAAGGTTTGCAACAAGACTAGTCCCAGAGCTACGGGGGTTGTCCTATGAAGAAAGGTTGAGGGAAATCGGCCTGACGACACTGGAGGCCAGGAGGGTCAGGGGAGACATGATAACGACATATAAAATACTGCGCGGAATAGACGAGGTGGACAAAGACGGGATGTTCCAGAGATGGGACACAGACACAAGAGGTCACAATTGGAAGTTGAAGACTCAGATGAATCAAAGGGATGTTAGGAAGTATTTCTTCAGTCATAGAGTAGTCAGGCCATGGAATAGCCTAGAAAGTGATGTGGTGGAGGCAGGAACCATACATAGTTTTAAGGCGAGGTATGATAGAGCTCATGGGGCAGGGAGAGAGAGGACCTAGTAGCAATCAGCGAAGAGGCGGGGCCAGGAGCTGTGACTCGACCCCTGCGACCACAAATAGGTGAGTACAAATAGGTGAGTACACTCATACTCTCTGTCTGTCTCTCTCCCTCTCTTTCACTCTCACTCATAGCTATGATCAGTTTCAAGATTATTTAACTCGCCTTATGAAGTATGGTTCCCGGCTTGGCGTGATAACTCTGGTGTCGTCTTCCCTCACCAGTTCTCTTGCGTCGGGAAGATAGTCTGAAGGACGTGAAAAAACATTTATGTCATTATTACTCAGGAAATATTATTACCAACAGCAGTACAGAGAGTTTCCTGCATTGTGATGTTTGGCCACTTCTGCCAGGAGAGGTTGACTGAGTGATGGTGAACATGTTCCCTATATTAATGGGGTCACCCAGCCTCGGTGGGGGACGGCCGGTGTGTTGCAAAAATTAATTTCTGGGTTGAATTTATTTTAGAGAGCAGCTCGATAGTCGTGTTGGTGAGTGCACCGTGGGCAGGGTCACTGGTGTTGGTGAGTGCACCGTGGGCAGGGTCACTGGTGTTGGTGAGTGCACCGTAGGCAGGGTCACTGGTGTTGGTGGGTGCACCGTAGGCAGGGTCACTGGTGTTGGAGAGTGCACCGTGGGCAGGGTCACTGGTGTTGGTGAGTGCACCGTGGGCAGGGTCACTGGTGTTGGTGAGTGCACCGTAGGCAGGGTCACTGGTGTTGGTGAGTGCACCGTAGGCAGGGTCACTGGTGTTGGTGAGTGCACCGTAAGCAGGGTCACTGGTGTTGGTGAGTGCAATGTAGGCAGGGTCACTGGTGTTGGTGAGGGCACCGTGGGCAGGGTTACTGATGTTGGTGACTGCACCGTGGGCAGGGTCACTGGTGTTGGTGAGTGCACCGTAGGCAGGGTTACTGGTGTTGGTGACTGCACCGTAAGCAGGGTTACTGGTGTTGGGGAGTGCACCGTAGGCAGGGTTACTGGTGTTGGTGAGTGCACCGTGGGCAGGGTTACTAGTGTTGGTGAGTGCTCCGTTGGCAGGGTTACTGGTGTTGGTGAGTGCACCGTAGGCAGGGTTACTAGTGTTGGTGAGTGCACCGTGGGCAGGGTTACTGGTGTTGGTGAGTGCACCGTGGGCAGGGTCACTGGTGTTGGTGAGTGCACCGTGGGCAGGGTTACTGGTGTTGGTGAGTGCACCGTGGGCAGGGTCACTGGTGTTGGTGAGTGCACCGTGGGCAGGGTTACTAGTGTTGGTGAGTGCACCGTGGGCAGGGTCACTGGTGTTGGTGAGTGCACCGTGGGCAGGGTCACTGGTGTTGGTGAGTGCACCGTGGGCAGGGTCACTGGTGTTGGTGAGTGCACCGTGGGCAGGGTTACTGGTGTTGGTGGGAGCACCCTGGGCAGGGTCACTGGTGTTGGTGAGTGCACCGTGGGCAGGGTCACTGGTGTTCGTGAGTGCACCGTGGGCAGGGTCACTGATGTTGGTGAGTACACCGTGGGCAGGGTTACTGGTGTTGGTGAGTGCACCGTGGGCAGGGTTACTGGTGTTGGTGAGTGCACCGTGGGCAGGGTCACTGGTGTTGGTGAGGGCCCCGTGGGCAGGGTCACAGGTATTGGTGAGTGCACCGTGGGCAGGGTTACTGGTGTTGGTGAGTGCACTGTGGGCAGGATTACTGGTTTTCGTGAGTGCACCGTGGGCAGGGTTACTGGTGTTGGTGAGTGCACCGTGGGCAGGGTCACTGGTGTTGGTGGGTGCACCGTGGGCAGGGTTACTGGTGTTGGTGAGTGCACCGTGGGCAGGGTTACTGGTGTTGGTGAGTGCACCGTGGGCAGGGTTACTGGTGTTGGTGAGTGCACCGTGGGCAGGGTTACTGGTGTTGGTGAGTGCACCGTGGGCAGGGTCACTGGTGTTGGTGGGTGCACCGTGGGCAGGGTTACTGGTTTTGGTGTGTGCACCGTGGGCAGGGTTACTGGTGTTGGTGGGTGCACCGTGGGCAGGGTTACTGGTATTGGTGGGTGCACCGTGGGCAGGGTCACTGGTGTTGGTGAGTGCACCGTGGGCAGGGTTACTGGTGTTGGTGGGCGCACCATGGGCAGGGTCACTGGTGTTGGTGAGTGCACCGTGGGCAGGGTTACTGGTATTGGTGAATGCACCGTGGGCAGGGTCACTGGTGTTGGTGGGTGCACCGTGGGCAGGGTTACTGGTGTTGGTGAGTGCACCGTGGGCAGGGTTACTGATGTTGGTGAGTGCACCGTGGGCAGGGTCACTGGTGTTGGTGGGTGCACCGTGGGCAGGGTTACTGGTGTTGGTGAGTGCACCGTGGGCAGGGTAACTGGTGTTGGTGAGTGCACCGTGGGCAGGGTTACTGGTGTTGGTGAGTGCACCGTGGGCAGGGTTACTGGTGTTGGTGAGTGCACCGTGGGCAGGGTCACTGGTGTTGGTGGGTGCACCGTGGGCAGGGTTACTGGTCTTGGCGGGTGCACCGTGGGCAGGGTTACTGGTGTTGGTGGGTGCACCGTGGGCAGGGTTACTGGTGTTGGTGGGTGCACCGTGGGCAGGGTCACTGGTGTTGGTGAGTGCACCGTGGGCAGGGTTACTGGTGTTGGTGGGCGCATAATGGGCAGGGTCACTGGTGTTGGTGAGTGCACCGTGGGCAGGGTCACTGGTGTTGGTGGGTGCACCGTGGGCAGGGTTGCTGGTGTTGGTGAGTGCACCGTGGGCAGGGTCACTGGTGTTGGTGAGTGCACCGTGGGCAGGGTTACTGGTGTTGGTGGGTGCACCGTGGGCAGGGTCACTGGTGTTGGTGAGTGCACCCTGGGCAGGGTCACTTATGGTGAGTGCATCCTGGCAGGGTCACTGATGGTGAGTGCACCCTCTCAGGGTCACTGATGGTGAGTGCACCCTGGCAGGGTCACTGATGGTGAGTGCACCCTGGCAGGGTCACTGATGCTGAGTGCACCCTCTCAGGGTCACTGATGGTGAGTGCACCCTGGCAGGGTCACTGATGGTGAGTGCACCCTCTCAGGGTCACTGATGATGAGTGCACCCTGGCAGGGACACTGATGGTGAGTGCACCCTTGCAGGGTCACTGATGCTGAGTGCACCCTCTCAGGGTCACTGATGGTGAGTGCACCCTGGCAGGGTCACTGATGGTGAGTGCACCCTGGCAGGGTCACTAATGGTGAGTGCACCCTGGCAGGGTCACTGATGGTGAGTGCACCATGGCAGGGTCACTGATGGTAAGTGCACCCTGGCAGGGTCACTGATGGTGAGTTCCCCCTTTCAGGGTCACTGATGGTGAGTGCACCCTGGCAGGGTCACTGATGGTGAGTGCACCCTCTTAGGGTCACTGATGGTGAGTGCATCCTGGCAGGGTCACTGATGGTGAGTGCATCCTGGCAGGGTCACTAATGGTGAGTGCACCCTCTCATGGTCACCGATGGTGAGTGCACCCTGGCAGGGTCACTGATGGTGAGTGCACCCTTGCAGGGTCACTGATGGTGAGTGCACCCTGGCAGGGTCACTGATGGTGAGTGCACCCTGGCAGGGTCACTGATGGTGAGTGCACCCTGGCAGGGTCACTGATGGTGAGTGCACCCTGGCAGGGTCACTGATGGTGAGTGCACCCTGGCAGGGTCACTGATGGTGAGTCCACCCTCTCTCAGGGTCACTGATGGTGAGTGCACCCTCTCAGGGTCACTGATGGTGAGTGCACCCTCTCAGGGTCACTGATGGTGAGTGCACCCTCTCAGGGTCACTGATGGTGAGTGCACCCTCTCAGGGTCACTGATGGTGAGTGCACCCTCTCAGGGTCACTGATGGTGAGTGCACCCTCTCAGGGTCATTGATGGTGAGTGCACCCTCTCAGGGTCACTGATGGTGAGTGCACCCTGGCAGGGTCAGTGATGGTGAGTGCTCCCTGGCAGGGCCACTGATGGTGAGTGCAGCCTCTCATGGTCACTGATGGTGAGTGCAACCTCTGAGGGTCACTGATGGTGAGTGCACCCTGGCAGGGTCACTGATGGTGAGTGCACCCTGGCAGGGTCACTGATAGTGAGTGCACCCTCTCAGGGTCACTGATGGTGAGTGCACCTCTCAGGGTCACTGATGGTGAGTGCACCCTGGCAGGGTCAGTGATGGTGAGTGCTCCCTGGCAGGGCCACTGATGGTGAGTGCACCCTCTCATGGTCACTGATGGTGAGTGCACCCTGGCAGGGTCACTGATGGTGAGTGCACCCTGGCAGGGTCAGTGATGGTGAGTGCACCCTGGCAGGGTCAGTGATGGTGAGTGCACCCTGGCAGGGTCACTGATAGTAAGTGCACCCTCTCAGGGTCACTGATGGTGAGTCCACTTTCTCTCAGGGTCACTGATGGTGAGTGCACCCTCTCAGGGTCACTGATGGTGAGTGCACCCTCTCAGGGTCACTGATGGTGAGTGCACCCTCTCAGGGTCACTGATGGTGAGTGCACCCTCTCAGGGTCACTGATGGTGAGTACACCCTGGCAGGGTCACTGATGGTGAGTGCACCCTGGCAGGGTCACTGATGGTGAGTGCACCCTCAGGGTCACTTATGGTGACTGCACCCTGGCAGGGTCACTGATGGTGAGTGCACCTGGCAGGGTCACTGATGGTGAGTGCACCCTGGCAGGGTCACTGATTGTGAGTGCACCCTGGCAGGGTCACTGATGGTGAGTGCACCCTGGCAGGGTCACTGATGGTGAGCGCACCCTGGCAGGGTCACTGATGGTGAGTGCATCCTGGCAGGGTCACTGATGGTGAGTGAACCCTTGCTGGGTCACTGATGGTGAGTGCACCCTCTCAGGGTCACTGATGGTGAGTGCACCCTCTCAGGGTCACTGATGGTGAGTGCACCCTCTCAGGGTCACTGATGGTGAGTGCACCCTCTCAGGGTCACTGATGGTGAGTGCACCCTCTCAGGGTCACTGATGGTGAGTGCACCCTGGCAGGGTCACTGATGGTGAGTGCCCCCTGGCAGGGTCACTGATGGTGAGTGCACCCTGGCAGGGTCACTGATGGTGAGTGCCCCCTGGCAGGGTCACTGATGGTGAGTGCACTCTGGCAGGGTCACTGATGGTGAGTGCACTCTGGCAGGGTCACTGATGGTGAGTGCACCCTGGCAGAGTCACTGATGGTGAGTGCACCCTGGCAGGGTTACTGATGGTGAGTGCACTCTGGCAGGGTCAGTGATGGTGAGTGCACTCTGGCAGGGTCACTGATGGTGGCCCTGGCGGGTCATGGGTGAGTCCCCCGGGTCATGATGGGAGTCCCCCTGGCAGGGTCACTGTTTTGGGTACTCGGGGTCACTGATGGTAGTGCACCTGGCGGGGCACGATGTGAGTGCCCCCGGCGGGGTCACTGAGGGTTTTTGTCTCTAAACAATGGTTTTAAAACACGTATCGAAAAAAAAAATTTTTTTCTGCGACGTTTTTTACTTAGATTAAATAGTTTATAACTTTTGCTCTTTCGTTTTTTAAACCCCTTTTTTAAACCCCTGGTCATTTTTTAAGATGTACCTGTAAAGCAGAATCCCCCTCGTACACTGACGACTTGTAGGCCCAGTTTTTAAATTTTATACATTGTTTAAAAATTTTTGTATATTTTCTTTTCGCCCGATAATTTTTATTTTTAAAATATCTTTTTTTCAATTCTTCGTTAAAAAACCCTTTAGAACCCTTTCCCCCGTAATCCTAGTGTTGTTCCAAGTGGACAAAAATTTTTGGAAAAATAACTACAGGTGGGGGAAGATAAAACACATGTTAGGGAAAAGGGTGTGTGTGTGTGTGTGTGTGTGTGTGTGTTTGTGTTTGTGTGTGTGTGTTTTTGGGGGAAAATTTTTGTTCTAAATAAAATTATTTCTACTTTAGTGTGTACCCTTTCCCCTTTTAATGTAATATCCCTTCATTTGTACATCTCTCTTAGTTTTACCCTCATTTCATTTGTGCCCCTTCCTTTTTTTTTAACCACCCCAGAAAATTTCCTTTCAGTTTGATGTGTACGTCTTTCGCCTAGTGTGTCCCCTTTGCTCACCTCTCAGTTTAAATTGTACACATAACTTAACGTAACTATCTTAACTTTCTAAAAAAAAAAGGGAAAAGCCCCACCAATTTTATTTGGGAACAAAATTTAAATTAATTCATTGTGAACTTTTTTTTGACCTCAGAAAAGAAAAGAACATAATCGATTATCCGGGCGGGTTAAAGGGTCCGGTGACCCTATTAAAATAGAAAGCAAAATCTGTCCATTTTTTGGGGTTAAAACACTCCAGGGAAATTTTTTTTTTTTTGATTTTTTTTTTTGCTAATTTTTTAAAAAAAATTGGAATTTTTATACGTACTCTGAATAATTTTTTTTAAAAGTTTCTGTTTTTTTCCCACGTCAGTGGGTAATTATTTAAATTTTTCCCAAAAGTATTTTTTTATTTTTGACGTTCATATTTATTTGTTCTTCACTTTCTGTTTGGGGCTCCTGTTCTTCACTTTGGTAATTTATAATGAATGACTTCTTCACATTCCCGTCCCAGCGGGAAAAGGTTTATCCAGTCTGAAAAATAAAACCCGTGAAGGGGGGGGCCCTGGGCGCAGAAAAGAAAACCTGATCTTTCGGTCCCACCCTTTTCAACATCTTAAACGATATCAGAAACATTGCTGGCTTTGGGGCCACCAAAGACGGCCGGGCCCGGGGCCCGGAATGAACAACTCTCGAAATTCATCAGAGGTGGTAGACATGTCGACGGTTCATCATTATTCTTCACTCCCTGTAAATCGCCACTCATACGTTCACCCAACCTTGACCATTCTTTTTCGGGACATATTCTACGAGTCAGCATGGTATTATTTTCTCATTCACCGGGGGGGACACCCCCCGTGTTGACGTTCCTTCTCCTTTCCATTAAAATAAAATAAAAAGATTCATTTACTTGCATACACGTGAAGACAGTCGGGTTCCCTTTTCCCGCTGACAGCAAAAAAAGGAACAAGGATTGTAGTCTTTTTTCAAAAGCACAAAAAAACCACTCTTGAAAGGGAAACAGGGCGTGCACTTGGGGGAAACAGAAAATGCACTCTTGGGGAAAAGCAAACATCCTTTTAAAGGGGAAACGCAAACATGCACTCTTAGGAACAGCAAAACATGCACTCTTTAAGGAAACGCAAACATGCACTCTTGGAGGGAAAAGGAAAAATGCCTTTGAAGGGAGAAACATGCACCCTTGAAGAAGCGGAAACATGCACCCTTGAAGAGAAAAAAATACCCTTGGGGGAAGAAAGAAAAATGACTCTTTGGGGGAAGCAAGGGAAAAATGCACTTTGCAGGAAGCGTGAAAATGCACTCTTTTAAGAAAGGGGAAGGTGATTTTGAAGGAAGCACGAAACATGACTCTTTGGGGGAAGCAGGAAAAATGATTTAGAGGGAAAAGCAAAATGCACCCTTTCAGGAAACAGCAAATCATTTGGGGGGAAGAATTAAAATACTTGGAAAAAGGGGTGAAGCTGACCCTTCAGGGAACAGCGAAACATGCACTTTGGAGGAAGCCGGGGAAAAATATTTGCGGAAGATTTAAAATGCACTCTTGGAGGGAACGGAAACATGCACTCTTGGGGGAAACAGGGAAAAATGCACTCTTGCAGGGCAGTGAAACATGACCCTTTCAGGGAAACAATTAAACATGCACTCTTGGAGGAACAGGCAAACATGCACTCTTGCAGGAAGCAGCAGAAACATACACTCTTACAGGAAACAGTGGCTATGGACTCTTGGAGGAAGCAGTAAGCATGCACTCTTGCAGAAAACAATAGGAAACATGCCTCTTACGAGCAGCAGAAACATGTGCACTTCTTGAAAGGAAACGTTGAAGCATGCACTCTTAAGAAACAACGAAACATACTGCACTCTGAGGAAACAGCAGAAACATGCACTCTTAGAGGAAGCAGCGAAACATGCACTCTTAGAGAGCAGCGAAACATGCACTCTTGGAGGAAGCAGCAGAAACTTATACGCACTCTTGGAGGAAGCAGCCAGAGAGCATGCACTCTTGAAAGTGACTTGTAGAAACATGCACTCTTAGGGGAAACAGTGAAACATGCACTCTTGCAGGAAGCAGCAGAAACATGCACTCTTGCGAGAGCAGCAGAAACATGCACTCTTGCAGGAAGCAACGAAACATGCACTCTTGATGAAGCAGCAAACATGCACTCTTGGAAAGTGACAGTGAAACATGCACTCTTGGAAATGACATTGGAAGCATGCACTGGAAGAAGCAGCAGAGCATGCACTCTTAGAGGAAGCAGCAAACATGCACTCTTAGAGAGCAGCGAGCATGCACTCTTAGAGGAAGCAGCGAAACATGCACTCTTGGAGGCTTAGCGAAACATGCACTCTTGGAGAAGCAGCGAAACATGCACTCTTGGAGAAGCAACGAAACATGCCTCTTGCAGGAAGCAATGAAACATGCACTTTGGAGGAAGCAATGAAACATGCACTCTGAAGCATTGAAACATGCACTCTTGGAGGAAGCAACAGAAACATGCACTCTTGAAAGTGACAATAGAACATGCACTTTTGGAGGAAGCAATGAAACATGCACTCTTGGAAGAGGCAATGAAACATGCACTCTTGAAGTGGAAGCAATAGAGCATGCACTCTTAGATGACAATGAAACATGCACTCTTGGAAAGTGACAATGGAAACATGCATACTTGGAGGAAACAATTAAACATGCACTCTTGAAGGAAGCAATAAACATGCACTCTTGGAAAAAAGTGAAACATGCACTTTTGGGGGAAAACAATGAAACATGCACTTGAGAAGCTAATGAAACATCACTCTTAAAGGGAAGGTGAAACATGCACTCGGAGAAGCATGAAACATCCTAAAGGAAGCAGTAAACATGCACTCTTGGGGAAGAAATGAAACATGCACTTTGGGGGAAACAGTGAACATGCACTTTGGGGAAGAGGAAACATGCACTCTTGAAGGAAACAGTGAAACATGCACTTTGTGGAAGCAATGAAACATGCATCTGGGAAACAGTAAACATCCCACTTTGGAGAAGCAATGAAACATGCACTTTGAAGGAAAAGTAAACATGCACTTTTGGAGGAAGCAGTGAACATACACTCTTGGGGGAACAGTGAAACATGCACTTTTGGGGGAAAGGAAACAGTTGAAACAAAATTGCATTGGAGGAAGCATGAAACATGCACTCTGGAGGAAGAGAAATGAAAAAAATGCTTTCCTTGGAAGGAACAGTGAAACATGCACTTTTGGAAGGAAACAGTTTGAAAGCAAAAAAATTTTTGGAGGAACAGGAAACATGCATCTTGAAGGAGGACTAAAAATATATCATTAGCAAAATATACTGACAGGTATGGGGACACGATGTCAGTTATGGCATTTATCGAGAAGACGTTTCCCCCAAAAGGATTTGGGGACCACTCCTGAACCCCTGGAGGCTTTGGGAAAGGTCATCCGGGAACGAAACGCCATATTCACAAGAGGACTGGCAATTGGCCTGAGATACAGTGAGGTTTGGCTAAACGTTTGCACTAAAGGAGCCACTAAACAAGTAACAGGTGTGCTCTCCTTGGTAGATGTACAGGAGAAGGAAAGATGAACATGAGAAAGGGGGAAAGATAAATAAAAAAGCAGAAGGAAAGCATCAGGTGTACACTTAGTGGTGTTGTCTTGGATGAGTTTTCAGTTTCCCAAAAAGTGGTTCTCAGGTTTAGTGAACTGTATGTGCTGCTGATCTGTTACCTTGGTAGTCACTCTTCAAAGTACCTAGAAATTCGCAGATTTAGATGCAGGATTTACCTTCTTAAACTATGGCAGCTTCACTTTTGGTGTTCTACTTTAATATCCCCGGACAGTATTGTAAGTAAAGAGGTCTTTCCCATGGTTTAATGTAAATATAGGTACCCTCTCTTTGTGTTTTTATATAGTTTACGTTCGGTTTTGCAACTGTCTGAATCGGATAAAGGTTCGGACGTCTGACCTGCCTCTCGACACACAAAATTTTTTGTTGATCCCAAGCATTACGTAGTGTTAGATGTTCGATAGTTTCATCTTTGCCTCCTATATTTGTATTTTATACAGATCAACCAGGCTGTGGGAAATTTGGGGGCAACGGCCCCCCAGCAGCAACAGGTTGGTTGATCAGGCTAACACCAGACGAGCCTGGCCCATGACCAGGCTCCGGGAGATGAAAGACTCTGAAACTCATCAAAGGAGGGTGTTGATCTGGCTGTTCCTCCTGTGTTCTGTAAGCTTCCCGGGCTCAGTACCTTGAATTTTTATTCAGTTCTTCACATTCCTCTCTTTCATTCTTAGTACTTCTTGAATTTTATTGTCTCAACTTTCATTTTCCCTTGTTATTCCCTGATAGCCGAGCTGTGGTTAATAAGACTTTGACCCACCAGATCTGGTCTGGGACGATCTTCAAGGAGCGTTAACCCGGGAAAACAGACTTCAGGTATACTTGTGTGGCTGTGAAAGGTTTCATCTGTTTTCAACTTCATTTAGTTTTGCTATACCAGTGGAGGTATTAATTATGCTTCGTGATGCTTCCTCCCAGATTTTTTAATTGCACGTTGTCCAGCGTCATACCTTCCCATTATTCTGTACGTTCTCATCAAGTGTACGACGTTTATACCCTGTATACGCGTGTGTGCGTGTTGGTCACCACTAGGCACCTTGCTAGGTGAGTGCGGTAAGACAGGAAGCCAGGTACATTAGTGGGATGGTGATCACTCCACCTACACGCCTCGATATTCCCTCTGCCACTGACTCCACCACCACCCTAACTTCAGCTTAGTGGAGGAGACGTTGATGGGGAGGAGAGGGTGATGTAGGAGGAGGTGATGTCGATTAGGGAGGATGATGTGGAGTGGGAGGGGTGATGTGAGTGAGGAGGATGTGGGTGAGGAGGGTGATGGAGTGGGAGAGGGGTGATGTGGGGGGGGAGAGGGTGATGTGGGTAGGGAGGGTGGAGTGGGGAGGGGAGGGTGAGGAGGGTGATGGAGTGGGAGAGTGAGGAGAGTGATGGGAGTGGGGGAGGGGGTGATGTGAGTGGGGGGAGGAGTGAGAGAGTGATGTGGGAGGAGGAGAGAGTGATGTGGAGAAAGGAGACGATGATGGTTGAGGAGAATGAAACAAGGTATTAAATTGACATAACCTGGATGTTGCCAGCTTTTTGGGAGGTAAAAAGGGAGACACTGTTGCCAGCTTGTTGGAGGTAAACAAGGAGACACTGTTGCCAGCTTTTTGGGAGGTAAACAAGGAGACACTGTGCAGCTTGTTGGAGGTAAACAAGGGGCACTGTTGCCAGCTTGTTGGGAGGGGTAAAAAAGGAGACACTGTTGCCAGCTTTTTGGGAGGTAAACAAGGAGACACTGTGCCAGCTTGTTGGAGGTAAAAAAGAGACACTGTTGCCAGCTTTTTTGGAGGTAAACAAGGAGACACTGTTGCCAGCTTTTTGGAGGTAAACAAGGAGACACTGTTCCCAGCTTGTTGGAGGTAAACAAGGAGGCACTGTTGCCAGCTTGTTGGGGTAAACAAGGGGGCACTGTTGCCAGCTTGTTGGGGAAAACAAGGAGACACTGTGCCAGCTTTTTGGGAGGAAACAAGGAACACTGTTGCCAGCTTGTTGGAGGTAAACAAGGGGGCACTGTTGCCAGCTTGTTGAGGTAAACAAGGAGACACGTTGCCAGCTTGTTGGAGGTAAACAAGGAGACACTGTTGCAGCTTGTTGGGGTAAAAAAGGGGGCACTTTGCCAGCTTGTTGGAGGTAAACAAGGAGACACTGTTGCCAGCTTGTTGGAGGTAAACAAGGAGACTACTGTTGCAGCTTGTTGGAGGTAAAAAGGAGACACTGTTGCCAGTTTTTGGGAGGTAAACAAGGAGACACTTGCCAGTTTGTTGGAGGTAAACAAGAACACTGTTCCCACACTCACATCTTTTTCGCCCTGTGGGTGTAACATTAGTCACCCGCAGGTGTCTTTTGGGTCACGTGCGGGTGTAAACCGGGTCAACCCGTGCAGGTGTCACACTGGTCAACCGTGCAGGTGTCACACTGGTCACATGCAGGTGTAAACCCCAGTCACCCGTGCAGGTGTCACGGGTCAACCTGCAGGTGCCACCTGGTCACCACTTGGCAGTTGTCCACTGGTCCCCGCGCAGGTGTCATACTGGTCAACTCGTGCAGGTGTTAACTGGTGAACCGTACAGATGTCATACTGGTCACTGTGCAGGTGTCACACTGGTCGCCACGTGCGGGTGTCACATTTGGTCACCCTTTCCAGGTGTCACTGGTCACCCGGTGCTTAGCTTGTCTGGTATTGCACTGGTCACACGTGCAGATGCCCAATGGGAAACCCTCGTGCAGGTGTCACGGGAGTCACACCGTGCAGGTGTCACTGGTCACACCGTCCCAGGGTCACTGGGTCGCCCCCGTGCATGTCCTGGGTTACCGTGCAGGTGTCATATTGGTCACACCGCGCAGTTGTCACACTGGTCACCCCGTGCAGGTGTCACTGGTACACCGTGAAGGGTTAACTGGGTCTACCGTGCAGTTGTCACATTGGTCACCTCGTGCAGGTGTCACTGGGTCACACCGTGCATTTGTCACAGTGGGTCACACCAATATTTCCCCACAAAAATTAGGAGCCAGAAAAGTTGGTCATCCTGTCGAATTACAGAGAAAATGGACATGATGCTATTTTCATAATATTTTTGTGTTGTTGTGACTGTGTGTGTGTGTGAGAGAGAGAGAGAGAGAGAGAGAAAAAGAGGGGAGAGAGAGAGAGAAGAGAGAGAGGCACTCCATATCCATCCAGTGCAGGGTAGCCAAGAGCATATGGATACACAAAGACCTTTGAACTAAGCCCTTAAAAAGTATTAACAGGGTACATCGGGAGTAGTTATCTTCAGTCGCCCTACTTGTTGCAATTAAATTTATGATATTTACTTAATGTCGGGTATCTTATTTTCATTGGGATAAGATACCTGACATATCACATAGTTTTATTATACTATCTCTGTATTCCTCAACAAGTGGACAGTTAAGCACATAGTGTTCAAGGTGACCATAAGGTGCCAAATACTTTACATTTAGTTTGATCCTCATCTTGGGGTCTGTCAAGCTGTAGTAGCCTGGTGGCTACACAACTCCAAAATACTTGTAACCAAGACTAAGCCAAATTGTCTTAACAACTGCCCTTACAAACTGACCAAGACTAAACCTAGGGGTACTGCATTAGTCTGTACACAATGCAAGTTGCTTTGTAGTAAAAAATTTTCTACCTGCGTACGTGCATTCAAATAGTTTACCATTGAGTTTTAGGGGGCGAACCTGGGGCGCCTCGTACCTCCTCTTGACTGGTCACCATCGGCCTTACTATTCTTTTTTATCACTTTTCTCGTCAACCCCATTCTTTGCCTTCCTCCGCCTTCTGCTTCTCCGCCCTTTCTCGAGCCCTGTTCCGTCTCCACCAGTCTCCTGTCTTCTTACCTGCCTCGTGTCTTTTGGGGGCGTTTCGGGTCAGGCCTCCCGGAGATCAAGACCAGATCAACCAGGGTGCTACTGCTGGCCGCACATGGTCCAGCGTACAACACAACCCGGCTGGTCAGGTACTGACACGCTTGTCTTAAGAAGAGGTTCCTCTCCCCTTATGAAGGTCCCTGCCACCCCAGAGAAGGAGGTCCTCTTGACAAGGTCAATTCCACCATTGAAGGGGGGCCTCTTCCTGGAGAAAAGGGCCCTACCACTAGAGAAGGGGTCTTTCATCCTGAAAAGGCCCCTACCACCCTGAGAAGGGGCCTCATCCTTGAGAAGGTCCTACCACCCTTGGAAGGGGTCCCTCTTTAAAGATCCTGCCGACCGTGCCGTCCTCAGCAGCTTATCGCCTTAAATTCCGATATCTATAGCGATTTCTCCGCTGAGAATGTATTTGTCAGCGGCGAGCAACCACCACCACCACCACCCCACATCAAACCCTCCTCCCCCCCTCCCTCCCGTACCACTGCTTCCAACATCGTGCTCTATACATATCGGCGATTCTTGGGAAAGGGTCGACCCACCCACACCGGGGCGATATTTGAGAGCGATATCTGAGCTCCGAAGAAGACACCATCACCATCTTTTTGAAATGTTGGGTTTTTAATGGTGATGGGGGAAATAGAAAACGAGGGGACCAAAGACAGGTTTAGGAGGAACTTTGAGTCTCATTAAGGTCTAATACAGTTCAGTCCTAGAGAGATGTCTGAAATTGTCTTGTTCTGCGTGTTGTGTAGTGATGGAAAGATATCAAGTTTTTGCCAATACTGATACTCAGTTTTAGGCCGATGCCGATACTTGGCACATCCCTAAGATACACTCTACATGGCATCACTGCTCCTGGTCAACACACTGACCAATTCCGGTGACTTGTGCTTTTGTTGAGAACTTGTTCTTTGGTCTTCAGTTTCCTTGTGGATCCTCGTTGAGCTTCCACGTCCAGTGACACTATGATGTTCAACAAGGACAAGTAACACTATGATGTTCAACAAGGACAAGTAGCACTATGATGTTCAACAAGGACAAGTAAACTATGATGTTCAACAAGGACAAGTAACACTATGATGTTCAACAAGGACAAATAACACTATGATGTTCAACAAGGACAAGTAACACTATGATGTTCAGCAAGGACAAGTAACTATGTTTAACAAGGACAAGTAACACTATGATGTTCAACAAGGACAAGTAAACTATGATGTTCAACAAGGACAAGTAACCAATGATGTTCAACAAGGAAAGTAACACTATGATGTTCAACAAGGACAAAATAACTATGATGTTAACAAGGACAATAAACTATGATGTTCAACAAGACAAGTAACTATGGAAATTTAAAAAAAAACAAAGTTTAAAAATACTTATTTCAACAAGGATATAACACAATTTCAACAAGAAAAAGTAAAAAAACTAAAATTCACAAGGACAAACAACACTAAAAATTTCAACAGGAATAAAAAACACTCAAAAATTTCAAACAGAAAAAACACTCAATGAAAAACTCAACAAGAAAAAAACACTATTTAACAAGGAAATAACACTTAAAAATTTTCACACAGCAATAAAACATGATTCAACAAACATAAATATATTTCAACAAGGACAAGTTAAACACAATTTAACACAACATATAAAAAATTCATAAAATTCAACTAAAAAAAACACTTAAAAATTTCAAACAAAAAATAACACTAAAAATTTCAACAAGAAAATAACCAAAATTTCAACAAGGACAATAACACTTAAAAATTTCAACAAGGAAAAACACTATAAAAATTTCAACAGAAAAAAACACTTAAAAATTTACAACACAGAATAAAAACCCCCAATAATTCAACAAGGAAAAAAACACTTAATATTCAAACAGAAAAAAAACACTATAAAAATTTTAACAAAATAAACCACTATATTAACTAACAAGTATATAAACTATATTTCAAAAACAAAACATATTTAAAAAAAACAAAATAACTAATGTTAAAAACAATAATATATTTTTAAAAAACAGTTTAAAAACTCTTTAAATTTTAAAAAATAATAACTAAACCGTATATAAACACACACTTCATAATAACTACAACACAGATATCCACACTTCAAAAATAACTACAACACGTATATAAAACACACCTTATAATAACTCAACAAGTTTTAAACACACCTTAATTAACACCACGTTTAAAAACACACTTCATAATAACTACAACAAGTATATAAAAAAACTTAATAATAACACAACACAGTATAAAACACACTTCAATTAAATAAAAACAGTATATAAAACACCCTTCAATAATAACTACAACACAGTATATAAAATACACATTTTTTAATAACTCCCCGATATAAAACACACTTCAATAAAAACTAAAAACAGTATATAAAACACACCCAAAAAATAAATACAAACAGTATATAAAACACCTTCAATAAAACTACAAACATATATAAAAAAAACACTTAATAATAACTACAAAGTTTAAAAACACATTTAAAAAAACTAAACACAGTATATAAAACACACACTTCAATAATAACTAAACACATTATAAAACACACTTAATAAAAACAAAAAGAAAAAAAACACACTTCATAATAACCAACACAGTATATAAAAACACACTTCAATAATAATACAACACAGTATATAAAAAACACTTCAATAATAACTACAACACAGTATATAAAACCCCCTTCAATAAAAACTAAAACCCAATATAAAAAACACACCTTCAAAAAAACTAAAACACAGTATAAAAAACCCCCTTTTTGGATAAAAAGGGGGTGAAGGCAGTGACAGTATCGGAAGATCTTTATTCACGGATCACAACATTGACCAGTTTCAATGGGCTAGCACCTACAGCCTGATTGATCGGGAAATCGACTTCAAGTAGAGTGGAAAATGTCACTTTGATTTAAATTTCCTGTGATTTCCCCCAGTGAATTAGAACAAATTGTGGATTTAGTCTTGGAATGCAGATTATTGACCGCAAAGGTGCCTTGTGGAAAAAAGGGGTAAATTAGTGACAGTAGACGTCAGTGAGTAATTGTCGTGGGGTTTGTGAGGAATAGGATAAATTTTTCACATTTTGGGAATCTTGGAGGTGTATAATTAAAGTCTTGAAACCCCAAAACCTTGCTGTCGAGTCTAGCCTAGCAGAACTGGGGGGCATCTAACTGGTGGCACACATGTGCGGGACTCGTGCGTCACGCAGAAGAAAACTAAAAAGAGTTTTTCCTCACAAGCACGCAGTAACGCTCCTGACAGCTCGCGACACCACTTGGCACCCTGAAAACCTTATACACGCTATAGACGGGAAAATACCTCTGGGCTGATTTTATACAATTCAATCACAGTAACACTCTTGGCATAATGATGGAAAAAGTGATAATCTCTGCAACTGTTAATGGTCAAGTTCTGAGTTACCATGGGTTCTAGTGCTTTGAAAATCCTATAAATTCTCTCATTCAATCCAGCCAACCGAAAAGCAACATTTTAAACTTTTGTAACCTGAACTCACTGCCCATACCACCCCCTTTCCCCCACGACATTCTTCCTTTCCCCCAACTTAAGAAAAAATTTCTCTCTCTCTCTCCCCTAGCCTATAAACTCTCAATTTCTCGTAACTTTTTCTCCCCTTGTCAAAATTTTTTTCCCCCCCATAATTTTCCCTCCCCCCTTTCTGATACCTCAGCGCCCCATATCTCCCCTCCTCCACTCCCCCACTCCTCATTTTCCCTAACTCAGATACCTCTGAATACTTTCCTCCCATTCTTTCCCCCCCCTTGACTCTCGACCCATCCTCTTTCTCCTTTTCCTCCATCGTCGTCATTTTGGACCCATGAGACCAGTCTACGTATATAGGATTGCTACACTGTCCTCACTTGTTTGTGGCTGCATCACCACCACCATCACCACCTCCAAGACTGGGGGACTGATCACCTTGAAACATCTACTACTGTTTTTAGTTTATATTTTTGTATTCAACTAAAGGGCCTATGCAGGTGGACTGTCTCCCCTCTCCTGAGGTCACATCTCTGCTGTATAAAACAATGAAAATACCCAAGTATAAACCCAATATAAATCCCCAAGTATCACCCCAATATAAATCCGTTCACACCTTTAACCCCCCAATCATGCAGGTATCACCCCGGGTTTTGTACCTTTTGGGCCTCTTGGACCAACAGCAACAACACTTATGACATAGCATGACCTCCCCTAGCCAGCTTGAGAGAGGAAAACCCTCAAGCCAGTCCGGTACGTGACGTGCAGGTGACTGGAGACGCACATCAAGTGTTTGTCCACCACGACTTTGTGTTGTTCCTCACGTGATTTTTTTGTATATTAATAAAATTTCTAACAAAAAAAATTTTAAGTGATAACAGTGTCAGGCAAATAAAAGATGGGTCTGCAAGGCACGGTCCCGCCTGGAGGGTGTTGGGTACTGGGGGATCCTGCCTGGAGGGGGTTGGGTACTCCAAAGGGACAGTCCTGCCTGGAGGGGGTTGGGGCTGGGCGATCCCGCCTGGAGGGGGTTTTTGGGTTTCTGCAAAGGGACAGTTCTCCTGGAGGTGTTGGGTACTGCAAAGGGACGGGCCCGCCTGGAGGGGGTTGGGTCTGCAAAGGGACGGGCCCGCCTGGAGGTGTTGGGTAAGGCAGTCCTGCCTGGAGGGTTTGGGTACGGGCATGATCCTGCCTGGAGGGGGTTGGGTACTGCAGGCACGTCCTGCCGGAGGTGTTGGGTACTGCAAGGCATGACCTGCCTGGAGGTGTTGGGTCTAAGGCATGATCCTGCCTGGAGGGTGTTGGTTTTCTGAGGCACGTCCTGCCTGGAGCGTGTTTGGGCTCCCAAGGCACGGGCCTGCCTGGAGGTGTTGGGTCTCAAGGCACGATCCCCTGGAGGTGTTGGGTACTGCAAGGCACAGTCCTGCCTGGGGGTGTTGGTCTAAGGGACGATCCTGCCTGGATTTGGTTACTGCAAACACAGTTCTCCTGGGGGGTTTTGGTTCAAAGGGAAATCCTGCCTGGAGGGTGTTGGGTACTGCAAGGCATGATCCTGCCTGGAGGGGTGTTGGGTACTGCAAGGCATGATCCTGCCTGGAGGGTGTTGGTTACTGCAAGGCACGGTCCTGCCTGGAGGGTGTTGGGTACTGCAAGGCACGGTCCTGCCTGGAGGGTGTTGGGTACTGCAAGGTACGATCCTGCCTGGAGGGTGTTGGGTACTGCAAGGCACGGTCCTGCCTGGAGGGTGTTGGGTACTGCAAGGCACGATCCTGCCTGGAGGGTGTTGGGTACTGCAAGGCACGATCCTGCCTGGAGGGTGTTGGGTACTGCAAGGCACGGTTCTACCTGGAGGGTGTTGGGTACTGCAAGGCACGGTCCTGCCTGGAGGGTGTTGGGTACTGCAAGGCACGATCCTGCCTGGAGGGTGTTGGGTACTGCAAGGCACGGTCCTGCCTGGAGGGTGTTGGTTACTGCAAGGCACGGTCCTGCCTGGAGGGTGTTGGGTACTGCAAGGCACGGTCCTGCCTGGAGGGTGTAGGGTACTGCAAGGCACTCCTGCCTGAGGGTGTTGGGTACTGCAAGGCACGGTTTCTACCTGGAGGGTGTTGGGTACTGCAAGGCACGGTCCTGCCTGGAGGGTGTTGGGTACTGCAAGGCATGATCCTGCCTGGAGGGTGTTGGGTACTGCAAGGCACGGTCCTGCCTGGAGGGTGTTGGTTACTGCAAGGCACGGTCCTGCCTGGAGGGTGTTGGGTACTGCAAGGCACGGTCCTGCCTGGAGGGTGTTGGGTACTGCAAGGCACGGTCCTGCCTGGAGGGTGTTGGGTACTGCAAGGCATGATCCTGCCTGGAGGGTGTTGGTTACTGCAAGGCACGGTCCTGCCTGGAGGGTGTTGGGTACTGCAAGGCACGGTCCTGCCTGGAGGGTGTTGGGGTACTGCAAGGCACGGTCCTGCCTGGAGGGTGTTGGGTACTGCAAGGCATGATCCTGCCTGGAGGGTGTTGGGTACTGCAAGGCACGGTCCTGCCTGGAGGGTGTTGGGTACTGCAAGGCATGATCCTGCCTGGAGGGTGTTGGGTACTGCAAGGCACGGTCCTGCCTGGAGGGTGTTGGGTACTGCAAGGCATGATCCTGCCTGGAGGGTGTTGGGTACTGCAAGGCACGGTCCTGCCTGGAGGGTGTTGGTTACTGCAAGGCACGGTCCTGCCTGGAGGGTGTTGGGTACTGCAAGGCATGATCCTGCCTGGAGGGTGTTGGGTACTGCAAGGCACGGTCCTGCCTGGAGGGTGTTGGGTACTGCAAGGCATGATCCTGCCTGGAGGGTGTCGGTTACTGCAAGGCACGGTCCTGCCTGGAGGGTGTTGGGTACTGCAAGGCATGATGCTGCCTGGAGGGTGTTGGGTACTGCAAGGCACGGTCCTGCCTGGAGGGTGTTGGGTACTGCAAGGCACGGTCCTGCCTGGAGGGTGTTGGGTACTGCAAGGCATGATCCTGCCTGGAGGGTGTTGGGTACTGCAAGGCATGATCCTGCCTGGAGAGTGTTGGGTACTGCAAGGCACGATCCTGCCTGGAGGGTGTTGGGTACTGCAAGGCACGGTCCTGCCTGGAGGGTGTTGGGTACTGCAAGGCATGATCCTGCCTGGAGGGTGTTGGGTACTGCAAGGCACGATCCTGCCTGGAGGGTGTTGGGTACTGCAAGGCATGATCCTGCCTGGAGGGTGTTGGGTACTGCAAGGCACGATCCTACCTGGAGGGTGTTGGGTTCTGCAAGGCATGATCCTGCCTGGAGGGTGTTGGGTACTGCAAGGCACGATCCTGCCTGGAGGGTGTTGGGTACTGCAAGGCATGATCCTGCCTGGAGGGTGTTGGGTACTGCAAGGCACGATCCTGCCTGGAGGGTGTTGGGTACTGCAAGGCATGATCCTGCCTGGAGGGTGTTGGGTACTGCAAGGCACGATCCTGCCTGGAGGGTGTTGGGTACTGCAAGGCATGATCCTGCCTGGAGGGTGTTGGGTACTGCAAGGAACGGTCCTGCCTGGAGGGTGTTGGGTACTGCAAGGCATGATCCTGCCTGGAGGGTGTTGGGTACTGCAAGGCACGGTCCTGCCTGGAGGGTGTTGGGTACTGCAAGGCACGGTCCTGCCTGGAGGGTGTTGGGTACTGCAAGGCATGATCCTGCCTGGAGGGTGTTGGGTACTGCAAGGCACGATCCTGCCTGGAGGGTGTTGGGTACTGCAAGGCACGGTCCTGCCTGGAGGGTGTTGGGTACTGCAAGGCACGATCCTGCCTGGAGGGTGTTGGGTACTGCAAGGCACGATCCTGCCTGGAGGGTGTTGGGTACTGCAAGGCACGATCCTGCCTGGAGGGTGTTGGGTACTGCAAGGCACGGTCCTGCCTGGAGGGTGTTGGGTACTGCAAGGCACGGTCCTGCCTGGAGGGTGTTGGGTACTGCAAGGCATGATCCTGCCTGGAGGGTGTTGGGTACTGCAAGGCACGGTCCTGCCTGGAGGGTGTTGGGTACTGCAAGGCATGATCCTGCCTGGAGGGTGTTGGGTACTGCAAGGCATGATCCTGCCTGGAGGGTGTTGGGTACTGCAAGGCACGGTCCTGCATGGAGGGTGTTGGGTACTGCAAGGCATGATCCTGCCTGGAGGGTGTTGGGTACTGCAAGGCACGGTTCTACCTGGAGGGTGTTGGGTACTGCAAGGCATGATCCTGCCTGGAGGGTGTTGGTTACTGCAAGGCACGGTCCTGCCTGGAGGGTGTTGGGTACTGCAAAGCATGATCCTGCCTGGAGGGTGTTGGTTACTGCAAGGCACGGTCCTGCCTGGAGGGTGTTGGGTACTGCAAGGCACGGTCCTGCCTGGAGGGTGTTGGGTACTGCAAGGCACGGTCCTGCCTGGAGGGTGTTGGGTACTGCAAGGCATGATCCTGCCTGGAGGGTGTTGGGTACTGCAAGGCACGGTTCTACCTGGAGGGTGTTGGGTACTGCAAGGCATGATCCTGCCTGGAGGATGTTGGGTACTGCAAGGCACGGTTCTACCTGGAGGGTGTTGGGTACTGCAAGGCACGGTCCTGCCTGGAGGGTGTTGGGTATTGCAAGGCACGGTCCTGCCTGGAGGGTGTTGGGTACTGCAAGGCACGATCCTGCCTGGAGGGTGTTGGGTCCTGCAAGGCATGATCCTGCCTGGAGGGTGTTGGGTACTGCAAGGCAAGTTCCTGCCTGGAGGGTGTTGGGTACTGCAAGGCACGATCCTGCCTGGAGGGTGTTGGGTACTGCAAGGCATGATCCTGCCTGGAGGGTGTTGGGTACTGCAAGGCACGATCCTGCCTGGAGGGTGTTGGGTACTGCAAGGCACGGTTCTACCTGGAGGGTGTTGGGCACTGCAAGGCACGGTCCTGCCTGGAGGGTGTTGGGTACTGAAAGGCACGGTCCTGCCTGGAGGGTGTTGGGTACTGCAAGGCACGATCCTGCCTGGAGGGTGTTGGGTACTGCAAGGCACGGTTCTACCTGGAGGGTGTTGGGCACTGCAAGGCACGGTCCTGCCTGGAGGGTGTTGGGTACTGCAAGGCACGGTCCTGCCTGGAGGGTGTTGGGTACTGCAAGGCACGGTGCTACCTGTAGGGTGGTGGGTACTGCAAGGCACGATCCTGCCTGGAGGGTGTTGGGTATTGCAAGGCACGGTGCTGCCTGGAGGGTGTTCGGTGCTGCAAGGCACGGTCCTGCCTGGAGGGTGTTGGGTACTGCAAGGCACGGTCCTGCCTGGAGGGTGTTGGGTATTGCAAGGCACGGTGCTGCCTGGAGGGTGTTGGGTACTGCAAGGCACGGTCCTGCCTGGAGGGTGTTGGGTATTGCAAGGCACGGTGCTGCCTGGAGGGTGTTGGGTACTGCAAGGCACGGTCCTGCCTGGAGGGTGTTGGGTACTGCAAGGCACGGTCCTGCCTGGAGGGTGTTGGGTACTGCAAGGCACGGTCCTGCCTGGAGGGTGTTGGGTACTGCAAGGCACGGTTCTACCTGGAGGGTGTTGGGTACTGCAAGGCTCGGTCCTACCTGGAGGGTGTTGGGTACTGCAAGGCACGATCCTGCCTGGAGGGTGTTGGGTACTGCAAGGCACGGTCCTACCTGGAGGGTGTTGGGTACTGCAAGACACGGTCCTACCTGGAGGGTGTTGGGTACTGCAAGACACGGTCCTACCTGGAGGGTGTTGGGTACTGCAAGCACGGTTCTACCTGGAGGGTGTTGGGTACTGCAAGGCACGGTTCTACCTGGAGGGTGTTGGGTACTGCAAGGCACGATCCTGCCTGGAGGGTGTTGGGTACTGCAAGGCACGGTCCTGCCTGGAGGGTGTTGGGTACTGCAAGGCACGGTCCTACCTGGAGGGTGTTGGGTACTGCAAGGCTCGGTCCTGCCTGGAGGGTGTTGGGTACTGCAAGGCATGGTTCTACCTGGAGGGTGTTGGTTACTGCAAGGCACCGTTCTACCTGGAGGGTGTTGGGTACTGCAAGGCACCGTTCTACCTGGAGGGTGTTCCGGGGGTCAACGCCCCCGCGGCCAAGTCTTTGACCAGGCCACCTTTATTTGTCATCCTCGTAACAGACACTGGTCACAGCTTCCCAATATTCTTTGTGAAGGATATCAAAATAAATATGAGAGTGCTTTAGAAGATACAGAAAAAAATATGCAGTCGGAGATCAGTGAAGTCTTCCACTTGATAAATGAAAATAACATGATCAGTGGTGGCATATATCGTAATGTCCGACATGTTATGTAGAGAACTTAAAGCAAATGCCTCCCCCCCCCCCCCCGAAAAAAAGACCAGAGAAATGATAGAATGGGTAACAAGAACCTTCAGGAGGAGAGAAATTACCCCAAGGAAGATACTCGTGAAATCACTTATGCTCACACATGTAGAATATTGCTCTGTGTTCACAGCTGTGTTCATGGCAGGGAAGAGAGAGATCAGAGCTTGAAGACATAGTGATGCTTTACTGTCCACATAGTCAAAACATTTAAATTTCTTGGAACTTCAAAGTATTAGACTATATTCTCTGGAGCCAAGTCGGTAATATACTCATTGAGGATACAATAGAGCTAGGGTCCAACTCTACACACTAACCTAACTTACTGTAAGAACAAAAGTCACAATACCGTGGCTGGAACAATACACAAATAACCCGCACATAGGAGAGAGAAGATTAACGACGACGTTTCGGTCTGACTTGGACCATTTACAACGTTACACTAATAATTCTATAAAAAAAAAAGCAGGGGAGCCACGGGCACAGTGAGAGAACACTATCAATATCAGTAGTCCAAGACTATTTTACCTGCTACCAGTAAATATCAGATATATTCCAGTAGCAAGTGTAAAAATTTTAAAGAAGAAACTGGAACACTTAACTTCGCCTCCTTCAAATGAAGTGCTGAGTACCGGTGAAGGGCTCTTCATCCAAAGAATTAGAGCTACCCTCCCTTTCCTTGGATTGAATCTTATTGCCTTCAACTTCGATGTGCTGTATGAACACTTCGAGTTTAGCGTCCCCTTCCCCCCCCCTATCTTCCATAAAATAAACTACCACCGCTAAGTGGCAGACCAGCTAGGCTGTGATGCATGTCTGTGTGGGTCACCAGCAGTCTGGTTGAACAGGCCGCGATGGAAGGGTTGTAAAACCCTCTACATCCATCGAGGGTTGTGTCACAAGTGTGTGTCAGGTGCGTCACAGGTGTCACAAGTGTGTGTCAGGTGCGTCACAGGTGTCACAAGTGTCACAGGTACGTCACAGGTATCGGCTCAGCAGTAAACGCAAAACGGTATTGTAAATTAAAGATATTTTGTGATCCAAAATTCCAGAAGTTGCAAGGTAAAATATACATTAGTGAAAGTAAACGTGAACGAGAAATTACGAAATCCTCAGGACCGAGAGAATTGTTGTGAGTGTTGTTGATGGTGATGCTGGTGATAGTGGTGGTGGTGATAATGGTGATAGTGGTGGTGATGGTAGTGTTGGTGGTGGTGATGCTGGTGATAGTGGTGATGGTAGTGTTGATGGTGGTGGTGGTGATGCTGGCGATAGTGGTGATGGTGATGCTGGTGATAGTGATGATCGTGATGCTGGTGATGGTGATGCTGGTGGTGATGGTAGTGTTGATGGTGGTGGTGGTGATGCTGGCGATAGTGGTGAGGCTGGTGATGATGGTGGCACTGGTGATGGTGGTGATGGTAGTGTTGATGGTGGTGATGCTGGTGATAGTGGTAGTGGTGGTACTTCTTGTCGTGTTGTACTAGGAATGTAGTCGTGTTTCATGATGATGTATTTGCACCATTATCATCATTAACTTAATGTAGCTGTTGAAGTTCCTTGTACTTGTCATTGTAATTTTTTTTAATTTTTGTTGGTGTGTATGTTTAGAGCAAGTGGAGAGAGAGAGAGGGGGGGAGGGAGAGGGAGGGAGAGAGAGAGAGAGAGAGAGAGAGAGAGAGAGAGAGAGCGCGAGAGAGAGAGAGAGAGAGAGAGGTAACGGAGGACAGAGGGAGAGCGAAGGGTCACCAGTGCCGCCGCACCGTAGTGAAAGTCGTAGATGAGACTTGCCTCAGAGGTAAGCACAAGCAAAAATATTGCACTGCAGGTAAACACAATGAGGAAGAGGATGGCGGAGCAGCCAAACTACAGGAAAACCAGTACGGACTTATTTTTTGAAGACCAGTCCTGTCTTACCAACCTATATATATATATATATATATATATATATATATATATATATATATATATATATATATATATATATATATATATATATATATATATATATATATATACATATATATATTTAGCGTGCCGAATATGTAAAACTGGTCAATTAGCAAGAACTCATTTAAAATTAAATCCTTTCTAAAAATTTCTCATATACGTTTAAAGATATATTTTTTTCATTAATGTTAATGTAAAAAATTTTAATTTTGCACCAAAAGAATCTTAGAAAACTTACCTAACCTTATTATAACAATAATAATTTATTTTAGCCTAACCCAACTAAATATATTTTAGATTTGTTTACAATAATTTAATACTAAACAAACACAGTGAAATATATTTTTTTCGTTAGGTTCAGAATAATTTTGGCGAAATTATTGCATACACAAATTTTCACTTGTCCTATATGGCAAGATGAGCGTTGCTATTTAAGCCAAGATCGCAAGTTCTGCCTATTTGGCACGACATATATATATATATAAACGAAGAGAGGCTCTATACAGTACCTGTACAGACATGTTGCAGAGACAGGCAAGGAAATCTTGGCACCAGACCCACCACAGGCTTACTACAGGTAAGTGTCGACTGCATATTCTTGGATATCAGGAAGCGTGTATCAGAAATCTTCCCTATAAGGATAGACTGAGGGTCCTGAATCTGCACTCTCTCGAAAGGCGTAAAATTAGGGGCGATATGATCGAGGTGTACAAATGGAAAACAGGAATAACTGAAGGGGATGTAAATAGCGTGCTGAAAATTTCCGGCCAAGACAGGACTCGCAGCAATGGTTTCAAGTTGGGAAATTTTAGATTCAGGAAGGATATAGGAAAGCACTGGTTTGGTAATAGAGTTGTGGATGAGTGGAACAAACTCCCGAGTACAGTTATTGAGGCTAAAACGTTGTGTAGTTATAAAAATAGGTTAGATAAATACATGAGTGGGTGTGGGTGGGTGTGAGTTGAACCTGACTAGCTTGTGCTACTAGGTCTGATGCCGTGCTCCTTCCTTAAGTGGAAGTGACATGACTAGGTGGGTCATTGGGCTAATCCGGGGGATGGGAGGACATGGACCTGCTTAGCATGGGTCAGTAGGCCTGTTGCAGTGTTCCTTCTTTTTTATGTTCTTATTTGACACTGCTCCCAATTAGTGACTCTTCTAGGTAACCCAGTGACTCCCAGGCATCCCAGTGACTCCCAGGCATCCCAGGGACTCCCAGGCACCCCCAGGGGCTACCAGGCACCCCAAGGACTCCCAGGTACCACCAGGCACCCCAGGGACTCCCAGGTACCCTAGTGACTCTCCAGAACACCAAACAAGATATATTTATTTTTCAGAAACTTGAATGACTGGCATATTCAACACAAGAGCTGGGAATTGCTCATATACAACGCTGAGGGAATCTTAGATCAAGCTCTCGATCATGCACACATTCCTTAAAATGCTAACCCGGGTACTGAACCCAGCTGGAATAAGCTATCGGGTACCGAACCCAGCACTAGTGAATCCTCGGGTACCGAACCCAGCTTCAGCGGACCCTCTTCTACCAAACGTATCTGCCTCTCGCCTTTAGAAATAACTCATATTCAAGCCGGGCTTTAAAAATGACGATAATGTATGCTTATCCCCGGAGAAGTGGCAATGCGAAGACGAAGGAGCCGGGAAGGGTTAAGAAGGATAGTGGAGATTAAAGGTGAGGCGGGGTCGAGCCGGCCTCCTCTCACAGCGTCTTATCGTCGTGTGTGGTGCATGTTTTTGTCGTGGTCTCTGCATGATTGATAAATGTGGGTGTCCCCTTAGCTGCACATTCACGGAGTGGGCGGTAAAGTGCCATCGCGGGCCTCTTATCACCACCAGCCACCGGTAACTACCTCGTATTCCAACTTTTTTTTTTATATTTGGGTAGAGATCACCCGTCACTCCTCTTGGCTATGCTATATATATATATATATATATATATATATATATATATATATATATATATATATATATATATATATATATATATATATATATATATATATATCGTGCGTGTGGTTGGGAGCTACAGGTGTGAGCTGAAATATTATGACTGGTTGTGTGCAACAGCTGCCATCCCTGGTATTATGACTGGTTGCGTAATACTTGTGGTATCTGGTATTATGATGGGTTGTGTGATAGTTGTGGTATCTGGTATTATGACTGGTTGTGTAATTGTGGTAT
Organism: Cherax quadricarinatus; assembly: GCF_038502225.1. NCBI lineage: Eukaryota > Metazoa > Arthropoda > Malacostraca > Decapoda > Parastacidae > Cherax > Cherax quadricarinatus. Next base: position 29,644,914 of record NC_091305.1, read on the forward strand.
CTGGTATTATGACGGGTTGTGTGATAGTTGTGGTATCTGGTATTATGACTGGTTGTGTAATATTTGTGGTATCTGGTATTATGACGGGTTGTGTGATAGTTGTGATATCTGGTATTATGACGGGTTGTGTAATACTTGTGGTATCTGGTATTATGACGGGTTGTGTGATAGTTGTGATATCTGGTATTATGACGGGTTGTGTAATACTTGTGGTATCTGGTATTATGATAGGTTGTGTGATAGTTGTGATATCTGGTATTATGACGGGTTGTGTAATACTTGTGGTATCTGGTATTATGACGGGTTGTGTGATAGTTGTGATATCTGGTATTATGACGGGATGTGTAATACTTGTGGTATCTGGTATTATGACGGGTTGTGTGCAACAGCTGCGATCCCTGGTATTATGACTGGTTGTGTAATACTTGTGGTATCTGGTATTATGATGGGTTGTGTTATAGTTGTGATATCTGGTATTATGACGGGTTGTGTAATACTTGTGGTATCTGGTATTATGACGGGTTGTGTGCAGCAGCTGCGATCCCTGGTATTATGACTGGTTGTGTAATACTTGTGGTATCTGGTATTATGACTGGTTGTGTAATACTTGTGGTATCTGGTATTATGACTGGTTGTGTAATACTTGTGGTATCTGGTATTATGACGGGTTGTGTGATAGTTGTGGTATCTGGTATTATGACTGGTTGTGTAATACTTGTGGTATCTGGTATTTTGACGGGTTGTGTGATAGTTGTGGTATCTGGTATTATGACGGGTTGTGATAGTTGTGGTACCTGGTATTATGACGGGCTGTGTGATAATTGTGGTATCTGGTATTATGACGGGTTGTGTAATACTTGTGGTATCTGGTATTATGACGGGTTGTGTGATAGTTGTGGTATCTGGTATTATGACGGGTTGTATAATACTTGTGGTATCTGGTATTATGACTGGTTGTGTGATAGTTGTGGTATCTGGTATTATGACGGGTTATGTCATAGTTGTGGTATCTGGTATTATGAGTGGTTGTGATAGTTGTGGTATCTGGTATTATGACTGGTTGTGTGATAGTTGTGGTATCTGGTATTATGACTGGTTGTGTGCAACAGCTGCCATTCCTGGTATTATGACCGGTTATTTGCAACAGCTGCCATCCCTGGTATTATGACTGGTTGCGTAATACTTGTGGTATCTGGTATTATGATGGGTTGTGTGATAATTGTGGTATCTGGTATTATGACTGGTTGTGTAATACTTGTGGTATCTGGTATTATGACGGGTTGTGTGCAACAGCTGCGATCCCTGGTATTATGACTGGTTGTGTAATACTTGTGGTATCTGGTATTATGACTGGTTGTGTAATACTTGTGGTATCTGGTATTATGATGGGTTGTGTGATAGTTGTGATATCTGGTATTATGACGGGTTGTGTAATACTTGTGGTATCTGGTATTATGACGGGTTGTGTGCAGCAGCTGCGATCCCTGGTATTATGACTGGTTGTGTAATACTTGTGGTATCTGGTATTATGATGGGTTGTGTTATAGTTGTGATATCTGGTATTATGACTGGTTGTGTAATACTTGTGGTATCTGGTATTATGACCGGTTGTGTGATAGTTGTGGTATCTGGTATTATGACGGGTTATGTCATAGTTGTGGTATCTGGTATTATGAGTGGTTGTGTGATAGTTGTGGTATCTGGTATTATGACAGGTGTGATAGTTGTGGTATCTGGTATTATGACTGGTTGTGTAATACTTGTGGTATCTGGTATTATGACGGGTTGTGTGATAGTTATGGTATCTGGTATTATGACTGGTTGTGTAATACTTGTGGTATCTGGTATTATGACGGGTTGTGTGATAGTTGTGGTATCTGGTATTATGACTGGTTGTGTAATACTTGTGGTATCTGGTATTTTGATGGGTTGTGTGATAGTTGTGGTATCTGGTATTATGACGGGTTGTGTGATAGTTGTGGTATCTGGTATTATGACGGGTTGTATAATACTTGTGGTATCTGGTATTATGACTGGTTGTGTGATAGTTGTGGTATCTGGTATTATGACGGGTTATGTCATAGTTGTGGTATCTGGTATTATGAGTGGTTGTGTGATAGTTGTGGTATCTGGTATTATGACTGGTTGTGTGATAGTTGTGGTATCTGGTATTATGACTGGTGTGATAGTTGTGGTATCTGGTATTATGACTGGTTGTGTGCAACAGCTGCCATCCCTGGTATTATGATCGGTTATTTGCAACAGCTGCCATCCCTGGTATTATGACTGGTTGCGTAATACTTGTGGTATCTGGTATTATGATGGGTTGTGTGATAGTTGTGGTATCTGGTATTATGACTGGTTGTGTAATACTTGTGGTATCTGGTATTATGACGGGTTGTGTGCAACAGCTGCGATCCCTGGTATTATGACTGGTTGTGTAATACTTGTGGTATCTGGTATTATGACTGGTTGTGTAATACTTGTGGTATCTGGTATTATGATGGGTTGTGTGATAGTTGTGATATCTGGTATTATGACGGGTTGTGTAATACTTGTGGTATCTGGTATTATGACCGGTTGTGTGCAACAGCTGCGATCTCTGGTATTATGACTGGTTGTGTAATACTTGTGGTATCTGGTATTATGACGGGTTGTGATAGTTGTGGTACCTGGTATTATGACGAGCTGTGTGATAATTGTGGTATTTGGTATTATGATGGGTTGTGTAATACTTGTGGTATCTGGTATTATGACGGGTTGTGTGATAGTTGTGGTATCTGGTATTATGACGGGTTGTATAATACTTGTGGTATCTGGTATTATGACTGGTTGTGTGATAGTTGTGGTATCTGGTATTATGACTGGTTGTGTGCAACAGCTGCCATCCCTGGTATTATGACCGGTTATTTGCAACAGCTGCCATCCCTGGTATTATGACTGGTTGTGTGCAACAGCTGCCATCTCTGGTATTGTGACTGGTTGTGTAATACTTGTAGTATCTGGTATTATGATGAGTTGTGTGATGTGATATCTGGTATTATGATGAGTTGTGTGATGTGATATCTGGTATTATGACTGGTTGTGTAATGCTTGTGGTATCTGGTATTATGATGGGTTGTGTAATACTTGTAGTATTTGGTATTATGACGGGTTGCGTAATACTTGTGGTATCTGGTATTATGACAGGTGTGATAGTTGTGGTATCTGGTGTTATGACCGGTGTAATACTTATGGTATCTGGTATTATGACGGATTGTGTGATAGTTGTGGTATCTGGTATTATGACAAGTTGTGTGACAGTTGTGGTATCTGGTATTATGACGGGTTGTGCGATAGTTGTGGTATTTGGTATTATGACTGGTTGTGTGATAGTTGTGGTATCTGGTATTATGATGGGTTGTGTAATACTTGTGGTATATGGTATTTTGACGGGTTGTGTGATAGTTGTGGTATCTGGTATTATGACTGGTGTAATACTTGTGGTATCTGGTATTATGACAGGTTGTGTGATAGTTGTGGTATCTGGTATTATGACAGGTTGTGTGATAGTTGTGGTATCTGGTATTATGACTGGTTGTGTGATAGTTGTGGTATCTGGTATTATGACTGGTTGTGTGATAGTTGTGGTATCTGGTATTATGACTGGTTGTGTGATAGTTGTGGTATCTGGTATTTTGACGGGTTGTGTGATAGTTGTGGTATCTGGTATTATGACTGGTTGTGTGATAGTTGTGGTATCTGGTATTATGACTGGTTGTGTGATAGTTGTGGTATCTGGTATTATGACTGGTTGTATGCTACAAGTGTGGTTGCAAATGTTGTCTTTATCTTCTACAATACTGGCATAAATATAGACTGACGTTGGTTCAAGAACCGGTCAGTTGGGCAGTGATTCACAGAACAGTATTCAGGTAAACTAAACTAACAACTGGGATTTTATATCAATCCCATCAAATTCTAATAAGTAATGTATCGCAGTTGCCTTTTATAAGCTTTCAATACTACATTAAAATGTATATTACAGGTAATGTGAAGACTTGGGCAGGTGCATGTCCATATACAGAGGCCTCCTTGGCACCCTGCACCTGTTACCTTCATACATCTGGTTCTCCTCCTGGTTTCGTTGTAGTGTTGAGACTGCCTACCTGTAGGCGGTTCGATTCTGGGGATCATTATCCCCTGACCTGGTTGTAGAGCAGCCTGTTGATGTCCTAGTCGATCAGGCTGTAATCTTACATACGCACCACAACCCCACCGACTAGGAAATAATCCAAGGAACTTATCCAGTTCCCTGTTCGTAAAGTTCTGTTCATAATTCCCTGTTAGTAGTTCCCTGTTGGCAGTTCCTTATTGGTAAATCCTCTTATAAGTGAAGAAAGGGTGTTGAATTTTACAGGTGTAAATTATGATACATTTTTTTTCGCCTACTTCTCGTAAAATACAGCGCGAAGGAGTAAAACCATTTCCAGTAATTCAGATGATTAGACTGAATTTTTACGAGTAGTGAAGATTAATGTGAGGGACTTAAGAGTGATGATGTCGGAAGATCTTACGTTCAAGAGTCGTAACAGTGTGACTATTAAAACTGCAAGGAAAGTGAGCTGCACAACTAGAGCTTCAAAACAAGAGATAGGGTAAAAGACACGTCCAGCATCCTGCTGTGTTGTACATGTATGGTACACAATACTGACGAGATGGATTATACGCATGTGCAACATCTGGGCATCTTTATTATAGACGTTTTTCCAACCAGTGGTTTTATCAGTGCAAATTCAAGGACATGTTGAGAAGACAGACGAAGTATATATAAAAGATGAGGTAATCAGTCCCTCAGCCTTGTAGTTGGTGAAGAGTACCGGTGGTACCGGTACATTGAAATGTCTGTGGTAGCGGTACTCTTCACCAACACCAAGGTTGAGGGACTGATCACCTCATATTTTGTATATAGTTGACAGAGTACATCCTTGAATTTGTATTGATAAAACCATTGGGTGGCGAAACGTCTACAATAAAGATCCCCAGATGTTGCACATGTGTAAAACATCTTCATTCTGCTTTATATTGGGTTTTACCAAGTGTTAATGCGGCTTATTAAGACCTGACGAAGCTTTACACAGAGTGAAATGTTGTCATAAAAATTAAGATCTTTTAAAATATCACATAGTAAAAGTATGTTTATAAAGTACCAAATATAAGTAGAAGTCTGTAAAAACTTATCTGTCATCTGACGTGTTCACAAGACGAAGACACAATGTTATTATTCCTCCCAGAGTGTGAAAAAATAGCACGTCTCCATTTCACAATGATTTAAGAGTAAAGTGTTACCTCCCCGGATGTTTGTCTGTCACTTTACTGTCCAGGTCGGCATCTCGCCCTTGTATCCAGAGTAATAGATGCCAAGCCAGTGATGATTCTCCTACGTCATTTATTCTCACTGTACTGGAGACTGTACCGAGAACTTTCCCTACTCATACAAATCCAGTGAAGCACCTAAAGTATTGGCAATGGTTGAAGTCCCTTGAGCTGTACTCCTTGGACTGTAGGCGAGAAACATACATTATGATCTACACTATAGGTGCACTAGTAAATAATACTGAGCCCAAGATTTTTCTGAGCTCACTAACTTTCTTCAAGAGGAATTTGTCAAGTTCCTTAACTTGGTCCCTGATCAGCCAGGCTGTGGTGCTTTGGACTATGTGCAGCCAGCAGCAACAGGCATAATAACCAGGCCATGAGGCCTGGTCTGGGACCGGGCCTCGGCGGCAGTGACTTCAGGAATCTTCTACAGGAGCGGAATATCTCCCAAACGGGACCTATTTTGTAAACCCCGGGTTGTGCTTTTGAAGTGGGTTGGCCCCCACCTCGTGTGGCCCCCACAGACCTTCATTTGTTTGAAGAAAAAATCATGATGGAGCGTCTAATTAAATTCAATTTTTTAACAATTATTCCAAACTCAGTGCATAAGGCTGCTTTTGTGTCCCAAAAAACTTTCATCTCTCTGTATAATTACTAAAACAAACTATAATCACGGAAAAAAGCCTTTTTTAAAAATTGAATAAAGACTTCCGTATGTTTTGTAATTATCCCCTCATGGTCTTTTTGTCTCTTTATATTGTAGCAGGCCCCAGTGTCCCCCTAGGGGAATGGATTTCACCCTAGTGTGACTTTCACCTAAGTGACGCTCGGGTGTCACCCTAGTGGACATGTCCCCCTGGGGGGGGGCTCTTTTCCCCTAGTGGGGACATGTCCCCCAAAGTGGGACCCCAAGTGAGTCTTGCTTCATGGGTTCCCATCCTGGTGAGACCCCAGTGAGTCTTGCTTTGTGGTGTCATCCTAAAGACCCCGGTGAGTCTTGCTTCATGGTGTCACCTAGTGAGACTCAGTGATCTTGCTTAGGTGTCACCCTGGGGGTGACGTAAAATTTTGGAATTTTAGCATACTAGGAAAAGGGTTCAAAATGTGCCTGGGGTGAGGAGCTCCCCAGTTGTTAGGTACACTTGGTTTTCAGTAAGGATTTGGGGCCATCCCGGTTGGTGATGGGATGAGTACACGGTGGCTCCTAAAATGTTAAGGGGGCCCGACTCTTTAACGCCCTCCCCCCCCGTTCTTAAGGGGTTATCAGCAAAAACCTGGAAAGAAGACTCTACAGATTCCTCCCCAAAGTTCGTGTTCAACTTTGGTTTCATACCCTTGGACTGGGCGGCGAGCAGACCAATAACCAGGTCTGGGGGCTGGGGACCGGTCCCCGGGGGGAATTTACCTCCCGAAGCGACTCCGGGACACTCCGGTCGTTGTCCCCCTGCCACCGAACACTGTTACTTCGTATTTAAATTTTTGTCTCTCTTTCCCCTCTCCCCCCCTCCCCGGGTGTGCCATCTGGAAATGTGGAGGGGTGGTTTTGGAAACAAGGTCTCCCAGCCATCTTGTGTTGCTTGGAAACCCCTAAGCCCCGGCTGGGGGGGTGGGCTTCCCGCAGCAACAGCCTGATTAAATAGGCTAGCACCGACAGGCCTGCCCTTTGGCCCCGGGGTCGGGGTAGAAAGACTCTAAAAATCATCAAAGGTATATCATAAGGTGGTGGTTGGCCCTGGGGAGAGAGAGAGAGAGTTTTGTGTGGGCGGGCGGGAAATGTGGGGAGGTAGGATGCGATGGGGGAGGCGGATGCGACAGGAAGGGTCAAAAAAAGGGATGGGTTTTGGTTTGAAGGGGTCCCTGGGGGCTGTTTTGTTGAAGGAGAGGTTCGGGGGTGGGGGAGGGGGGTGGGTGGTAAAAGGGGGGGTAATGGAGGAGGAAAGGGGGGGACGGGGGGAAAATAGAGGGAGAGGGTGAGGAGGGAAAGAGAGAAGATGAATAGGTGGAAGATGAGAAAATGGTTGGGGGAAGATGAGAGGATAGGTCAGGATGGGACGGTGGACAGGGGGGCCCAAACCAAAGGTTAGTCTGAGAAAAAATTTTTTATACTTAAACACACATTTTTAACCACCTAAATCAGAAAAAAAAAAAAAATTCTCCATGTCTTTGATATGCCTTGAAGGACTTAGTCTTACTTCCCGGGCCTGGGAGTTGTCACCATTCGGGGAAAGCAGTGGTGCAGCTGGAGGACTAGGGCGCTGGTGAAGACATGACAGCTGTGAAAACTGATGACAGCTGGGAAGACTGGTGACTACTGGTACACTTGAAGACTGGTGACAATTGGTGAAGACTGGCGACAATTTGGGGAGCTGGTGCAATTTGGGGAAACTGGTGACAACTGGTGAGACTGGGGGACAACTGGTAAGACTGGTGACAACTGGTAAAGACTGGTGACCTGGTGAAGACTGGTGACAGCTGGTGAAGACTGGTGACAATTGGTGAAGACTGGCGACAATTGGTGAAGACTGGTGACAATTGGTGAAGACTGGTGACAACTGGTGAAGACTGGTGACAACTGGTAAAGACTGGTGACAACTGGTAAAGACTGGTGACAACTGGTGAAGACTGGTGACAACTGGTAAAGACTGGTGACAACTGGTAAAGACTGGTGACAACTGGTAAAGACTGGTGACAACTGGTAAAGACTGGTGACAACTGGTAAAGACTGAGCACCACGGTGGAATTATTTCCCTTCTCTTTTTTAAGTCATCCTGTGTTAAGAGTACAAAATTTACCACCAACGTTTTCTTAAAGTTATGTGTGTTTATTTCAGTGCAAAAGGTCCTTGGTGGGTAAATATTCATTTTTATATAACTGGAAGCATGATACAGCTAGTTAACATTGTGTAACAGGTAGTTTACAGACGTCACAACCACAGATGTCTAGACCAACACACGAGTATGCAGGATAGGCTTTCATTGTACCAACGTTTCGCTCTGTCCAGAGCTTTGAATAAAGCTTAGCGGAGAGCGAAACATTGGTCAAATGAAAGCTTACTGTACTTTCATCTTTGTACGAAAACTGTAAAAGTATTTGTAAGAGAACTTAAAATTGAGTTCTGATTTAGTCACATTGCTGTCGCCTGCCCATAACAACATGGGGAAGCGCTAAACCCGTAAGACTTGTACAGCGACTGGGTGGAAAGGGAGTTAATAAATTTCGAAACACAGAGGGTGGTTGGGCAGCTCGAATGCCCCGTATCAAGAACCTTTTTATCAGCATGGGAGCAACCCTCGTGGTCGTGGGATGGGGGGGGGGGAGTGTTGCCTACTTCAAACAATGTCACTAAGAACAAACTGACGGGGAAGTATTTTTGACAGGTGCAGGTAGTGGTAACGTACATGACGGGGAAGTATTTTTGACAGGTGCAGGTAGTGGTAACGTACATGACGGGGAAGTATTTTTGACAGGTGCAGGTAGTGGTAACGTACAGTGGGCTTCGCAGGTGTCACATTAAGACGCACGGAAGCTCAGGCTCAATAACATGTTCATTTTCCACTATAATCTACCTATCCGTAATTACTACCGCATTTGTTGTGTCTGTTTCGTAAAGTAAGTCCAGGATCTTTCTTTAATTCATGATGTAACTTGACAAAAACATGAAAATAAAAAAACTTGTCGTAAAATGAAAAATTTTTTCCTGCGAGTTTTTTAGCCAAAATTGTGATTTATTTTTGTGACTTTCCTCTGCCACTAAGTGGGACCTACCTAGCATGGGCCAGTGAGCCGATTTTTCTGTAGCGTTTTATATATGTAATGTTAATTGCTCTTAAGGCTCTTACACTTACTTTCCTGAGTAGGTGTAAAAATTCTCAGTAGATGGCAGGAGCAGCGTTGTGGGAATCTTCCAGAAGTAACAGTTAACACCTAGCCTCTAACCCCCCCCCCCGGTCCTCAAGATTAACACTGTCACTAACTCATTAACAACAAGCAGTCTCATCGTTTCTCTACCACAGCTGTAATTATTTTTTATTTATGTAAATTTGATACATCAACAGTGTGCTTGTACACTACTCTGTGATAGTTTGATGGTGGGCGCAAAACTTGTTTGTAATGGATAAGGGAAATGGGGAAGGGGAGAACTAGCGATAATCCTATTACCTATTACCTTGCCACTCGGCACCAGGATTCAAGAGTTTTTTTAATATTACCAATTTAATGGGTTATTATTGTTGATGCAGATTATTTTAACTTTTATTCATCCTGGGTTTTTGTCCGTACCAGTGAAAATTTTTGTGAACTTTGTTGATAAAGAGACGTTAAAAAAAGGAATTTGTTGGGTATTCGTGCTATAATCATATAATTTTTTTCCGAATTTGTTTTATGTAGTGTGTTTTGTAGTGTTATCAGGAGTGTTGAGTGATCTCCCGGGTCACGGGTTTTTTAAAACTTGCTACTTCCTTCCATAGCTTAGTGAGCTTGTTCGGGAATGTCTACTTTAACGACCAGCTGATAAACACCATTCGTCATCTTCAGGTCTGCCTCACATGACTGCGCTATAAACTGTGTTTACACAAAACACATCAACACTGACGTGAGGTTCATCAATCATGAACTTTCCTTTACACACACCTGTGGCAGGTGACGGCAGGTTACACACACCTGTGGCAGGTGACGGCAGGTTACACACACCTGTGGCAGGTGACGGCAGGTTACACACACCTGTGGCAGGTGACGGCAGGTTACACACACCTGTGGCAGGTGACGTCAGGTTACACACACCTGTGGCAGGTGACGGCAGGTTACACACACCTGTGGCAGGTGACGGCAGGTTACACACACCTGTGGTAAGTGATGGCAGGTGACGGCAGGTTATACTCT
>NC_091305.1:29660149-29682649 GCF_038502225.1 Cherax quadricarinatus
GGATTTCCCATTGCCATACCAAACTTCTGAGTGTAAAACTTATCATTAAATACAAATTTTGCATCAACAATGCAAAGTTTAATAAGTTTAATGATAGTAGGAACTGGCAATGGTAAATCATAGTTAACGAGTTCTTCAGATAAGAAACTTAATAAATCATCAACAGGAACTTTCGTAAACAAGGAAGTAACATCAAAACTAACCATGTTAAAATCATTTAAGTCAGTCAAGGAACTTAATTTATCAACCAAGTCTAAGTTGTTTTTAACATTTAAGTTAGAAATTTTGCCAACAATAGGGCTCAAAATATCAACAAGCCATTTGGATAATTTATATGAAACTGACCCTATGGAGCTAATAATTGGTTTGACTGGATTCCCTGGTTTGTGTGTTTTTATTAGTCCATACATGTAAGGCAAAGATGGATTAGTGGAAGTAAATTGTTTGACTAATTCATCTTTGCCTTTCAGTAGAAGTTTTATTGTTTTATTGAAATTGCTGTTAACGGTTTCTAGGGGATTTTTCCTAAGTTTAGAATAGGTTTCAGTATCATCATAGACTTGGTTGATAAATTAAGCTCCTTGACTGACTTAAATGATTTTAACATGGTTAGTTTTGATGTTACTTCCTTGTTTACGAAAGTTCCTGTTGATGATTTATTAAGTTTCTTATCTGAAGAACTCGTTAACTATGATTTACCATTGCCAGTTCCTACTATCATTAAACTTATTAAACTTTGTATTGTTGATGCAAAATTTGTATTTAATGATAAGTTTTACACTCAGAAGTTTGGTATGGCAATGGGAAATCCTCTTTCACCTGTTCTTAGTAACCTATACATGGAATTTTTTGAAACAAGGTTACTTAACACAATCCTCCCTAATAGAGCTAAATGGTTCAGATATGTTGATGATATTTTGTGTCTTATGCCCAAAAATGTAGATATACACCATTTCCTAGGAAAATTAAATAGCTTAGCCCATTCTATAAACTTTACCGTTGAGTTTGAAGAAAATAACTCATTGCCTTTTCTAGATGTTTTAATTATTAAGGGTAGTAATGAATTCAAATTTAAAATTTACAGAAAACCTACAAATAACTGTTCCTATGTCCACTATTATTCCTCGCATCAAGATAGAATCAAACTGTCTGTTTTCTCATCAATGTTTTTGAGAGCTTTACGAATTTGTAGTCCTGAGTTCATAGATGAGGAAATATCCAAAATTTATGAAATAGGTAATGATTTAAAATACCCAAGAAATGTAATTGATAAATCTTTTAAAGTTGCTAGAAATACTTTTTACAATCCAAAAAGGGACAACCAGCCTTATTCAACTAAAAATATGTTGGTTCTCCCTTACCATGAAAACTTGGTTGATATGCCTTCTCTTCTTAAGACTTTTAATATTAAAGTTGTATTCAAAAATCTTGATACAGTAAAAAAAACTTTTGATAAAGAATTCCCCCCAAAATGTTGACGGATGTGTCTATAAGATTCCTTGTAAAATTTGCGGTAAAGTTTATTACGGTCAAACTGGTAAAAATCTCGAACTAAGATTAAAACAACATAAATATAGCATTAGAACTGGACAAGATTCCAATGCTCTATTTATTCACGTAAGAGATTTTAACCATCCAATTGATTTTCAAAAAGTTGAGAAAGTAGTATCAAGCAAGTCCATGGTCGACAGGAATATAATTGAATCTTGTTTCATAAAAAGCAGTTTTGACAATAATATGAATATTTCCTTTGGTTTATATAAATTAGATCCATTTATAATTAATAGAATTTGGGAAGAATTTAATAATACACTGGACAAATAATTTTTAAATTTTCTTGGGTAGAATAGTTTGTGGGGTGAGTTGTGCAAAGGACCTATCCAAGTTGGGTCGGCGCGCGTCAGGTGTTTAACCGTTGTGGGATCTGATAGTGAGGTGCTGGCCAGACCCCTTATATAGCTTCCTTGGATCCTTTACTTTCATAGTTCCTTGATAATGTGAGTAGTCACGAAAGCGCTTGGAATTTCTCTATTCTTTCAGAGTGGTTGTTTTGCATATTCTGAAATCACCTGTTTACTGTGATCTTATTGCATATATATATATATATATATATATATATATATATATATATATATATATATATATATATATATATATATATATATATTATATTAGATGAATGTATCAGAAAACCGATGAGTGATGTTGATGGGTAGTTGAAGATAGTACTGTGTGTTTTGAAGAGCTGACCAAGCAGGTGGGTGAGTTGATGTTTAACTGCTGCGAGAGGCTACGGAGCTCATCAGTAAATATTATGTGACATCTGGATGAATCAATCGCTTATTGTTGTGATAGTTATTTTATCATCTTGTAACTAATGGTTGGCGTTAGAGCGTAAGCAGAATTGAGCAAAAACAACAGAGATGACGAATGAGATTAATACGGAGGACGACAGAGTGAGACTCGGCAAGGCGGCGACTGACAACAATGAAGATAGACAAGTTTAATTACTGCTGCTCATCAACTTTCTTCCTACTGATCCGTTCATACAAGAGTGGACACTTACTGTAGGTACAAACACACTATATAATACATGGTTATAATTATAACCTTAATTTTTAAAGGGGTGGACCGGTAAGCCAACGGAAGGCCTCGGTCAGATGACCAAAAGCTCCAGTGGCTGGTCATCATATGACTAAGACCCGCGTCAGGAAACACTTGTCCTATTTACTGACGATTCTTAACCTAAGATACAGTTTTAGGTACTGGTACAGATGCAAATATATTTCTGGTACAAAAGCAGAGGTCATTGCTGGATCAGCCGGGCTGTGGTATCTATGTTGGACTGTGTGCGGCCAGCAGTAACAGCTTGGTTGATCAGGCCCTGATCCATAGGGAGGCCTGGTCGTGGACCAAGCCGCGGGAGCGTTGATCCCCGGAATACCCTCCAGGTAGAGCCGCAGAGAGTAACAACTTGGTTGATCAAGTAGTCATCATTGGAGTTCGTCATTAGACCGTGTTTTGAGAATTAAGCAACTTAATGTTGGTATTTATTCATCCGAATGTGTAAAGTAAATGGTAAAGCCACAACCCATGCCAAGATGCTGGGTACCAGGTACCAGGTACCAGGTGCCAGGTGCCAGACGTTATGAGTACGTGGTGCTTGTAGCATATCAGTTTGCAAAATGAAAGTAAAGAGATACATGGCAGCACCTTGAGGTGTGCTCTTACAGAACAGTGCCAGAACAAATTGTGTGACATAAACACAGGGAAGGGAAAATGCAAAACGTGAGGTATCTTTAATGTTATAGTGTTCCATCCCAGACGTCTTGTAGTCCTGGAACACAGTTTTGTCACTACAGTATTACTCTAGTCTCTTCGATGTTTTGGTTTTCGCAATACCTTCAGTGGATTGTGGCCACCAGTTCCCCTCTGTTGTGTCTTTCTTTTCATAATGGTTTATGCCTCTCTTGGAATATTACATTTATTGTTATTCCTGTGATCTTCGTCTCCGTAATGTCTGGTGGGAAGGTTATTACTGATTTATAGCCACAAGTAGATGTACGCCTACCAGCCTGGAATTTTAAATATAGATGAATTGCAGACCAGGAGCTATTGTCTTACCTTCCTTTTCTTTCCTTGCCTCCTACCTACACCCTGGAAGACACCCTCTTAACTACACTCAGGAAGACACATTCCTACCTACACCCGTGAAGGCACCCTCTTACCTACAGTCAGGGAGACACCCTCTTAACCTGCAATCAGGGGGAGACCCTCTTACCTGCAATCAGGGGGAGACCCTCTTACCTGCAATCAGGGGGAGACCCTCTTACCTGCAATCAGGGGGAGACCCTCTTACCTGCAATCAGGGGGAGACTCTCCTACCTACACTCTAGGACACACCCTCCTACCTACACCCTGGGGAAGACACTTCTACTTACACCCTGGGAGACATAAGTGTATATCCTCTCCTACATTTCTAGATCCACTAAATCTAACTGAACCTCGGGTATCATTTATCAGTTAATTGTTTTTAAAGGCGGTTTTAAATGCATTTACTAAGAGATGATTATTTATAGTGCAGTTAATTTCCCGTTAATTACAAACTATTTTCTTAGCTGCAAAATGTAGCGAGAAAGAGGTATTGAATTCCCAGGAGATAGGATCAGCCGGCTTAGTGTATTAATCTTGTGTGTTCTTGTTTGTGTTCCCCGAACAAGTGATAAATGGTGGTGGGGATATTAATGAACGTGACTGGATAGTTAATGAGCCGGTCGTGGTAATTATTGCTCCTTTGCTATTGTCTTTGGCAGTCTTTAACGGGCGTGACCTTTGACCTCCCTGCGGGAGCGCATCACTCCTGTTATATCTCTTAATGGTCTCGGGGATTATCGCCCCCTCTCCCAACCCATCCCCAGCCCGGTCACAGACCAGCCCTCATATAGGATGGAAAGGAAATCGCAAAGGGATAAAAGCTGTTAAGAAACACACAGGAGAGAGTGTACTGACTTATTGTTTGACTTCAGTGTAAGACTTAAGAAAATATCAGCACTCTCGACAGAGTGCAAAATATTTAACAGGCAGGATAGTAGTACCTCCCTGGATGGTTGCTGTCTACCATCCTCACTGAAACCCTCCTTGCCCGTGTAGCACAGGATCGTACCTCCCTGGATGATAAATTAGACACATGTGCAACACTTGGGAATCTTTATTGAGGAAACATTTCGCCACATTGTGTGGCGAAACGTTTCCTCATTAAAGATTCCCAAGTGAACATTAAAATGGTATAAAATACCGACAGGTTGTTAGGTAAGACACATATGCAACAGTTAGGTATCTTTATTTCGAAACGTTTCGCCTACACAGTAGGCTTCTTCAGTCGAGTACAGAAAAGTTGATAGAAACAGATGAGACTTGAAGACGATGTAATCAGTCCATCACCCTTAAAGTTTTGAGGTGGTCAGTCCCTCAGTCTGGAGAAGAGTATTGTTCCGTTGTCTGAAACAATATGGAGTTGAAGTGACAGGATGGAGCCTTATATAGCGCCTCCTGGCGCTATATAAGGCTCCATCCTGTCACTAATACATAGTGGAAAGACCTAGTGAATCTAAATTCAGTAGAACGACTGATGGATAGTGATTCAACATAATGGAAGTGCTTTTAAACTAAAATGTGGCATCGCATGCGAGAAGTGCCATGTACCCTGGGGTAGTGTGTTACAGCCACACGTCTGGCAGTGTTACCAGGCAACCACACAGGCCTACCATATACCACCATAATAACACCATATACCCCATATTACAATAACTCAACCTTAGCAAGAAAACAAGCAGCTGACTCGTGTATGTGAGTGCTCCGGAAATGTACCCGAATTGGAAAAGTCTGTGTGATGTTATACACCATAAATGTTTTAATGTATTGTAAGTCTCTGTATTAAATACATCCCACATACCCATGCAATAGCCCTCTAACACCCCACCACCTGAGTGCAGAGCAGAAAGGTAAAGTGAAATCAGGTTCTTGTGGTACCCAGTTTGCAAGCATACAGGCAGGATGGCTGTGGGACATGTGAAAAGGCTCTTGGGAAAAAATCCAGAATCACATGCAACTTTTGTTTTACAAAACATCATGTCTCCTGTACAAGAATAAACACTGCAGCCAAAAACGACATCCATCTTAGGTGAAAGGTGTTTCTGGATCTGCAGTAAGGATGTGGAACTATGGACAGGTATCAGGAAAGTACTCATGAGGTTAATAAATAATTAGCATGAAAACAAAGAGGAACTATTGGATAGTCTACCCAGAATATATAGAGCATGGGAGGATGGGAGAGGAGTAAAGTTTAACATTCAGAATGCCCAGTCTACAACAGTTGACCCAAAAATAAATACACCCACTGGAAAAAAACAGGAAACAAAAATCAACTAGCTCAGCCCCCAGCCCTAGGGCTGACCCAGACTCAGCCCCCAGCCCTAGGGCTGACCCAGACTCAGCCCCCAGCCCTAGGGCTGACCCAGACTCAGCCCCCAGCCCTAGGGCTGACCCAGACTCAGCCCCCAGCCCTAGGGCTGACCCAGACTCAGCCCCCAGCCCTAGGGCTGACCCAGACTCAGCCCCCAACCATAGTGCAAATCTGGATTCGGCTAAAGACTTCCACAACCATAGCTTCTATTACAGATGTAGTAGAGTCCTCTTCTGGGGAAAATGTTGGCCTTCTGAAAACAGATGGTGGTATCCCTGGCTTGGCTATCGATGACTGTAGTGTAGTTCTAGGATCTGCACAAATTGGGAATGCATCCAGTATGAATTGTATCCAACAAAAGCAAAATGGTGCAAATGCTATGCTTGGGGTATTTGTAAGCATGGAATATCTGGGAAAATAAATGGGACTTGCAACTTGGAGCATCCCAAAAAATGCAGCGACCTCCTGTCGAAAGGAGTGTGTCGTTCTACCTCTTGCAAATTCTTCCACCCTAAGATGTGCCACTCTTCAGTCCTTAAAAAACAATGTGACAGCAACTGTCCTGCATACCACTTGCAACACGACCTCATTTATATTTGCTAATACATAGGGCCATACGCCATCCACCAGCAAAATACCTTTCATCAGTGGACTTCTAGGGGAGTCGAATGCAATGCTTTCAGCTTTCACAGAGACCCACGCGAAAGATTACCTTGACGGTGAAATATGGATACTTGGGCACAACCTTTTCAGATGCGATAAAAAAAACAGGCAACATGGGGGGAACGGGTTGGCCTGTATGTCAGAATCGCTCATTTGCACACAAGTACTGAACACCACAAATGATGTAGTTGAAGTTCTAGCAAAAATCGAGAACCAAAACTTAGTCATCGTACTTGTATATAAGCCATCAAATGCAACTTCCCAAGAGTTCAAGGAACAGCTATCGAGAATTGACTCTGGTCTGGAAAACCTTCCAGCCCCATCCCCAAACATCTTGCTGCTTGGTGACTTCAGTCTAAGACATATAAAATGGAAGAATGTAGCAAATATTGTAGCAGAAATAATCCCTGGAATCAGCTCAGATGTAAAGTCACACACAAATGAGCTGCTGAATTTCTGGAATAAACACACCCTAAGTCAGCAAATAGTGAAGCCAACCAGACTGGAGAACACACTTGACCTTATTTTCACAAATAACGAGGGCCTGGTAAGAAACATACCAAAACAACTAATTCTGATCACAATCTAATCGAAGTCCAGACTTACATGCACTGGAGTCCTGATCAGCAAAATGCATACAGTTATGAGGGTACCTTCACGAAATTCAACTTCAATAAGAACATCAACTGGGACCAAGTAAACTATGTCCTACATGAAGCATGTTAAGAAGATATCTTAAATAACATGGACTCTAACCATTGCCTTGAAAAAATCAACTTTCTGGTAGCTGAAGTATGTTCAAGGCATATTTCCCTAAGAAAAAATAAGAGAAGTAAACTGGAGAGAGAGACGCTCCCTCTACAGGAGAAGGCAAAGAATCACTGAGCTCCTCAAGAATGCCAGATTATCTGAAACACGAAAGTGCTAACAAGGGAAGTGGAAAATATTGAGCTGAAGATAAAGGACTCGTACAGGATCCAGGAGATTAAAGAGCTAAAAGCGATTAGTGAAATTGAAAGACATTCGAAATATTTCTTTTCATATGCCAAAATCAGGGCAAAAACCACATCTAGTATAGAGCCCCTGCTCAGACAAGACGGATCCTACACAGATGACAACAAAGAAATGAGTGAGATACTGAAATCTCAGCATGAGTGTGTTCAGCGAGCCACTAATCAGTCTAAAGATAGACAGTCCAAATAATTTATCCATGAATGAGCCTCAAAATCCCGTCAATGTGTGCCAGATTTCTGACATAACCCTAAATTCACTAGACTTTGAGAAAGCCATTGACAACATACCCATGCACTCAGCCACAGGCCCAGACTCGTGGAACTCTGTGTTCATTAAGAACTGCAAGAAATCCCTCTCACGGGCCCTTAGTATGCTATGGAGAAGGAGCATAGACACAGGGGAGATACCAGAGTCATTAAAAACAACGGATATAGCCCCACTCCATAAAGGTGGCAGGAAATAATAGCTAAGAACTGTAGACCAATAGATTTAACGTCCCACGTCATAAAAATCTTTGAAAGATTCTAAGAAGCAGGAATGCAAACCACTTGGACTTCTAACAATTGCACAATCCAGGGCAACATGGGCTCAGAGCAAGTCACTCCTGTCTCTCGCAACTACTGGACCATTATGATATGGTCTTGGATGCACTGGAAAACAAACAGAATGCAGATGTAGTATACACAAACTTTGCAAAAGCCTTTGACAAGTGCGACCATGGTGTAATAGCATACAAACTGTGTGCTAAAGGGATAACTGGCAAAGTAGGCAGATGGATCTTCAACTTTCTAACCAATCGAAAACAAAGAGTAGTGGTAAATAGAGTTAAATCGAGAGCGGTCATAGTGAAGTGCTCTATTCCACAAGGCACAGTACTCGCCCCTATCTTGTTCTTCATCCTCGTATCAGACATAGACAGAGATGTAAATCATAGCACCGTATCATCCTTTGCAGACGATACTAGGATCTGCACGAGAGTGTCATCCATTGAGGACACGGCAAATCTCCAATAAGATATAATCCAAGTTTTCCAGTGGGCAACGGAGAACAATATGATGTTCAATGAAGACAAATTCCAACTTCTCCGTTATGGAAAATTGGAGGAAATAATAACTAGAACTGAGTATACTACAAACTCTAATCAATAGAGCGGAAAAGTAATGTGAGTGGTAATGTCTGAGGATCTCACCTTCAAGGACCACAACAGTGCCACTATTACATCTGCGAGGAAACTGATAGGATGGATAATAAGAACATTCAAGACAGATGCTAAGCCAATGATGATCCTTGTTAAATCACTTGTTCTCTCTAGGCTGGAATACTGCTGTACATTAACATCTTTCAAGGCAGGTGAAATTGCGGATATAGAGAATGTACAGAGAACCTTTACTGCACGTATAAGTTCCATCAAACACCTTAACTACTGGGAATGCTTGGAAGCTCTTAACTTGTACTCACTGGAGCGCAGGCGAGAGAGATGCATCATAATCTACACCTAGAAGATCCTAGAGGGACTAGTCCCTAATCTGCACACAGACATCATTCCCTACGAAAGCAAAAAGCTTGACAGACGGTGCAACATACCCCCAGTGAAAAGTAGGGGCGTCATTTATACACTAAGAGAAAACGCAATAAGTGTCCGGGGCCCAAGACTGTTCAACAGTCTCTCTCCCACCAGCCATAAGGGGCATTACCAATAGACCCCTGGTTGTCTTCAAGATGGAGCTGGACAAATACCTAAAGTCGGTGCCGTATCAGCCGGGCTGTGGTTCGTACGTTGGACTACGTGCGACCAACACTAACAGCCTCGTTGATCAGGCCCTGATCCACCAGGAAGCCTGGTCATGGACCGGGCCACGGGGGCGTTGATCCCCGGAATACCCTCCAGGTACAGTAGCTAAGGCAAGATGCCTGCCAGTTGAGGTAGCCGGGGAGGCAAGGGAGAGCGTACACTGCCGGGACTACACCTATTACAATAATGCTCATACGCTTTTGTGGGCTTTCTAAGTAATAAGGGTGTGTGTGTGTGTGTACGTACGTGTGTGTGTACGTACGTGTGTGTGTACGTACGTGTGTGTGTGTACGTACGTGTGTGTGTGTGTACGTACGTGTGTGTGTGTGTACGTACGTGTGTGTGTGTACGTACGTGTGTGTGTGTACGTACGTGTGTATGTGTACGTACGTGTGTGTGTGTGTACGTACGTGTGTATGTGTACTTACGTACGTACAGAGACTCGGCTTCTGGCCTGGCTGAGGGTAAAGAAATGATTCCTGTGGCTCATCCATGTCTTCCTTTTCCACCCCCGTGTCCCCTTTATCCTGATCCGTTAAAAAAAATTCTTGTTAGCCGTATCAAGCAGTCTTAGGATTTTGTGTCGTAATCATGTCCTCCTTATTGTCCTTTATTTTTATCCCTTTGTAATAAGGTTTATTTGTAGATCGTCACACATACACTGGGGATGTTAACTCATATATTGTGATGTCTTCTCATTGATTCGCATCCTCACAGGATTTCGGCTAGCATATCTTTCATTCTTTCCTGTAGGTGCTCCGTGTGCTTCCTACATTCCTTCTGCCTCCTTCAGTCTCACTCCAGCCAGGTACTGGAGGCCAGGACCCAGACGTCTCTGCCTCTTAGTGGAACTTTGTCTCCTCGTTTTCTGTGTCTGCCGTCGCTGCCACTGCCGCCGTTGCAGTAGTCACTATGGCAGACTACCCTCTCCTGGCCGCAGACAATTTCCCTGAGCACTTGCTATGTTTCTGCCTCCTCTCTTGCTTTTCCACCAAACTTCTTAACACCATCTTGATTTAGCTGAGTTAACTGCAGCTCTCATGCAACTTGGAAAATACTTCTTCAACCTCGGTGAATGTGTTATCTTGTGTGAATGTGTTATCCTTGGTGAATGTGTTATCCCTGGTGAATGTGTTATCCCTGGTGAATGTGTTATCCCTGGTGAATGTGTTATCCCTGGTGAATGTGTTATCCCTGGTGAATGTGTTATCCCTGGTGAATGTGTTATCCCTGGTGAATGTGTTATCCCTGGTGAATGTGTTATCCCTGGTGAATGTTATGCCTGGTGAATGTGTTATCCCTGGTGATCGTTATGCCTGGTGAATGTGTTATCCCTGGTGAATGTTATGCCTGGTGAATGTGTTATCCCTGGTGAACGTTATGCCTGGTGAATGTGTTATCCCTGGTGAATGTTATGCCTGGTGAATGTGTTATCCCTGGTGAATGTGTTATTCCTGGTGAATGTGTTATCCCTGGTGAATGTGTTATTCCTGGTGAATGTGTTATCCCTGGTGAAAGTTATGCCTGGTGAATGTGTTATCCCTGGTGAATGTGTTATCCCTGGTGAATGATATGCCTGGTGAATGTGTTATCCCTGGTGAATGTTATGCCTGGTGAATGTGTTATGCCTGATGAATGTTATGCCTGGTGAATGTGTTATCCCTGGTGAATGTTATGCCTGGTGAATGTGTTATCCCTGGTGAATGTTATGCCTGGTGAATGTGTTATCCCTGGTGAATGTTATGCCTGGTGAATATGTTATCCCTGGTGAATGTTATGCCTGGTGAATGTGTTATGCCTGGTGAATGTTTTCCCTGGTGAATGTGTTATCTCTGGTGAATGTTATGCCTGTTGAATGTGTTATCCCTGGTGAATGTTATGCCTGATGAATGTGTTATCCCTGGTGAATGTTATGCCTGGTGAATGTGTTATCCCTGGTGAATGTTATGCCTGGTGAATGTGTTATCCCTGGTGAATGTTATGCCTGGTGAATGTGTTATCCCTGGTGAATGTTATGCCTGGTGAATGTGTTATCCCTGGTGAATTTTATGCCTGGTGAATGTGTTATCCCTGGTGAATGTTATGCCTGGTGAATGTGTCATGCCTGGTGAATGTGTTATCCCTGGTGAATGTTATGTCTGGTGAATGTGTTATCCCTGGTGAATGTTATGCCTGGTGAATGTTATGCCTGGTGAATGTTATGCCTGGTGAATGTTATGCCTGGTGAATGTTATGCCTGGTGAATGTTATCCCTGGTGAATGTTATGCCTGGTGAACGTGTTATCCCTGGTGAATGTTATGCCTGGTGAATGTTATGCCTGGTGAATGTTATGCCTGGTGAATGTTATCCCTGGTGAATGTTATGCCTGGTGAATGTTATGCCTGGTGAATGTTATGCCTGGTGAATGTTATGCCTGGTGAATGTTATGCCTGGTGAATGTTATGCCTGGTGAACGTGTGTGTGTCATGTACTGTTCTCTTCACTGTTCTCGGGAAGTGTGATAAAACAAGACACAACTTCTGCAGACGTAGGTAACAATTTTTTGAAAATTTAAGACTTTGAGAATCTTGAAAATTGCCTGATGAAGTAAATTTTTAATGAAGTTTTTATGCAGTAATTTTAACCGTTTTTGTTGTATTCAGAGGTTGTAGTGATTGGTGGTGGTGAGGGAAGGTTGTAGTGATTGTTGGTGGTGAGGGAAGGTTGTAGTGATTGGTGGTGGTGAGGGAAGGTTGTAGTGATTGTTGGTGGTGAGGGAAGGTTGTAGTGATTGGTGGTGGTGAGGGAAGGTTGTAGTGATTGGTGGTATAAAAAGGATTATTTGTTGTTCTGGTAGCGGGGAGTGAATGATACGTCTTCGGAGGCTTCTTACTTTATTGTTAAGTCATGGTGGGTACATAGGCTTGTGTGTTTGTGCCCATGGCCCAGGAGGGCCATCCCACGAGAGAGAGCTGGGAGGCCTTGTGTCTTCCTGCTACGCCGCTGTGTGAGTGAGAGCGAATGGGCTCAGGCTCCCACTGACCTGGGTGAGCCTACAGAGTGCAGCACCTAAATGCCGCGAAATAAGAACTAAGCTGGCAGACAGCATGGGCTGTCTGTGCAGACAGTACAGGCTGTCTACATACGCTTGGCCACCTACCGCGCCGTCGTCCCGACGCGATGATACTGGTGGTAAAAGGAACTCGGTCTCTCTCTCGTAGGAACAGGGCACAGAACACAAAATAAAAACATATATATATACATATGGACATGGAAAAAAAACTTCCTACAGGGAGGGAAGAAAAAAACATGTGAGGTGTGCTAAACGTCGTGGTCATAGGCAGTGAGCGTCGAAGGGCATCACTGCACGCCTTCCTGCGTCTGGTGGACAGATACTGCAACACAGGAGACATCGCTGCGGCTGAGCTGTGACGTAACAGGTTACAGTCTCCCCTGGAACGGTTAAGCAGTCATCGTAGGAGTCGCTGCAGGTTTCACTCAACCTGGGGCACAACATGCTGGTGCCCTCGAGTGAGGCGTCGACAAAACTCGGCAACCGGGCAGGAGTTCTGGCAAGCGACTCAGGAGGACACTTCTCGACTGGTACTGTCGCTGGGCTGTCACTGCCGGCGAGCGTGGAGCGAGTCGTGGCAGAGACGACTGGGCGAAACATCTGGGGGTTGTAACATCATACACCAGACTGCAGTGAGCGAGCTAGCAGTCAAAGTGACATCTTCTTTGTGCAGGCTGCTCACTAAAGCTTGTGACACGAGGCTGACACAGTGTGTCATTCTCTTGACAGTTGGAGTTATAGCAGAGGTTAGTCTAAGCGTCCCCAGACTTGTTTCTCTACATGTAACTGCACTCTGAAGGTCTGGAGGTGAAGTGAAACAAATCTCGATGGGAATCGTAGCAGGTACGATTCTGCAGAACATCACGAGCGACGAGCATAAAAGCTTTCTGTACAAGAGGGCTCGGTCACTCAGGGCTGTCTTGACATCAGCTGTCAAAGGTACTGGTCACACGGGTGACTTAACACAGTGGTGCTACTCAGGTCTGGCTCAGACCTCACTGGATACACGGAAACTTTAAACACACCGCGGTACATACGGTACACTAACATGTGAGAACTCTGACTGAGAGGAATTAACACACGATATATATATCTTCTCTCAATCTTCTCGACAATACTGAAATAATTACTAGAAACACTCAATGTGACATCATGTGATGTCGCGAGGTGACGTCAGCAGCACTGTGACGTCAGCAGACATCTCGAGGTGACGTCAGGCAGACATCGTGACGTCATGAAGTCGGGCAGCATCGTTGGTGACGTCAATGTGATGCAGGCAGCAGACCACAGCATGAGGCCTGGGACATCTGGTAACTCACGTGGCTGGTAGATCCATGTGACATCGCCCACGCCCACGTGGCATCGTGATCCACGTTGCGTCGTGATCTACGTGGCATGCTGATCCACGTAGCTTCGAGTGGCGTCGGGCACTCGGATACACAGCTCTGGCAATGAATCACACGGAAAACAGCAGAAAACACAGCAGAGGGAGTGGGCAGTGGTGAGTGTATGGTAGACGGGTGAGCGTAAGTAGGGCGAGCATGGGCAAGGTGAGGAACAGCCACATCCTCTCCTCCTCCCCCACCCACAAACACGTGGAGAAGCTCACACTGGACGCAGAAATCACCACAAAACTCACCTCTGTCTTGCTGAAACAGCTGTGCTGAGCTGAACAACAACAGCAGCAACATACAAGTGACGCTGAACACGTGACTTGAGAAACAGCGTGGGACGCTGTAGCGTGGGGTCACTTACAATTCTCGGAGAATTTCGGCAAATTTCGGCCTGGATCCTGCTTGTACCTGTGTCTGGATGCTCAAACGTGCAGACACGACATCAGGATAACTTGTTGAGAGACGGATGCTTCTTGTATGGGATGATGAAGTGAAGATGACTTCATTCCTTCCTTCCTCTCTCCGGGCAAACAACTGCTGCGACCACCACCGCTTTCCACCATTTATAAAAAAGGATTGTTTGGTGAAGCTGAAAGCGGGGTGTGAAATGATAAACGTCTTCTTCGGAGGCTTCTTACTTTATTGAAAGGTCGTGGTGGGTACACAGGCTTGTGTGTTTGTGCCCATGGCCCGGGCAGGGCCATCCCACGAGAGAGAGCTGGGAGTACTTGTGTCTTGCTGCTAGGCCGCTGTCTGAGTACGCGCGTGGCAAGGCCAGGCAGGCTGAAGTGGCCACCAAGAGGCCTGGCTACAGAGGGCAGCACTTGAGTGGCGCGAAATATGAAGTAAGCTGGCAGACAGCATGGGCTGTCTGTGCAGACAGTACAGGCTGTCTACAGTGGTGGTGAGGGAAGGTTGTAGTGATTGGTGGTGGTGAGGGAATGTTGTAGTGATTGGTGGTGGTGAGGGAAGGTTGTAGTGATTGGTGGTGGTGAGGGAATGTTGTAGTGATTGGTGGTGGTGAGGGAATGTTGTAGTGATTGGTGGTGGTGAGGGAAGGTTGTAGTGATTGGTGGTGGTGAGGGAAGGTTGTAGTGATTGGCGGTGGTGAGGGAATGTTGTAGTGATTGGTGGTGGTGAGGGAAGGTTGTAGTGATTGGTAGTAGTGAGGGAAAGTTGTAGTGATTGGCGGTGGTGAGGGAATGTTGTAGTGATTGGTGGTGGTGAGGGAAGGTTGTAGTGACTGGTGGTGGTGAGGGAAGGTTGTAGTGCTTGGTGGTGGTGAGGGAAGGTTGTAGTGATTGGTGGTGGTGAGGGAAGGTTGTAGTGATGACTGGTGGTGGTGAGGGAAGGTTGTAGTGATTGGTGGTGGTGAGGGAAGGTTGTAGTGATTGGTGGTGATGAGGGAAGGTTGTAGTGACTGGTGGTGGTGAGGGAAGGTTGTAGTGATTGACGGTGGTGAGGGAAGGTTGTAGTGACTGGTGGTGGTGAGGGAAGGTTGTAGTGATGACTGGTGGTGGTGAGGGAAGGTTGTAGTGATGACTGGTGGTGGTGAGGGAAGGTTGTAGTGATTGGTGGTGGTGAGGGAAGGTTGTAGTGACTGGTGGTGGTGAGGGAAGGTTGTAGTGATGACTGGTAGTGGTGAGGGAAGGTTGTAGTGATGACTGGTGGTGGTGAGGGAAGGTTCTAGTGATTGGTGGTGGTGAGGGAATGTTGTAGTGATTGGTGGTGGTGAGGGAAAGTTGTAGTGATTGGTAGTAGTGAGGGAAGGTTGTAGTGATTGGCGGTGGTGAGGGAATGTTGTAGTGATTGGTGGTGGTGAGGGAAGGTTGTAGTGATTGGTGGTGGTGAGGGAAGGTTGTAGTGACTGGTGGTGGCGAGGGAAGGTTGTAGTGATTGGTGGTGGTGAGGGAAGGTTGTAGTGATTGGTGGTGGTGAGGGAAGGTTGTAGTGATGACTGGTGGTGGTGAGGGAAGGTTGTAGTGATTGGTGGTGGTGAGGGAAGGTTGTAGTGATTGGTGGTGGTGAGGGAAGGTTGTAGTGACTGGTGGTGGTGAGGGAAGGTTGTAGTGATTGATGGTGGTGAGGGAAGGTTGTAGTGACTGGTGGTGGTGAGGGAAGGTTGTAGTGATGACTGGTGGTGGTGAGGGAAGGTTGTAGTGATTGGTGGTGGTGAGGGAAGGTTGTAGTGATGACTGGTGGTGGTGAGGGAAGGTTGTAGTGATTGGTGGTGGTGAGGGAAGGTTGTACTGATTGGCGGTGGTGAGGGAAGGTTGTAGTGATGACTGGTGGTGGTGAGGGAAGGTTATAGTGATTGGTGTTGGTGAGGGACGGTTGTAGTGATGACTGGTGGTGGTGAGGGAAGGTTGTAGTGATTGGTGGTGGTGAGGGAAGGTTGTAGTGATTGGTGGTGAGGGAAGGTTGTAGTGATGACTGGTGGTGGTGAGGGAAGGTTGTAGTGATGACTGGTGGTGGGGAGGGAAGGTTGTAGTGATTGGTGGTGGTGAGGGAAGGTTGTAGTGACTGGTGGTGGTGAGGGAAGGTTGTAGTGATGACTGGTGGTGGTGAGGGAAGGTTGTAGTGATTGGTGGTGGTGAGGGAAGGTTGTAGTGATGACTGGTGGTGGTGAGAGAAGGTTGTAGTGATGACTGGTGGCGGTGAGGGAAGGTTGTAGTGATTGGTGGTGGTGAGGGAAGGTTGTAGTGATGACTGGTGGTGGTGAGCGAAGGTTGTAGTGATTGGTGGTGGTGGTGAGGGAAGGTTGTAGTGATGACTGGTGGTGGTGAGGGAAGGTTGTAGTGATGACTGGTGGTGGTGAGGGAAGGTTGTAGTGATGACTGGTGGTGAGGGACGGTTGTAGTGATGACTGGTGGTGGTGAGGGAAGGTTGTAGTGATTGGTGGTGGTGAGGGAAGGTTGTAGTGATTGGTGGTGGTGAGGGAAGGTTGTAGTGATGACTGGTGGTGGTGAGGGAAGGTTGTAGTGATTGGTGGTGGTGAGGGACGGTTGTAGTGATGACTGGTGGTGGTGAGGGAAGGTTGTAGTGATGACTGGTGGTGGTGAGGGAAGGTTGTAGTGATTGGTGGTGAGGGAAGGTTGTAGTGATGACTGGTGGTGGTGAGGGAAGGTTGTAGTGATTGGTGGTGGTGAGGGAAGGTTGTAGTGATGACTGGTGGTGGTGAGGGAAGGTTGTAGTGATTGGTGGTGGTGAGGGAAGGTTGTAGTGATTGGTGGTGGTGAGGGAAGGTTGTAGTGATTGGTGGTGGTGAGGGAAGGTTGTAGTGATGACTGGTGGTGGTGAGAGAAGGTTGTAGTGATGACTGGTGGCGGTGAGGGAAGGTTGTAGTGATTGGTGGTGGTGAGGGAAGGTTGTAGTGATGACTGGTGGTGGTGAGCGAAGGTTGTAGTGATTGGTGGTGGTGGTGAGGGAAGGTTGTAGTGATGACTGGTGGTGGTGAGGGAAGGTTGTAGTGATGACTGGTGGTTGTGAGGGAAGGTTGTAGTGATGACTGGTGGTGAGGGACGGTTGTAGTGATGACTGGTGGTGGTGAGGGAAGGTTGTAGTGATTGGTGGTGGTGAGGGAAGGTTGTAGTGATTGGTGGTGGTGAGGGAAGGTTGTAGTGATGACTGGTGGTGGTGAGGGAAGGTTGTAGTGATTGGTGGTGGTGAGGGACGGTTGTAGTGATGACTGGTGGTGGTGAGGGAAGGTTGTAGTGATGACTGGTGGTGGTGAGGGAAGGTTGTAGTGATTGGTGGTGAGGGAAGGTTGTAGTGATGACTGGTGGTGGTGAGGGAAGGTTGTAGTGATTGGTGGTGGTGAGGGAAGGTTGTAGTGATGACTGGTGGTGATGAGGGAAGGTTGTAGTGATTGGTGGTGGTGAGGGAAGGTTGTAGTGATTGGTGGTGGTGAGGGAAGGTTGTAGTGACTGGTGGTGGTGAGGGAAGGTTGTAGTGATTGATGGTGGTGAGGGAAGGTTGTAGTGACTGGTGGTGGTGAGGGAAGGTTGTAGTGATGACTGGTGGTGGTGAGGGAAGGTTGTAGTGATTGGTGGTGGTGAGGGAAGGTTCTAGTGATGACTGGTGGTGGTGAGGGAAGGTTGTAGTGATTGGTGGTGGTGAGGGAAGGTTGTAGTGATTGGCGGTGGTGAGGGAAGGTTGTAGTGATGACTGGTGGTGGTGAGGGAAGGTTGTAGTGATGACTGGTGGTGGTGAGGGAAGGTTGTAGTGATTGGTGGTGGTGACGGAAGGTTGTAGTGATTGGTGGTGAGGGAAGGTTGTAGTGATGACTGGTGGTGGTGAGGGAAGGTTGTAGTGATGACTGGTGGTGGGGAGGGAAGGTTGTAGTGATTGGTGGTGGTGAGGGAAGGTTGTAGTGACTGGTGGTGGTGAGGGAAGGTTGTAGTGATGACTGGTGGTGGTGAGGGAAGGTTGTAGTGATTGGTGGTGGTGAGGGAAGGTTGTAGTGATGACTGGTGGTGGTGAGAGAAGGTTGTAGTGATGACTGGTGGCGGTGAGGGAAGGTTGTAGTGATTGGTGGTGGTGAGGGAAGGTTGTAGTGATGACTGGTGGTGGTGAGCGAAGGTTGTAGTGATTGGTGGTGGTGGTGAGGGAAGGTTGTAGTGATTGGTGGTGGTGAGGGAAGGTTGTAGTGATGACTGGTGGTGGTGAGGGAAGGTTGTAGTGATGACTGGTGGTGAGGGACGGTTGTAGTGATGACTGGTGGTGGTGAGGGAAGGTTGTAGTGATTGGTGGTGGTGAGGGAAGGTTGTAGTGATGACTGGTGGTGGTGAGAGAAGGTTGTAGTGATGACTGGTGGCGGTGAGGGAAGGTTGTAGTGATTGGTGGTGGTGAGGGAAGGTTGTAGTGATGACTGGTGGTGGTGAGCGAAGGTTGTAGTGATTGGTGGTGGTGGTGAGGGAAGGTTGTAGTGATTGGTGGTGGTGAGGGAAGGTTGTAGTGATGACTGGTGGTGGTGAGGGAAGGTTGTAGTGATTGGTGGTGAGGGACGGTTGTAGTGATGACTGGTGGTGGTGAGGGAAGGTTGTAGTGATTGGTGGTGGTGAGGGAAGGTTGTAGTGATTGGTGGTGGTGAGGGAAGGTTGTAGTGATGACTGGTGGTGGTGAGGGAAGGTTGTAGTGATTGGTGGTGGTGAGGGACGGTTGTAGTGATGACTGGTGGTGGTGAGGGAAGGTTGTAGTGATGACTGGTGGTGGTGAGGGAAGGTTGTAGTGATTGGTGGTGAGGGAAGGTTGTAGTGATGACTGGTGGTGGTGAGGGAAGGTTGTAGTGATGACTGGTGGTGGTGAGGGAAGGTTGTAGTGATGACTGGTGGTGGTGAGGGAAGGTTGTTGTGATGACTGGTGGTGGTGAGGGAAGGTTGTTGTGATGACTGGTGGTGGTGAGGGAAGGTTGTAGTGATGACTGGTGGTGGTGAGGGAAGGTTGTAGTGATGACTGGTGGTGGTGAGGGAAGGTTGTTGTGATGACTGGTGGTGGTGAGGGAAGGTTGTAGTGATGACTCGTGGTGGTGAGGGAAGGTTGTTGTGATGACTGGTGGTGGTGAGGGAAGGTTGTAGTGATGACTGGTGGTGGTGAGGGAAGGTTGTTGTGATGACTGGTGGTGGTGAGGGAAGGTTGTTGTGATGACTGGTGGTGGTGAGGGAAGGTTGTTGTGATAACTGGTGGTGGTGAGGGAAGGTTGTAGTGATGACTGGTGGTGGTGAGGGAAGGTTGTTGTGATGACTGGTGGTGGTGAGGGAAGGTTGTTGTGATGACTGGTGGTGGTGAGGGAAGGTTGTAGTGATGACTGGTGGTGGTGAGGGAAGGTTGTTGTGATGACTGGTGGTGGTGAGGGAAGGTTGTTGTAATGACTGGTGGTGGTGAGGGAAGGTTGTAGTGATGACTGGTGGTGGTGAGGGAAGGTTGTTGTGATGACTGGTGGTGGTGAGGGAAGGTTGTAGTGATGACTGGTGGTGGTGGTGAGGGAAGGCTGTAGTGATGACTGGTGGTGGTGAGGGAAGGTTGTAGTGATTGGTGGTGGTGAGGGAAGGTTGTAGTGATGACTGGTGGTGGTGAGGGAAGGTTGTTGTGATGACTGGTGGTGGTGAGGGAAGGTTGTAGTGATGACTGGTGGTGGTGAGGGAAGGTTGTAGTGATGACTGGTGGTGGTGAGGGAAGGTTGTTGTGATTGGTGGTGGTGGGGGAAGGTTGTTGTGATGACTGGTGGTGGTGAGGGAAGGTTGTAGTGATTGACGGTGGTGAGGGAAGGTTGTAGTGACTGGTGGTGGTGAGGGAAGGTTGTTGTGATGACTGGTGGTGGTGAGGGAAGGTTGTAGTGATGACTGGTGGTGGTGAGGGAAGGTTGTAGTGATGACTGGTGGTGGTGAGGGAAGGTTGTAGTGATGACTGGTGGTGGTGAGGGAAGGTTGTAGTGATGACTGGTGGTGGTGAGGGAAGGTTGTAGTGACTGGTGGTGGTGAGGGAAGGTTGTTGTGATGACTGGTGGTGGTGAGGGAAGGTTGTAGTGATGACTGGTGGTGGTGAGGGAAGGTTGTTGTGATGACTGGTGGTGGTGAGGGAAGGTTGTTGTGATGACTGGTGGTGGTGAGGGAAGGTTGTTGTGATGACTGGTGGTGGTGAGGGAAGGTTGTAGTGATGACTCGTGGTGGTGAGGGAAGGTTGTAGTGATGACTGGTGGTGGTGAGGGAAGGTTGTAGTGATGACTGGTGGTGGTGAGGGAAGGTTGTAGTGATGACTGGTGGTGGTGAGGGAAGGTTGTAGTGATGACTGGTGGTGGTGAGGGAAGGTTGTAGTGATAACTGGTGGTGGTGAGGGAAGGTTGTTGTGATAGACTGGTGGTGGTGAGGGAAGGTTGTTGTGATGACTGGTGGTGGTGAGGGAAGGTTGTAGTGATGACTGGTGGTGGTGAGGGAAGGTTGTTGTGATTGGTGGTGGTGAGAGAAGGTTGTAGTGATGACTGGTGGTGGTGAGGGAAGGTTGTAGTGATGACTGGTGGTGGTGAGGGAAGGTTGTAGTGATGACTGGTGGTGGTGAGGGAAGGTTGTTGTGATGACTGGTGGTGGTGAGGGAAGGTTGTAGTGATGACTGGTGGTGGTGAGGGAAGGTTGTAGTGATGACGGGTGGTGGTGAGGGAAGGTTGTTGTTATGACTGGTTGTGGTGAGGGAAGGTTGTTGTGATGACTGGTGGTGGTGAGGGAAGGTTGTAGTGATGACTGGTGGTGGTGAGGGAAGGTTGTAGTGATGACTGGTGGTGATGAGGGAAGGTTGTTGTGATGACTGGTGGTGGTGAGGGAAGGTTGTTGTGATGACTGGTGGTGGTGAGGGAAGGTTGTAGTGATGACTGGTGGTGGTGAGGGAAGGTTGTTGTGATGACTGGTGGTGGTGAGGGAAGGTTGTAGTGATGACTGGTGGTGGTGAGGGAAGGTTGTTGTGATGACTGGTGGTGGTGAGGGAAGGTTGTTGTGATGACTGGTGGTGGTGAGGGAAGGTTGTTGTGATAACTGGTGGTGGTGAGGGAAGGTTGTAGTTATGACTGTTGGTGGTGAGGGAAGGTTGTTGTGATGACTGGTGGTGGTGAGGGAAGGTTGTTGTGATGACTGGTGGTGGTGAGGGAAGGTTGTAGTGATGACTGGTGGTGGTGAGGGAAGGTTGTTGTGATGACTGGTGGTGGTGAGGGAAGGTTGTTGTGATGACTGGTGGTGGTGAGGGAAGGTTGTTGTGATGACTGGTGGTGGTGAGGGAAGGTTGTTGTGATGACTGGTGGTGGTGAGGGAAGGTTGTAGTGATGACTGGTGGTGGTGAGGGAAGGTTGTTGTGATGACTGGTGGTGGTGAGGGAAGGTTGTAGTGATGACTGGTGGTGGTGAGGGAAGGTTGTTGTGATGACTGGTGGTGGTGAGGGAAGGTTGTTGTGATGACTGGTGGTGGTGAGGGAAGGTTGTTGTGATAACTGGTGGTGGTGAGGGAAGGTTGTAGTTATGACTGTTGGTGGTGAGGGAAGGTTGTTGTGATGACTGGTGGTGGTGAGGGAAGGTTGTTGTGATGACTGGTGGTGGTGAGGGAAGGTTGTAGTGATGACTGGTGGTGGTGAGGGAAGGTTGTTGTGATGACTGGTGGTGGTGAGGGAAGGTTGTTGTGATGACTGGTGGTGGTGAGGGAAGGTTGTAGTGATGACTGGTGGTGGTGAGGGAAGGTTGTTGTGATGACTGGTGGTGGTGAGGGAAGGTTGTAGTGATGACTGGTGGTGGTGAGGGAAGGTTGTAGTGATGACTGGTGGTGGTGAGGGAAGGTTGTAGTGATTGGTGGTGGTGAGGGAAGGTTGTAGTGATGACTGGTGGTGGTGAGGGAAGGTTGTAGTGATGACTGGTGGTGGTGAGGGAAGGTTGTAGTGATGACTGGTGGTGGTGAGGGAAGGTTGTTGTGATGACTGGTGGTGGTGAGGGAAGGTTGTAGTGATGACTGGTGGTGGTGAGGGAAGGTTGTAGTGATGACTGGTGGTGGTGAGGGAAGGTTGTTGTGATGACTGGTGGTGGTGGGGGAAGGTTGTTGTGATGACTGGTGGTGGTGAGGGAAGGTTGTAGTGATTGACGGTGGTGAGGGAAGG
>NC_091305.1:29692649-29732649 GCF_038502225.1 Cherax quadricarinatus
TTTCTTTTTTGGGTCATATATATATATATATATATATATATATATATATATATATATATATATATATATTATATATATATATATATATGCATATAAGCAGAACAACCACTGTGAAAGTATAGCGAAATTCCAAGCGTTTTCGTGACTTCTC
The DNA here is from genome assembly GCF_038502225.1 of Cherax quadricarinatus. Taxonomy (NCBI): domain Eukaryota; kingdom Metazoa; phylum Arthropoda; class Malacostraca; order Decapoda; family Parastacidae; genus Cherax; species Cherax quadricarinatus. The sequence goes on from NC_091305.1 coordinate 29,692,801, forward strand.
AAATTATCAAGTTCCTTGATAATGTGAGTTGTTCAGCATATTGTAATATCACCTGTTTACTATGATTTTATTGCATATATATATATTAGGGAGCAAGGGGCTAGTAATCTCTTCTCCTGTATATATTACTAAATTTAAAAGGAGAAACTTTCGTTTTTCCTTTTGGGCTGCACTGCCTCGGTGGGATACGGCTGGTACGTGGAAAGAATAATATATATATATATATATATATATATATATATATATATATATATATATATATAATATTGTGTGTGTGTACGTATGGTATATCAAATATCACTAAGATTCCCTGAAGTCGTACTCTTGGTTTTGTCTCCCGGTGATATTCGCGGTTTCATGACACTGATGTATCTTCGTTGTTTGATTACTGACACATAATCCCCGCATTTCCCGTTGCAACAAATTTTTTTTCCTTAAAATTCGCGAATTTATATTTTTTTGTTCGTTTAACGAATTTACTTTTTTTAGTTTGTGGAGCTGAATTTATAAAAGAATTTTGGTTCCGTTTTATTTACAGTAGCAGTGTAGTTGAGTAATGCCTCCACTGTAGTTGAGTAATGCCTCCACTGTAGTGGAGTAATGCCTCCACTGTAGTGGAGTAATGCCTCCACTGTAGTGGAGTAATGCCTCCACTGTAGTGGAGTAATGCCTCCACTGTAGTGGAGTAATGCCTCCACTGTAGTGGAGTAATGCCTCCACTGTAGTTGAGTAATGCCTCCACTGTAGTTGAGTAATGCCTCCACTGTAGTGGAGTAATGCCTCCACTGTAGTGGAGTAATGCCTCCACTGTAGTGGAGTAATGCCTCCACTGTAGTGGAGTAATGCCTCCACTGTAGTGGAGTAATGCCTCCACTGTAGTGGAGTAATGCCTCCACTGTAGTGGAGTAATGCCTCTACTGTAGTGGAGTAATGCCTCCAGTGTTTCTGGTGTCAGACCGGACCGCGGGGACGTTGACCCCAGAAACCCTCTCCAGGTATACTCCAGGTATCTGAGGTATATGTGTGTTTAAGTACTGATAATGGATTGGGCATATATTTTTGTTATTTGGTTGGATTTGAGAAGGATCTGTTGCAGCGTTCTTCCTTTCTTATGTTAAATATTCCAGCGGGTAGTGTAAGCTACCTACCTCCAGTGGCTCAATGTGACGGGTGTGTTTTTTCCTTGCTTCCAGAACGTCCTCGGTACCGGACGGCCTACGCCTGCGAGGGTTCCACACTCAACATGGAATGTGACCCCGGCCACGTCATTAACCTCATCCGTGCCAACTACGGTCGCTTCAGCATCACCATCTGCAACGAGCATGGCAACACCGAGTGGTCTGTCAACTGCATGAGTCCTCGCTCACACCGCGTCCTCCACGACAAGTGAGTACTCTCTCACCCCACAGTTTGTGTAGTCTTTTCAAATTCTCTCATTTTCTTTATTTTCCTTACTACTGTAACTATTTTATTGCAAAAATAATTAGTACTACTACAGAACATGGTTGTATTTTTAAGGCCTTGAGAAGTATGACAAGAATGGGGAGGGGAAACACACACACACACAGAGAGAGAGAGAGAGAGAGAGAGAGAGAGAGAGAGAGAGAGAGGGAGAGACGTAAGAAGCGGATAATGTTACAACCCAAGTTGCTTAAAAGCGATCATACGTTACAATATATGAAAGATAATCTACACGGAAATATTAGCAGTAGACAGTAGAAACTAAAATATTATTTATACCAGACGGAAGACACATAATTTTTTTTTTTTAAGAAATTTAAAAAAATACACGCCAAATGCAAGCACTTCTCACCTCGAGAATTTTGTTGCTAACCAGAGGTTCCTAACTAATCAGAAACTATCAAAATCACTACCGGGACTAGTGTAGAGGACGTGATGAGGAAACTGGACAAGTATCTTCACCAAGTGCCAGATCAGCCAGCCTGTGATGGATATGTGGGCCAGCGAGCCGCCAGGAGCAACAGCCTGGTTGACCACACACGCCTGGCCGGGATCCGGGAATAGAAAAACTCTCGGAACTCGTTAAAGGTATACAGAGGTCACAGTCACTGCCCCCACAAATACACTGATACACCTGTAGGTACTGACATACCTCCAGTCCCGTACGGTAGGTTATCTGCGAAGAAAAAAAAACTCCCACTTTTAAAAAGTAAGGAAAAAAAAACCTTGTTTGGAAAGTAAGAAAAACACGCCTATGTTTGGAAGGAAAAAACGACCATGTTTGGAAAGCAATGGTAGATTTTTTTTTTGGGGGGGGAGGGGGGAGGAAACAGACAATTATATTTCTGAAGGTGGATTATTATACTGGTGGGGAAGTCCTGAACCCTGAATCAGGAGTCCTTCAGCATCCTGAACCCTGGATCAGGAGTCCTTCAGCATCCTGAACCCTGAATCAGGAGTCCTTCAGCATCCTGAACCCTGGATCAGGAGTCCTTCAGCATCCTGAACCCTGAATCAGGAGTCCTTCAGCATCCTGAACCCTGGATCAGGAGTCCTTCAGCATCCTGAACCCTGGATCAGGAGTCCTTCAGCATCCTGAACCCTGGATCAGGAGTCCTTCAGCATCCTGAACCCTGGATCAGGAGTCCTTCAGCATCCTGAACCCTGGATCAGGAGTCCTTCAGCATCCTGAACCCTGGATCAGGAGTCCTTCAGCATCCTGAACCCTGGATCAGGAGTCCTTCAGCATCCTGAACCCTGGATCAGGAGTCCTTCAGCATCCTGAACACTGGATCAGGAGTCCTTCAGCATCCTGAACCCTGGATCAGGAGTCCTTCAAAACCCCGGATGAAGTTTCCTTCAGCAGCATGAAGGTAGTTAGCTCCCTTGAAGTGTGTTGATGGTGGCCCAGCTGAGGGTCTCTGACATACTGGCTGTCACCACTTTAGGTGAGGGTTGAAGGCAGGTGATATGTGGTCAGCTGTGGTCGTCACCACTAAGGAAGATTCTTTCCTAACAAGATGTTGATATAATGTTGACCACTTCGCCGTCCTCCTCTTTTCAATTGACCCTTTCCTCTTCTCCATCTTACCTTCTTTCCCCATTACTCTCCTTCTACCACTGCCTCTCACCCAACACTTATTCCTCCTCATCCAACTCTTACTCCTTCTTTCTCTATTCTCCTCCTCCTCCTCCTGACCTACCTGGGCTCACTCCTTCCTGCTATAAATCCTCTGATATATGAGTATCGTCATTTTCGAGGCGGTTTCAGGGCGCTGATTTAGTGTAGGTCTGGTTGTAAATAATGTACTCACTCTCCCAACCTAAATGATTTTCCTCCTTTGATATGTGGAGGTGTACGTGTGTGATTGCATATACTGTGCCCTCTCATTTGTCTGTCCGTGTCCAGTGAGGTGTGGGAAGTGGAGTAGGAGAAGGCGGAAGGGGAGTAAAGAAAGAAGGGGGAAGGGGGGTGAAGAAGAGTTAAGGGTAAGGAAGATAGTGTTTATACTGCTACATCACAGTGTAGAGGGCATAATAAGAGAAGAAACGTAATAATAATGGCACACGTACAGACATATCTCTTCCTTTGGTGTTCTAATTTAATTTGCTTGTACTGGTGGGGAGGCAGCTGATTGATAAGGGGTCGGGGACGGCTGATAAAGTGCCTTACTGTAGCTGCTGATTGAGGTGGAAATTGCCTGCACTGCTTTCCATCTATGGCATTCTAGGGCCCCTTCATGGCGCCGCCTGACTGAACGCTTTACGTCGTTCTTGAATTTCAGAGTGAGTGTTTTAAGTTTAAGTGTTATTATTATTATTATTATTATTATTATTATTATTATTATTATTATTATTATTATTATTATTAAAGACGTTAAGTTTTATAATGTATCGTTCTTAGTTAAAATGTACTTTTTTTTTTAAGTTTATATAAGTTAAACTAACTTAAAAGACTTCTTGTTAGGTTGGTGGACACTGACAGATACAAGTGACAGGGGAAAAGAAGAAAAAATTTTTGTTTCATACAAATTGATGCTGGTTAAGTTAGGTTAAGTGTATATACAGGTTAAATTACGTTCGGTGTGGCATTTTTCCAACTTTTTACTTGAGCTATTTTTACCAGGCCGTTTTATTACTCTTGCTATTTTTAGGTAAGAGAACGTGGACAGAGTGAAGTGGGTAGTGTAGTAGGTGACTTGTGTGGCTGTCAGAGGGCGGGAGGGATCGTAGCTTGTATCAGAACATACAACAATACTGCAGTAATTGAACCCTGAGAAGGAGCGATAGGAAGGAGGTATGTATGTATGCATATATAATGTTTGTCAGGAAACAGGAAGTTTCCTGACGTGGGTCTTAGTCATATGATGACCCACAGTTGGAGCTGTGGGTCATCATATTAGGACATCCGCTGGCTTACCTGTCCACCTCTTTAAAAATCATGGTTAATTAGTTTTTATGCCTTTAATGGGAAGGTAGGAGAGAAAGGCTAGTTTTATAGTCAAGAATGTACCTCATTCCCCATCCTCCCTCCCTCTCTCCCTCCCTCCCCCCCTTACTCTTCTAATTGGTTCTTACTGTTTCCTTTCTAATTGGCTGTAAGAAAGTTGATTGTCCTGGGTTGAGCCTCCAAAAATATAGTTGTTCAATGTTTGCATGGACTTGATGGGTTGTCATGGCCTCCAGGGTAATTATTCAGACTCGGTTATGTGAAACTTGTTATATTTACCTTTGATGAGTTCTGAGAGGCTTTCTACTCCCGGAGCCCGGCCATGGGCCAGGTTCGTCTGGTGTTTGTCTGGTCAACCAGGCTGTTGTTGCTGGTGGCCCGCTGCCCCCCTTCACATATCCATCACAGCCTGGTTGATTTGGTAGTTTAAACGACTCTAGATTACTGGCAAGAATAATCTTGAACCATCAGACACTGCCATGTGGTGGCATCATCCTACAACAGATTGCTGACATCTCACAACGCTTGACTCTACTGTGTGTTACACATTGTTCAACATTGTTCATGTAATATATTTAACAAAACATTTCATGGGCGAAACTTATCCCCAGTAATGTTTTCTAAATGTTGCACATATGTCTTATTTGTAAATTTTCACACCGTTGAAGTTAAGCTGATTGGGCGATGATTCGATGGTAGGGATTTATCTCCCACCTTGAAATTATAAATAACATAAACCATCTTCCACATCTCCGCCATGACACCCATCTGCAGTGATGACCAGAATCATGTGTATAAATCTTTAAGAGGAAACTTGACAAATACCTCCAAGTGCCAGATCAACCAGTCTATGATATGTGGGTTGCCAGCAGCAACAGCCTGGTTAACCAGGCAATCACCAGACAAACCTCATCCAAGGCTTGTCTGGTGTCACGTTGCATATTCAACATCCGTGGTCCAAGACTATGCAACCTGCTGCCAGTAGAAATATTACTAGAGTAAGTGTCGAAGTTTTCAAGAAGAAACTGGATCACTCCCTCCGCCAAGTGTAGGATCAACCAGGCTGTGATGGCTATGTGGGTCAGCGGGCCGCCAACGGCAATAACCTGATTGAAAAGGCAGTCAACAGAAAAGCCTGACCCCAGGTAGAAAAAGCCCTTGAAACTGATCACAGGGATATCACAGTTGTTAAAGTTCCATGGGAAATGTGTTAACTTTTATGTTAGATGTGTTAACTTGCTTGGTAAATTGACTAGACAGGCAAGTTAACTTTGTAAATGTAACCTGTAAAATGTGGCTGACAGGCAGCGTCGAAATTAATGCACTCGTTAAATTACATCTATTAGACCATAATTCGTTAACTGTGTTTGTTGCAGTTGTTGAACAATAACAAAAATTGTCATTTGCTTCGAGTGTTTTTCAATATTTTGAATTTATTCAAGTAGAAATTTCAACTGACGTAAATCCCACTTCACTTATATTAACTGACGTAAATCCCACTTCACTTATATTAACTGACGTAAATCCCACTTCACTTATATTAACTGACGTAAATCCCACTTCACTTATATTAACTGACGTAAATCCCACTTCACTTATATTAACTGACGTAAATCCCACTTCACTTATATTAACTGACGTAAATCCCACTTCACTTATATTAACTGACGTAAATCCCACTTCACTTATATTAACTGACGTAAATCCCACTTCACTTATATTAACTGACGTAAATCCCACTTCATCTATATATCATTAACTGATGTAGATCCCACTTTATTTATATTAACTAAAGTAAATCCCATTTTTATATATTATGAAAACTGCAGTAACAGGATCCCCTCATCTCCCTTCACATATTTTCAATAATTAACTACACATTTGTTTATGTGTGTGTGTGTGTGTGTGTGTGTGTGTGTGTGTGTGTGTACTTTACTAGTTATGGTTGCAGTGGTCGAGTTATAGCTCCTGGCCCCGCCTCTTCGCTGGCCGCTACTAAGTCCACTCTTCCTGCTCCTTGAGCTTTATCGAACTTCTTAAAGCTATATATGGATCCTGCCTCCACTACATCATTCTCCAGATTGTTCCACTTCCTGACAACTTTATGACTGAAGAAATACTTCCTAACATCCCTGTGACTCATCTGAGTTTTCAACTTCCAGTTGTAATCCTTGCTGCTGTGTCACATCTCTGAAACATTGTGTGTGTGGCCCTAGTAGGACACACCTTTGCCTCCGGAACAACCTGAATTCTTCGTGGCATGGATTCAACAAGGTGCTGGAAACATTCCTTAAAGATCTTGGTCTATGTTGACATAATAGCATCACGCACTTGTTGCACATTTGTCTGCACATTTATGCTGCGAATCTCCCGTTCCACAACATCCCAAAGGTTTACGACAAATTCTGACACTACCATCTGAATGAAACAGCAGAAATTGTGATTCATGAGACTAGGAGACGTTTTGCCAATCTTCCAGTGGCCATCTTTGTTCAGAATGTACCCACTGGAGCCTCTTAGCTCACAGAAATGGAACCTGGTTTGGTCTTGTGCTGCTGTAACCCATCTACTGCAAGGTTCGGTGTGTTGTACGTTCAGAGATGCTCCTCTACGTACCTCTAATATAATGCATGGTTATTGTTTTTTTTTCCACACCACACACTGTTAACTTGTGCGTGAAAATACCAGATCAGTTTGAGATACTCAGACCACGCTGTCTGCTACCAACAATCATTCCTTGAGATACTCAGACCACGCTGTCTGCTACCAACAATCATTCCTTGAGATACTCAGACCACGCTGTCTGCTACCAACAATCATTCCACGGTTAAAGTCACTTTGACCACAATTCTTCCCCATTCTGATGTTCAGTCTAAATAATAACTGAACCTCTTGACCATGTTGGTATGCTTTTAGGCGTTGTGGCCCTACTACATGTGATATATATATATATATATATATATATATATATATATATATATATATATATATATATATATATATATATATATATATATATATATAGATGTGCCGAATAGGAAAAAATTGTCAGCAAGAAATTTAAAATTAAGTTCTTTCTAAAATTTTCTTTTATTCGTTTAAAGATATTTTGTACCAAAAAAAAATTAGAAAACTTACCTAGCCTTATTATAACAAGCGCAATTTAATTTGGCCTAATCCAGTAAAGTATAATTTAGATAAGTTTACAATAACTTAATAATAAATAAACACAATGAAATATTTTTTTCGTTAGGCTCAGAATTATTTTTGCGAAATTATTTTCGCTTGCCTTATTCGGGAAGAAGAGCGTTGTCATTTAAGCCAAAATAGCCTGGCCATCGACCAGGCCGCCTGGTCCGGGACCTGTCGCGGGGGCATTGACCTCCCATCACATGAACAAGCACACTGTTGGTAAATGAGACACATGGAGTCTACCTGCAGGGCATTACGAGATCAACGCCCTCGTTGCCCGGTCCACGACCAGGCCTCCCGGTGGATCAGGGCCTGATCATCCAGGCTGTTACTGCTGGCCGCACGTAGTCCAACGTACGAACCATAGCCCGGCTGATCCGGCACAGACTTTAGGTATTTGTCCAGCTCCCTCTTGAAGACAGCCAGGGGTCTATTGGTAATGCCCCTTATGGCTGGTGGGAGGTTGTTGAACAGTCTTGGGCCCCGGACACTTGTGTTTTCTCTTAGTGTACCAGTGGCGCCCCTACTTTTCACTGGGGGTATGTTGCATCGCCTGCCAAGTCTTTTGCTTTCGTAGAGAGTGATTTATGTGTGCAGATTAGTAACCAGTCCCTCCAGAGTCTTCCAGGTGAAGATTATAATATCTCTCTCGCCTGCGCTCCAGTGAGTACAAGTCAAGTGCTTCCAGGCGCTCCCGGTAGTTAAGGTGTTTGATGGAACTTACACGTGCAGTAAAGGTTCTCTGTACATTCTCTAGTTCTGCAGTTTCACCTGCCTTGAATGGAGATGTTAATGTACACCAGTATTCCAGCCTAGAGAGAACAAGTGATTTAACAAGGATCATTATTGGCTTGGCATCTTTTGTCTTGAATGTTCTCATTATCCGTCCTATCAGTTTCCTCGGAGATGTGATAGTGGCATTGTTGCGGTCCTTGAAGGTGAGATCCTCAGACATTACCACTCCCAGGTCCTTCACATGACTTTTCCGTTCTTTTGTGTGATGATAGTTTGTAGTGTACTCAGTCCTAGTTATTATTTCCTCCAGTTTTCCATAACGGAGTAGCTGGAAACTGTCTTCTTTGAACATCTTATTGTTCTCCGTTGCCCATTGGAAAACTTGTGCGACATTTGGAACGTTTCGCCAGCCAGTGGCTTCTTCAGTCCAGTGGAGAGACTCATGAACTGACAGCTGTCCACTTTCAACTAAATTGAGAACTTTCCCAATCACAACTTTAATTTCTATAACTCATCCTGAAGCCCAGTGGTTCACGCAGAATGTATTTGCATATTTTTATATATATATCTTTCTGCAGTCACTATTCCCTTATCAAGGGTCACAACATATTTGATGATAGTAACTATTCTCATTCTTCTATGTGCATTTATATCTCGATTTGTTTCTCTATCATGTTTATATATATATATATATATATATATATATATATATATATATATATATATATATATATATATATATATATATATATATATATATATCAGTATAGCAGGTGCCATGATGCACCTGGCTTAGTGTAGTAACTTTGTTTTTATTCCCATGTGTGTACAAGGTTGCTATGAATGGAAGGTGGGAGCGAGGGGGAGTCGGGAATGCTAGGAGAGGATGGGAAACTGGGAAAGGGATTGAAGGGGGCTTGGAGGAGAAAGGAAGTATTAAGGGAAAGAGATCTGAAGGAGGGAAGATAGGTGTAAGGGAAGTAGGAAGAGAGAGAGAGAGAGAGAGAGAGAGAGAGAGAGAGAGAGAGAGAGAGGATGGGAGGGAGGGAGACGAAGGAAGGTAAGCAGAGAGAGGGAGGAAGGTAGGTAGGGGGATGGTCCTGGTGAATATTGATCTGAGGGTGGTCACCTGTACACCCCGCCGCATGCGGCTCTGCGGGTCGCAGTGTTTTTGAGCCCGGTGCTACCGCTTGCGGGGACAAGCCTACCGCCTTAGCAGATAAATATGAAATCGGAAAGCATCGTAATAAATGAGTATGACTGGCGGTAGGATGTTTGCAGTAAAGTGTGTGTGTGTGTGTGTGTGTGTGTGTGTGTGTGTGTGTGTGTGTGTGTGTGTGTGTGTGTGTGTGTGTTTGTGTGTGTGTGTGTGTGTTTGTGTGTGTGTGTGTGTGTGTGTGTTGGCTGCCCAGCCTCTATACCTCACACATGTTAACTTCACTCCCTTTACTAATTGATCTGCTGGTGAGGAGCTCTCGATACACCCGTCTTCCCTTTTCCTTGAATCTTATCAGATTACCTGTCTTTTCCTAGGCGCTATATTACCTCCTCACCAGGTTTAGCGAGCGCTGTCCCATGAATACACTACTTTGTAATTTATCACAGTGTGAGGCTACTTACTCGGCCAACCTGTCCTAACACCAAGGCAACCTTCTCCCTCGTCCTCATGTCCGACATAGACGGGGGACATAAATCATAGAACTGTATCATTCTGTGTAGACGATGCCAGACGAGTGGCGGCCATTCAAGCTTCCAATGGACCACTAATAACAATGTGATGTCCACCGAGGACAAATTTTAGTTACTTATGAAGAAAATTGAGTAACTAAAGAATGGAAGGAAGTACAAAACAAACTTAAGTTACTCAACAAAGCGGATGTTTACTAGAAGTGACAATGTTAGAAGATCTAACATTCGAGGACCACAACAGTGTTATCACAGCAACGAGGAAAAATAATAGACTGAATAGCTAGAATATTCAGAAGAAGAGATGCCAAACCAGTGACGATACTCCATTGTTTTCTAGGCTGGAATATTGATGTATATTAAACCACTATTCGTATGACTTCAGTCAAGCACCTAAGTTACTAGGAACGTTTGAAAGTTCTAGAATTGTACTCCTTGGAACATAGGCGAGACAAATATGCAATCTATACCTTTATAATTCTGGAGGGATTGGTCCCGAACCTTCACGCTGAAATCACTCCATGGTAGACGGTGCAAAATAATTCCAATAAAAATCAGGAGCGATAAGTAAATTAAGAGTAAACTCGGTAAGTGTAAAGGGACCAAGACTCTTCAACAGCCTCCGTTCGTGTGTTGAGCGGATAACCAAGAAACCCTTGACTGTTTTAAAGAGTGACGTTGAGAAGTTCTGCAAGCCATTTGCTGATCGGTAAAGCTATGGTGCATAGGTTGGTCTGCGTGGGGCTGGCACCAACAATTTGGTTGGTCTGGCCAGTAATCAGATTGACCAAAGTAATATAATATATGTTTGACCCAGGGTGATATATTGTTTGAGCCTCATACAATATGATCGACTAAATGGGGTGTTGTGGAGATCTTGAGGAGTAAGAGGGGAAGTAGTGGTGCGAGTGGACTGTGTACTAGTGAACTGGGGGACTGAGACGGTAGTAGTAGTGGGAGTGGAAAGTGAGAGAGAGGGGTGAAGAGGTGGGATGCAGGAGGGAGAGGGGGGGCAGGAGAGAAATGGGAGAGTAGGGTTTAGTGGTGATTTGTGTGTGTGTGCGCGCGCACACACACACACACACACACACACACACACAGAGTAGTCGCAGAGTAGTCAGTAAGTGGAATAGTTTGGGAAGCGATGTAGTGGAGGCAGGATCCATACATAGCTTTAAGCAGAGGTATGATAAAGCTCACGGCTCAGGGAGAGTGACCTAGTAGCGATCAGTGAAGAGGCGGGGCCAGGAGCTCGGACTCGACCCCCGCAACCTCAACTAGGTGAGTACAACTAGGTGAGTACACACACACACACATACACACACACACACACACACACACACACACACACACACACACACACACACACACACACACACACACACACACACGCCAGAGAGGGGACACAGAAACAAGGGGTAACAATTGGAAGCTGAAGACTCCGACGAGTCAGAGGGATGTTAGGAAGTATTTCTTCAGTCATAGAGTCGTCAGGAAGTGGAATAGCCTAACAAGTGAGGTAGTGGAGGCAGGAACCATACATAGTTTTAAGACGAAGTATGACAAAGCTCTGGAAGCAGAGAGAGAGAGAGAGAGAGAGAGAACCTAGTAGTGATCAGTGAAGAGGCGGGGCCAGGAGCTGAGTCTCGACCCCTGCAACTACAATTAGGTGAGTACACACCGCAGCATATGGGCGCCTGGCAAACCTCAGAACAGCATTCCGACATCTTAATAAGGAATCGTTCAGGACCCTGTACACCGTGTACGTTAGGCCCATATTGGAGTATGCGGCACCAGTTTGGAACCCACACCTAGCCAAGCATGTAAAGAAACTAGAGAAAGTGCAAAGGTTTGCAACAAGACTAGTCCCAGAGTTAAGAGGTATGTCCTATGAGGAGAGGTTAAGGGAAATCAACCTGACGACACTGGAGGACAGGAGAGATAGGGGGACATGATAACGACTTACAAAATACTGAGAGGAATTGACAAGGTGGACAAAGACAGGATGTTCCAGAGACTGGACACAGCAACACGGGGATACAGTTGGAAGCTGAAGACACAGATGAATCAAAGGGATGTTAGGAAGTATTTCTTCAGCCACAGAGTAGTCAGGAAGTGGAATAGTTTGGGAAGCGATGTAGTGGAGGCAGGATCCATACATAGCTTTAAGCAGAGGTACGATAAAGCTCATGGTTCAGGGAGAGTGACCTAGTAGCGACCAGTGAAGAGGCTGGGCCAGGAGCTTGGACTCGACCCCTGCAACCTCAACTAGGTGAGTACAACTAGGTGAGTACACACACACACACCATACGGGCGCCTGGCAAACCCGAGAATAGCGTTCCGATACCTTTATAAGGAATCGTTTAAGACACTGTACACTGTGTATGTCAGGCCCATACTGGAGTATGCAGCACCAGTCTGGAACCCACACCTGGTCAAGCACGTCAAGAAGTTAGAGAAGTACAAAGGTTTGCAACAAGGCTAGTCCCAGAGCTCAGGGGAATATCGTACGAGGAAAGGTTGAGGGAAATTGGACTGACGACACTGGAGGACAGAAGGGTCAGGGGAGACATGATAACGACATACAAGATACTGCGGGGAATAGACAAGGTGGACAGAGATAGGATGTTCCAGAGAGGGGACACAGGAACAAGGGGTCACAACTGGAAGCTGAAGACTCAGACGAGTCATAGGGACGTTAGAAAGTATTTCTTCAGTCATAGAGTCGTCAGGAAGTGGAATAACCTAGCTAGTGAAGTAGTGGAGGCAGGAACCATACATAGTTTTAAGAAGAGGCATGACAAAGCTCAGGAAGCAGAGAGGGAGAGGACCTAGTAGCGATCAGTGAAGAGGCGGGGCCAGGAGCTGAGTCTCGACCCCTGCAACCAGAATTAGGTGAGTACAATTAGGTGAGTACCCCCCACACACACACACACACACAGTGTATTAAGCCTCCTCATCTGCATATTAATCCACATGATCATTGGCAACGCTAAATTATAAATGCTAATTCCAGGTTGTTCATTGGCTGCTTTAATATGATTGCTGTTTAGCTGACCTTTAATGATTACATGTATGTGTGTGTGTGTGTGTGTGTGTGTGTCTATATATGTGTGTAATTACCTAGTTGTAATTACCGAATTTGCTGTGGGTAGGATGAGCTCCATCTTCTGGTACCATCTCTTGACTCTCCACCGACTGACATCAAATGTCTCCGTCAGATAATGTTGTACCACTCTTATGTGCAACTGTTTGCTCATTTCCATATTGCTCGTCTAAGTTTTAGCTTTCAGCCATGTCTTGCTCTTCTTGCATCTCAGGTATTGAGTCTGTCACATTTTTACTCTCAGTGATCATGTCTCCTCTTATTCTTCCATCTTTCCCTGCTAGAGAGTTCAAGTCTCTTATACACGAGGGTCCCGCAGATATATAGCACCTTCTTTTCGGTGTTCCACGCTTTCGTTGGCTAGAAATTGAGCCATTGTTCAGTTGAAGGCGCTGTATATGCGGGGCCTTCCTGTACGTCTTCATAACTCATTCCCAGAATTCAGGCATTAGTCTTGATATTCTCCTCTGGGTTTATTCGAGTTTCACCTGGTGAGTGTCCCACACTAGGGCTACATATTTCAGAAGTATTAGGTAAAGTCCCCGGAATGGGGATGAGAAGATGCATCATAATCCATAACTTTAAAATGCTGTAAGGACTGGTTGTAAATTTGCACGTTGAAATCGCTCCTTTTTCAGAGCAGGAATTTCAACCATGTCAGGTGCCCAATGAAGTGCTGGGGTGCAAGAACACTAAGAGGTAACTTCAAATGTTGTAATGGCTCCCAGCTGTTTCTATGAGGGAAATTGATTCGTTTCTGCACGCTGTACAAGAGATAATATAAAAGGTGTGACAGACTCTGTGTTGTGGAACAGCGCACAACCTGCACATCGGTATCGTTCACACATTGTAGCCAAAATACATAAGCGAGTGATAGTACGTGACGAGGTGTCAGAGGTGTCCATGTTTGCAGACGATGTGAAGCTAATGAGGAGAATTCAGTCGGATAAGGATCAGGCAGGATTACAAAGGGATCTGGACAGGTTGCAAGCCTGGTCCAGCAAATGGCTCCTGGAGTTTAACCCCACCAGTTGCAAAATCGTGAAGATCGGGGAAGGCCAGAGAAGACCGTAGATAAAGTACAGGCTAGGAGTACATTCAAAGAAAAGGATCTTGGGGTGGGTATAATACCGAACATATCTCGTGAGGCGCATATCAACCAAATAACTGCTGCAGCATATGGGACCTGGCAAACTTAAGAATAGCGTTTCGATACATCAGTAAGGAATCATTCAAGACTCTGTACATAGTATACGTCAGGCCCACAATTGGTGTATGCAACACAAGTATGGAACCCACACCTGGTCATACACGTCGAGAAAGTGCAAAGATTTACAACAAGACTAGTCCAAGCGCTAAGGAATATGTCCCACGAGGAAAGGTTAAGGGAACTCAACCTGGCGGCACTGGAGGACGAGAGGGATAGGGATGACACGATAACGACATATAAAATACTGAGAGAAATTGAAAAGGTGGATAAGGACGGGATGTTTCAGAGATGTGACACAGCAACAAGGGGTCACAACAGGAAGTTGAAAACTCAAACGAGTCACAGGGATGTTAGGAAGTATTTTGTTCAGTCATAAGAGTTTTTAGGAAATGGAACAATCTGGAGAGTGATGTAGTGGAGGCAAGATCCTTACATAGCTTTAAGAAGAGATATGATGATGCTCATGGAGCAGGGAGAGAGTGTGGACCTAGTAGTGAGCAGCGAAGAGGCGGGGCCAGGATCTATGATTCGACCCCTGCAACCACAAGTAGGTAAGTACACGTGTAGCTACCACACACAGTATAGCCAACATAGTGTGTGACCAACACAGTGTTGCCAACATCTGTAACCCCCACGCCACCATTTCCTGCCTAATAATTACGACAGCTTTTATACAGTAAATAGCCTAGGGTTGTTTTTTTTTTTCTTTTTTTTTACAATTCTGAACGTAATTTTATGCATTGACGCGCAGAATGTATTAAAAAAAATAGAGTACAAGTTTTTCTTTTCATTCGTATTTTGGCTAAACAAAAATTATAATAAATAGTTTTTTTGGTAGCCAATGGTTATCCTGGGAGCTGTCAATCAACACAGGATTTTCTCCTGCGGTTACAATTGTTAATTATAAGTTAAATGATGTGAGCCATGATGAATTGTATTTGCTGATGGTGATTTTTGTGCCTTAGCTGGGATTTGTGTGTTTGTGTGCTCGATGACGCTTGAATTATGCTCTTAGGGCAACCTATTTTTTTTCCTCGATTTTTTTTTGTTCTCGTTTGTGATATTGGTAAAAAAAAAAGGTTTGATTTATGCTGATGCTCTTGAGTGGTGTGGTTGACAGGTGTGTTGGTGTGGTTGACAGGTGTGTTTGTGTGGTTGACAGGTGTGTTTGTGTGGTTGACAGGTGTGTTGGTGTGGTTGACAGGTGTGTTGGTGTGGTTGACAGGTGTGTTGGTGCGGTTGACAGGTGTGTTGGTGTGGTTGACAGGTGTGTTGGTGTGGTTGACAGGTGTGTTGGTGTGGTTGACAGGTGTGTTGGTGTGGTTGACAGGTGTGTTGGTGCGGTTGACAGGTGTGTTGGTGTGGTTGACAGGTGTGTTGGTGTGGTTGACAGGTGTGTTAGTGTGGTTGACAGGTGTGTTGATGTGTGGTTGACAGGTGTGTTGGTGTGGTTGACAGGTGTGTTGATGTGTGGTTGACAGTGTTGATGTGTGGTTGACAGGAGTGTTGATGTGTGGTTGACAGGAGTGTTGATGTGTGGTTGACAGGAATGTTGATGTGTGGTTGACAGGAATGTTGATGTGTGATTGACAGGAGTGTTGATGTGTGGTTGACAAGAGTGTTGATGTGTGGTTGACAAGAGTGTTGATGTGTGGTTGACAGTAGTGTTGATGTGTGGTTGACAGGAGTGTTGATGTGTGGTTGACAAGAGTGTTGATGTGTGTCTGGCAGGAGTGTTGATGTGTGGTTGACAGGAGTGTTGATGTGTGGTTGACAGGAGTGTTGATGTGTGGTTGACAGGAGTGTTGATGTGTGGTTGACAGGAGTGTTGATGTGTGGTTGACAGGAGTGTTGATGTGTGTCTGGCAGGAGTGTTGATTTGTGGTTGACAAGAGTGTTGATGTGTGGTTGACAGTAGTGTTGATGTGTGGTTGACAGGAGTGTTGATGTGTGGTTGACAGGAGTGTTGATGTGTGGTTGACAGGAGTGTTGATGTGTGGTTGACAGTGTTGATGTGTGGTTGACAGGAGTGTTGATGTGTGGTTGACAGGAGTGTTGATGTGTGTCTAGCAGGAGTGTTGATGTGTGGTTGACAGGAGTGTTGATGTGTGGTTGACAGGAGTGTTGTGTGGTTGACAGGAGTGTTGATGTGTGGTTGACAGGAGTGTTGTGTGGTTGACAGGAGTGTTGTGTGGTTGACAGGAGTGTTGATGTGTGGTTGACAGGAGTGTTGATGTTTGGTTGACAGGTGTGTTGATGTGTGATTGACAGGAGTTGATTTGTGGTTGACAGGTGTGTTAATGTGTGGTTCTCTCTATCTCTCCCCTCGCCTCTCTTTCCCTTCATCTTTCTCTCCCCTCCAACACTTGTCTCCCTCCCCTTTTCATCTCCTTTCTCTTTTTCCTGTTCAGTCTTTTCTCTGTACCCTCTTCCATAGACAACCTTCCCTTCATTTCTCTTCCACTCCCACCTTCATCGCCTCCCCTACTTTCTCCTACACCGGGTTAGATCCCCTGCCACGGACAAACGTTTGGGTCAGTTTCCTCACGTTCCCGCTGCCCCTGTCCACCCAGTAGTGAAAATAGGTACCAGTGTGCTAACACTGTTGTAGGTCGCATCCAGGGGAAAAAGTGTTAGAAAAGCCAGCCTTACTGGAGTGTTATATCCTAGGTGAGGAAACAATCCAGATCTGTGTGTTAGATATTCCAGTACCTGCTGCCAAGTGGTGGGTAGGAAGTATCAGTGCACCTAATGATGTTAATTGAAAAAAAAAAAAATTCCTCGCCCCCTCCTCATCCACTTCTCCCCTCCTCCCTTCTGCTCCCTCTTCCCATTCGTCTCCTCCTCCTCCTCCTCCTCCCTACCATTTTCCCTCCCTTCGTCCCCTCCCCGTCATTCATTTTGTTAGCTTTTCATTATTTTAACTGGAGGCCCCATGGAGCGGCTTGCGACCTGCGCCACCGCAGGTCCGCCTGGCTCATATTCGCCTCTCTGCACCAGGAGCTTAAGGGTTATTTTGTGCTGACCTGCCCCTCCTTATGTTTGTTATCCACATGTAATGTTAAAGTCGGCAGCTCCCTGGTAATGCCTTAACACCCCTACATGTACACACACGTTCCTCTCCTTGGCTTGTACAGTTGTGTTTCCAGAAGTCGTTTCACAGCTCCTGGCCCTGCCTGTTTCTTTTATTCATTGGATTTACTGATTTGTGGTCTCATTGGCTTTGTCGTACCTACTTTTCAAACTGCGTAAGGTGTTTGCCTCCACAGATAATAAGCTGGATAAGAGCTTTAAAAGTGAGATACCAAGCTAATGATGACACTCTTCAACACAGTTGTTGTCTAGAACGCAGTGTTGCTGTACACTAACATGTCCATGTGAGGCAGCTAAATCG
This sequence comes from Cherax quadricarinatus, assembly GCF_038502225.1. Lineage (NCBI taxonomy): Eukaryota > Metazoa > Arthropoda > Malacostraca > Decapoda > Parastacidae > Cherax > Cherax quadricarinatus. The sequence goes on from NC_091305.1 coordinate 29,710,535, forward strand.
GAGAATCAGAAAAGGTAGAGAGTATTCTCACTGCCCGTATAAATTCAAATACCTTAAATTGTTAAGAACTCGTGCAGGTGAGAAGGATACATTATAATATATATCTAGAACAATAGTGAAGGCACTGGTACTGAATCAGCACACTGTAATTACTCTCTACGAGAACAACAGTCTCAGCACACTGAAAACTCACCTCATGGAAAATCAGAAGTACAAGGAGGCCACTACGTGAGTGAAAGATAAGTTACTAAGTATAAAGGGGCCAAGAGTTTTAAACACACTCACTTTATACATAAGAGGAAGTACCAACAGACTCTTAGTCGTCTTCAGGGAGGAATTTAAGTTCATCACGTTGCTTCCTGATCAACCGGGCTGTGGTGCCTATGTTGGACTGCATGCTGCTAGCGAGAGGCCTGGTCTAGGACCGGGCGGTGGGGGCAGTGACCCCACGTAACCTGCCACTGGTGAATCACTCAGAGGTTGCAACTAGAGATGTATCGGATATCCGCATCTGTGGAATATCAACAATTTCTTAATCTGCATCTGCATCCGCATTTCTCTGTAAACAGATATCCGCATCCGCAAAATAAATAAGACATCCTCATACATATCCGCATCCGCGGATATCTAAATTTTCACATCCGATACATCTCTAGTTGAAACTGGTCTTGATATAACGTATTCTCTGACGACTTGTCACACGGTTTTCTTGTTTACGAGTAAGGAGAAAGTAATGATTGGTATGAACAGCATAGTTGTTTAACAAGGACACACTTCAGTTACTCCGCTTAGAAAGACTGGAGGAAGCTTGACAAACTTTAATCATTCATTAGAGTTAAAGCCCCATAATAGAGACTTAAGAGTAATGATGTTGGAAGATCTCACATTCAAGGATCACAACAAATGTTGCCACTACTAGAACTCTCAAGACAAGAGATGATGAGCCAGTGTTACTCTTTAAGTCACTTGTTCTCTCCAGGCTGGAATGCTGTGTACTGACGGTCCATTAAAGGCAGGTGAGATTACTTAGATGGAAAACTTACGGATAAACTTCACTGCTCAAATGCACTTAGTCAAGTATTTGAAATACTGATAACACTTGAAATCTCAACTGCATTCTTTGGAATGTAGGCGAGAAAGGCAAATAATAATTTACACCTAATAATTCCTGAAGGGACTAACAGGGGTCAACAGGAAGGGTGGTGGAGTGGCGATCTATGTTAGAAATAATTTAAATTGTTGTGTTAGACAGGATATAAGATTAGAAACATCGGACACAAAATCTATTTGGCTACAGTTTCTCGAGGGTCGTGAAAAATTAATTTTGGGTGTGATTTATAGGCCCCCCAAACCTTGATAGAGAGTGCAGTAAGCTGTTATGCGACGAAATTCATAAGGCGTCTAGATGTGGAAATGTTGTATTAATGGGAGATTTTAACTTTAGACAAATTGATGGGAACAATGTGACAAGAAATCTTGAGTCTAGTGGCTTTCTTGATGCGGTTCAGGATTGATTTTTAGAACAGGTTGTGACAGAACCAACCAGAGGAAACAATCTGCTTGACTTGGTTCTTGCCAACAAATAATCACTAATTAATAATCTTGAGATTAATGATGAGCTTGGGGAAAGTGATCACAAATCACTTAGCTTCAGAATATCATGGAATTACCCAAATAACTGCAGTCAAGTCTCTGTCCCTGTCTTCCGCTTGGCCGATTTCACAGGACTGAGAAATCACCTGGGTAGGCTGAATTGGAATAACCTGAGTATAGGTCAGGTGGTGATGGTTGCCAATATGACGTTTTTCAGAGCATAGTTCTAGCTACCCAGACAACTTTTGTTCCGAGCAGGGAAATTAGATCTAACAAAAATGATCCCAAATGGATGAACAATAGATTAAAACATCTCACTTGTCAAAAGAGAGGCATATATAGGCGTATCAAAAGAGGGGATGGGCAGTTAAGAAATCAGTATATTCACTTAGAAATAAAAAAAAGGAATAAGAAAAGCAAAAAGGGATTATGAAGCTAAAATCGCAAGGGATTCGAAGACTAACCCAAAAGGGTTCTTTCAGGTATATAGATGTAAGCTTAGGGACAAGATAGGCCCACTTAAGAGTAACTCAGGTCAGGTCACTGACAGTGATAAGGAAATGTGAAATTTTCAATATTTACTTCCTCTCACCCCTCAACGAAGGTCCCTTGATGTTGGTGAGGGGCTCTTGATTTAGGGAATTGGATCTGTGCGCCAGTTCCCCGAAGTAAGCCTGAATGCCTTCCACATCCCCCCCCCCACAGGCGCTGTATAATCCTCCGGGTTTAGCGCTTCCCCCTTGATTGTAATAATAATACTACTTCCTCTCAGTTTTTACTCGGGAAGATACTAGCGAAATTCCAGAAATAATAAATTATGTAGAACAGGACGATAAACTACGCACGATTGGGGTATCTACTGACATGGTCCACAGACAGAGAAATTAAATCCTAACAAATCCCCAGGTCCTGATGAATTGTTTGCGAGGGTTTTAAAGGAATGTAAAGAGGAACTTAAAAAACCTTTGGCTAATCTTTTCAACATATCACTACAAACTGGCACAGTGCCAGAGAAGTGGAAAATGGCAAATGTAAAACCTATTTACAAGGCAGGTGACAGGTTCTTAGCTTCGAACTATAGACCAATAAACCTTATCTCCATACTGGGAAAATTTATGGAATCAATAATTGCTGAGGCAATTTGTAGCCATCTTGAAAGGCATAAATTGATTAATGAATCTCAACAGGGTTTTACAAAGGGGCGTTCCTGTCTTACGAATTTACTAACTTTTTTCACCAAGGTATTTGAGGCGGTAGATCATGGTAATGAATATGATATTGTGTATATGGACTTCAGTAAGGCTTTCGATAGAGTTCCACATCAGAGGCTATTGAGGAAACTTAAGGCACACGGAATAGGAGGAGAATTTTTTTCCTGGGTAGAGGCATGGTTGACAAATAGGAAGCAGAGAGTTTGCATAAATGGGGAGAAATCAGAATGGGAGCACATCACAAGCGGTGTTTCACAGGAGTCAGTGTTGGGCCCGTTGTTGTTCACATTTACATAAACGACATAGATGAGGTAATAAATAGCGATATAAGCAAATTCGGTGATGACAATAAAATAGGCCGTTCATTTCATTCTAATGAGGACATTAGAGCACTCCAGGATGATTTGAATAGACTGATGCAGTGGTCGGAAAAGTGGCAGATGCAGTTTAATACTGACAAATGCAAAGTTCTAAATGTTGGACAGGAAAATAACCATACCACATACAAACTAAATAATGTAGATCTAAATATTACTGATTGCGAGAAGGATTTAGGAGTTCTGGTTAGCAGTAATCTGAAACCAAGACAACAGTGCATAAGCGTTCGCAATATAGGTAACAGAATCCTTTGCTTCATAGTAAGAAGTATAAATAACAGAAGTCCTCAGGTTGTTCTTCAACTCTATGTATCTTTGGTTAGGCTGCACAGTTCTGGTCACCATATTACAGCATGGATATAAATGCTCTGGAAAACGTACAAAGGAGGATAACAAAGTTGATCCCATGTATCAGAAATCTTCCCTATGAGGATAGACTGAGGGCCCTGAATCTGCACTCTCTTGAAAGGCGTAGAATTAGAGAGGATATGATTGAGGTGTATCAATGGAAAACAGGAATGAATAAAGGGGATGTAAATAGCGTGCTAAAAATATCTAGCCAAGACAGGACTGACAGCAGTGGCTTCAAGTTAGAAAAATTCAGATTCAGGAAGGATATAGGAAAGCAATGTTTGGTAATAGAGTTGTGGATGAGTGGAAAAAACTCCCGAGTACTGTCATAGAAGCTAAAACATTGTGTAATCTTTAAAATAGGTTAGATAAATACATGAGTGGGTGTGGGGTGGGTGTGAGCTGGACATGACTAGCTTGTGCTAATGGGTCTGATGCCGTGCCCATTCCTTAAGTGGATGTGACCTACCAAATCATACCATGGGTGGGATTTGACCCCGCGATCAGAGAATCTCAAAACTCCCGACTCTCTGATCGCGGGTTCGAACCCCACCCGTGGTGTGGTTTGTAATCGTGTCAGTACGATTTCGTGATTCGTGGATGTGACCTGACTTGGTGGGTCATTGCTCTAAGCCGGGAGGTGACATGGGCCTGCCTCGCATGGGCCAGTAAGCCTGCTGCAGTGTTCCTTCTTTCTTATGTTCGAGACCTTAACACCGAAATCACTCCATGTGACAAGAGATTGGCGTTCACTTAAAGTAGAGGTGCAACGAACACACTGAGAAAAAACTTGCCGAATGTCAGAGGTCCCCGACTCTTCAACGCCCTCCGTGCATGAGGGAAATTGCCAACAAGCCCGGTCTGACCAGACGGGCTATGGTTCATACGTTGGGCAGCGTGCGTCCAGCCTGGTAGAGCAGGCCTTGATCCTCCAAGAGGTCTGGTCTGGGACCGGCCGCTGGAGCATTGACCCCCAGAAACGCTCTTAAGGTATTCTTCAGGTAACAATGGATCATTCCTAGGTTGAACTGAATCATTGCTGAAGTTCAATTTTTTAATTCCTAAGTCGTTTTCAGTTGAAGCGTCATCTCCCATCTTCTACGACCACAGAGTTATGTCGTAGTTTAGAGCTGATGGTCGTGTCGGGTCGTGTCGCTGCTCTTGGCAACATAAATCGGCTTAAAATAGTTTGTGTAGAGAGAAGTTGACTTAAATGTAAGAAAACAACGTTTGACTTAAGACAGTTTGCTGAGCCTCATCAGGTGACTTGTGTTGCTTGACTGAAACATCACTTGTGTTGCTTGACTGAAACATCACTTGTGTTGCTTGACTGAAACATCACTTGTGTTGCTTGACAGAAGTGGAAGGTTCCTCTCGTCAAATGGACATTATTTCGTAAAGGAAAAGTTGGTTGAAATGGGCAATGAATTCGTCATAAAAGCAAGTTTGAAGTTCATTGTTCTCTCTGGTGAAGTTGTTTCTGTTAATGTGTGCAGGTGTGCGCGGCCTCTCACTCCTCTTAGTCTTGCCTCTTTTACAACTTTCTTCCCTACTTTCATTTTCCGTTTGTTTTTATTATATATTTTCATGCCCACCTGTCCTCCATCTTTTTTTTTTTTCAAAATAATATCCTCGCCCACCATCCCAGCTTATTCTCTTTAATTTGCCTATTAGCGTCATCCATATTGTCGTCTCTAACTTTTTTTTTTCATCTTTGCCTCCTCCCCTTCAGTAACATTGTTTTTTTTTTTACCTTTTCATCGTATGCGCTGTCGTTCTCCACGGTTTTCCACCTGGCTTTCTCATCTTGGTGTTTCCTCTCTTCCTCATATTCCCATCATCAAAGACGCTGGTGACAGCCGCCTTAACCAGCCAGAAATTGTCATTAAGGTGCGGAGTGGATGTCTTCGGGGCACACCGTTGAGGGGCGGCCAGGTGCCGCCTACCACACAAAAAAGTAATCACTGTGGCATAAAAATCGTAAAAAAAAATATTCCATAGTCTAGAATTAATAAACTCGTACACACACATGAAAATGTTTGATTTCTGCCTCGTAAAGTAGGATGGCAGGGCAGGGTCACTGTGACATTATAACTACACTCTTTCTTAATAGCTCTTACTCTTGTAATATATCCTTCCCAAGTTCCTAGGCTTTTTTTTTTTGTGTTACCGGGCCGTCGGGGCGATCATCCGCAGAATCACTGGCAGGTATAACAGATATAAGTGACATGTAGTCACTGAGATTTGGTGTATAAAATACAGTTTCACAGCGTGCATCGCCGTCTTGTGATATTTTTTGGTGCAAATCTGATCATCCGGGTTGTGATAGTTGTGTGGACTCGAGGGCTCTTAGCACCAACAGCCTTATTGACTAGGCCGCCAGTGGGAAAGCTCTGGGCTCAAGAAGGGCTTCAAGGGTAGAACCGCCCTCGAAATTGGTCACAGGCGAGGTAAAAATGAGGTTGAAGCAAGGTTGGATTAGACTGGAATATAAATCTGAAGTGGGTTAAACCGAGTGTAAGTTAGGTTGTCTTGTATCAAGTGCATCATAGCCTCGATATTCTGTTTTCAGACAAATAAAGAACACAGTATTGTAGTTCTGCTGGAAGGAGCGCACTCAAGATTACAATAAGATGTACAATAATGATATATTATTATGATGACGCACAATGAAGCTAATGTCATGACTCGGGGTCATGACATGACATATGTAACAAACCCAATCATTTCCCCTTTGTTGTTCGGACAAGAAAAAAAAGAGCGTATCATTAGCTTTGGAAAATGGAATGGCCATGGGAGGCATCAGTTGTGAGTGACTCCTTGACACAGCCTGCTGTGTGAGCCAGGAGAGGCATCAGTTGTGAGTGGCTCCTTGACACAGCCTGCTGTGTGAGCCAGGAGAGGCATCAGTTGTGAGTGACTCCTTGACACAGCCTGCTGTGTGAGCCAGGAGAGGCATCAGTTGTGAGTGGCTCCTTGACACAGCCTGCTGTGTTAGCCAGGAGAGGCATCAGTTGTGAGTGGCTCCTTGACACAGCCTGCTGTGTGAGCCAGGAGAGGCATCAGTTGTGAGTGGCTCCTTGACACAGCCTGCTGTGTGAGCCAGGAGAGGCATCAGTTGTGAGTGGCTCCTTGACACAGCCTGCTGTGTGAGCCAGGAGAGGCATCAGTTGTGAGTGACTACTTGACACAGTCTGCTGTGTGAGCCAGGAGAGGCATCAGCAGTTGTGAGTGACTCCTTGACACAGCCTGCTGTGTGAGCCAGGAGAGGCATCAGTTGTGAGTGACTCCTTGACACAGCCTGCTGTGTGAGCCAGGAGAGGCATCAGTTGTGAGTGATTCCTTGACACAGCCTGCTGTGTGAGCCAGGAGAGGCATCAGTTGTGAGTGGCTCCTTGACACAGCCTGCTGTGTGAGCCAGGAGAGGCATCAGTTGTGAGTGGCTCCTTGACACAGCCTGCTGTGTTAGCCAGGAGAGGCATCAGAAGTGAATGGCTCCTTGACACAGCCTGCTGTGTGAGCCAGGAGAGGCATCAGTTGTGAGTGGCTCCTTGACACAGCCTGCTGTGTTAGCCAGGAAAGGCATCAGTTGTGAGTGGCTCCTTGACACAGCCTGCTTTGTGAGCCAGGAGAGGCATCAGAAGTGAATGGCTCCTTGACACAGCCTGCTGTGTGAGCCAGGAGAGGCATCAGTTATGAGTGGCTCCTTGACACAGCCTGCTGTGTTAGCCAGGAAAGGCATCAGTTGTGAGTGGCTCCTTGACACAGCCTGCTGTGTTAGCCAGGAGAGGCATCAGAAGTGAATGGCTCCTTGACACAGCCTGCTGTGTGAGCCAGGAGAGGCATCAGTTGAGTGGCTCCTTGACACAGCCTGCTGTGTGAGCCAGGAGAGGCATCAGTTGTGAGTGGCTCCTTGACACAGCCTGCTGTGTTAGCCAGGAGAGACATCAGAAGTGAATGGCTCCTTGACACAGCCTGCTGTGTGAGCCAGGAGAGGCATCAGTTGTGAGTGGCTCCTTGACACAGCCTACTGTGTGAGCCAGGAGAGGCATCAGTTGTGAGTGGCTCCTTGACACAGCCTACTGTGTTAGCCAGGAGAGGCATCAGTTATGAGTGGCTCCTTGACACAGCCTGCTGTGTTAGCCAGGAGAGGCATCAGTTGTGAGTGGCTCCTTGACACAGCCTGCTGTGTTAGCCAGGAGAGGCATCAGTTATGAGTGGCTCCTTGACACAGCCTGCTGTGTTAGCCAGGAGAGTCATCAGTTGTGAGTGGCTCCTTGACACAGCCTGCTGTGTGAGCCAGGAGAGGCATCAGTTGTGAGTGGCTCCTTGACACAGCCTGCTGTGTTAGCCAGGAGAGGCATCAGTTGTGAGTGGCTCCTTGACACAGCCTGCTGTGTTAGCCAGGAGAGGCATCAGTGGTGAGTGGCTCCTTGACACAGCCTGCTGTGTGAGCCAGGAGAGGCATCAGTTATGAGTGGCTCCTTGAGCCAGGAGAGGCATCAGTTGTGAGTGGCTCCTTGACACAGCCTGCTGTGTGAGCCAGGAGAGGCATCAGTTGTGAGTGACTCCTTGACACAGCCTGCTGTGTTAGCCAGGAGAGGCATCAGTTGTGAGTGGCTCCTTGACACAGTCTGCTGTGTGAGCCAGGAGAGGCATCAGTTGTGAGTGACTCCTTGACACAGCGTGCTGTGTGAGCCAGGAGAGGCATCAGTTGTGAGTGGCTCCTTGACACAGCCTGCTGTGTGAGCCAGGAGAGGCATCAGTTGTGAGTGGCTCCTTGACACAGCCTGCTGTGTTAGCCAGGAGAGGCATCAGAAGTGAATGGCTCCTTGACACAGCCTGCTGTGTGAGCCAGGAGAGGCATCAGTTGTGAGTGGCTCCTTGACACAGCCTGCTGTGTGAGCCAGGAGAGGCATCAGTTGTGAGTGGCTCCTTGACACAGCCTACTGTGTGAGCCAGGAGAGGCATCAGTTGTGAGTGGCTCCTTGACACAGCCTGCTGTGTGAGCCAGGAGAGGCATCAGTTGTGAGTGATTCCTTGACACAGCCTGCTGTGTGAGCCAGGAGAGGCATCAGTTGTGAGTGGCTCCTTGACACAGCCTGCTGTGTGAGCCAGGAGAGGCATCAGTTGTGAGTGATTCCTTGACACAGCCTGCTGTGTGAGCCAGGAGAGGCATCAGTTGTGAGTGATTCCTTGACACAGCCTGCTGTGTGAGCCAGGAGAGGCATCAGTTGTGAGTGGCTCCTTGACACAGCCTACTGTGTGAGCCAGGAGAGGCATCAGTTGTGAGTGGCTCCTTGACACAGCCTGCTGTGTGAGCCAGGAGAGGCATCAGTTGTGAGTGATTCCTTGACACAGCCTGCTGTGTGAGCCAGGAGAGGCATCAGTTGTGAGTGACTCCTTGACACAGCCTGCTGTGTGAGCCAGGAGAGGCATCAGTTGTGAGTGGCTCCTTGACACAGCCTGCTGTGTGAGCCAGGAGAGGCATCAGTTGTGAGTGACTCCTTGACACAGCCTGCTGTGTGAGCCAGGAGAGGCATCAGTTGTGAGTGACTCCTTGACACAGTCTGCTGTGTGAGCCAGGAGAGGCATCAGTTGTGAGTGGCTCCTTGACACAGCCTGCTGTGTGAGCCAGGAGAGGCATCAGTTGTGAGTGACTCCTTGACACAGCCTGCTGTGTGAGCCAGGAGAGGCATCAGTTGTGAGTGGCTCCTTGACACAGACAAACTGTTCTGTGATTGCTGCAGACATGCTACTGTTTCTGAGGTGTGTGTAGCAACAGTGGTCTAGTGTGGGGACAACATCAACAGTTACATACAACAGTAGTAGCAACAATGGCACAGTAATAACAAGCAAGAAGAGCAGGAAAGACAACAGAAATAATATCAGCTGATGAAGCAGCAGCAACTAGAGCAACAGTAACATCATCAACAAAAAATAAGAACAACAACAACGCCAATGCCACCATTACCCACCACTTCCAACCTACACCGCAACCACCACCACAACTACCACCACAACCACCACCACAACCACCATCCTCCCATCACACTACTGCCACCTTACTTCCACCACACTATTACCACCATATTTCCACCACATAACTAGTACTACCATTTCCACCACACTACTACTACTACCACCACCATCCTCCCACCACACTACTTCCACCACACTACTAATACTATCACCACCATTACAACCACCACCAACAACCGTTATCACCAACCACCACAACCATCACCACCACCATCACCAACCATCACCACCACCACCAACCAGTACCAACCACCACCATCACCAACCACCACCCATCACCACCGCCATCAACAACCACCATCATTACCACCATCACCAACCACCAACCATCACCATCACCAACCACCACCATCACCACCACCATCACCAACCACCACCATCACCACCATCACCACCATCACCATCATCACCACCACCACCACCACCATCACCACCACCACAATCACCACCACCACCACCACCACCACCATCACACACACACACACACACACACACACACACACACACACACACACACACACCACATACACATACACCACACACACACACACACACACACACCACACACACACACACACACACATACACACACACACACATACACACACACCACACACACCACACACCGCACACACACACACACACAACACACACACACACACACACACACACACCACACACACACACACCACACACACTACACACCGCACACACCACACACAAACCACTCACACACACACACACACACACACACATACACACACACACACACACATACACACACACACACATACACACACACACACACACACACACACACACAGGCCTAGTGTCTAATCGACATGTGCCTAAGACCAAATGGTAACTAACACGACAGAGACAGGATGTTCCAGAGATGGGACACAGAAACAAGGGGTCACAATTGGAAGCTGAAGACTCAGATGAGTCAAAGGGATGTTAGGAAGTATTTCTTCAGTCATAGAATAGTTAGGAAGTGGAATAGTTTGGCAAGCGATGTAGTGGAGGCAGGAACTATACATAGTTTTAAGACGAGGTATGATAAAGCTCGTAGAGCAGGGGGAGAGAGGACCTAGTAGCGGTCGGTGAAGAGGCGGGGCCAGGAGCTGAGTCTCGACCCCTGCAACCACAATTAGGCGAGTACAATTAGGTGAGTACGTACACACACACACACACACACACCCACACACACACACACACACACACACACACACACACACACACACACACACACACACACACACACACACACACACACACACACACACACACACACACACTACCATGTTGTCTTGACATCATGACAACAGGTGTGAGGATGGTCGAATTCTTCAGCCAATTTTCTCCCGCAAACGGCTAAATAATTTCTCGCCAGGTGAGGGCGTGTATCTGGCCAGACTCCCGCACAACCCGCTCTTTGCCACTCCAAGTTCCACTTAAAATGGCGGCCTGATGAGCGATAGTGTACCGTGCCTGCCCGGTACACTGGTCCAGTGTACAGTGAATGGCCCGGTACACTGGACCAGTGTGATGTTATCGGAAATGACTATATTTATTATAATGACCTGCATGCAGATCTTGTGAGTGTGTGTGTGTGTGTGTGTGTGTGTGTGTGTGTGTGTGTGTGTGTGTGTGTGTGTGTGTGGTTGCCGGGGTCGATACACAGTTCCTGTGTGTGTGTACTCGCCTAATTGTGGTTGCAGGCGTCGACTCTTAGCTCCTGGCCCCGCCTCTTCAGTGGTCGCTACTAGGTCACTCTCCATGTTCCCCTTTCCAGACTATTCCACTTCCTGACAACTCTGTGACTGAAGAAATACTTCCTAACATACCTGTGACTCAGATGAGTCTTCAATTTCTAATTGTGACCCCTTGTTGCTGTGTCACATCTCTGAATCATCCTGTTCCTGTCCACCTTGTAGGTTCCTCTCAGTATTTTATATGTCTTCCCTGTCCCTCCTGTCCTCCAGCGTCGTCAAGTCGATTTCCCTTTACCTCTCCTCGTAGGACATGCCTCTTAACTCCAGAACTAGTCTTGTTGCAAACCTCTGCATTTTCTCTAATTTCTTGACATGCTTGGCCAGGTGTGGGTTCCAAACTGGTGCTGCATACTCCAATATGGGCCTGATGTACACGGCGTACAGAGTCCTGAACGACTTCTTACGGAGGTGTCGGAATACTATTCTTAGGTTTGCTAGTCGCCCGTATGCTGCAGCAGTTATTTGGTTGATGTGCCCCTCAAGAGATGTGTTCGGTGTTATACTCACCCGAAGATCCTTTTCCTTGAATGAGGTTTGTAGTCTTTGGCCCCCTAGACTGTATTCTGTCTGCGGTCTTTTTTGCATTTCCCCGATCTTCATGACTTTGCACATGGCGGGTTGAACTCCAGGAGCCATTTGCTGGACCAGGCCTGTAGCCTGTCGAGATCCCTTTGTAGTCCGGCCTGGTCTTCCTCCGATTGAATTCTCATTAACTTGGCATCGTCTGCAAACAGAGACACTTCTGAGTCTATTCCTTCCGTCATGCCATTCACACATACCAGAAACAGCACCGGTCCTAGGTCTGACCCCTGTGGAACCCCGCTAGTCACAGTTGTCACTCCGACTCCTCGCCACGTTCCATGACTCGCTGCTGCCTGCTTGTCAGGTATTCTCTGATCCATTGCAGTGCCTTCCCTGTTATACCTGCCTGGTTCTCCAGCTTTTGCACAAATCTCTTGTGTGTAACTGTGTCAAAAGTCTTCTTACAGTCCAAGAAAATGCAATTTACTCATAGAACTCCAGTAGGTTTGTGACAGGATTTTCCGTCCCTGACACCGTGCTGGCTGTCGTTGATAAGCTCATTCTTTCTAGGTGCTCCCCCACTCTTCTTCTGATAATCTTCTCCATGACTTTGCATACTATGCATGTCAGTGACACTGGTCTGTAGTTTAGTGCTGCGTGTCTGTCTCCTTTTTTTAAAAACTGGGACTACATTTGCTGTCTTCCATACCTCAGGGATCTGCCTTGTTTTGATAGATGTGTTGAAGATTGTTGTTAGTGGTACACTGTGTGTGTGTGTGTGTGTGTATGTATGTGATGCGTACATAAGTGTATATGTACTGAATAGTTTGCAGGAGTTAATTCATCTACTAGCAGCTTTGTTAAAGATAGGCGAAATTATAGATCAGGAGAGTGTAGGGAACCTTCATTGCTCTTAAAAACTTGGTCATCGCTTGAAATCCCGCGAAATGTATTCCTTGTAAGGTAGGCGAGAAAGATACATCGTGATGTACACCAGGAAAATTGTAGATAATGATGCCAGACCTTCACACATTCCATATGAAAACGGGAAACTTGGTGGACATTGTAGGATAACTCCACTGAAAAACAGGGGCACGATAAATTCACTAAGAGAACTCAAAAGGTGTGAGGGGACCAAGACACTTCTAGTATAGGGCCTCTGCTCAGACAAGACGGATCCTACACAGATGACAACAAAGAAATGAGCGAGATACTGAAATCTCAATATGACTCTGTGTTCAGCGAGCCACTAATCAGTCTAAAGATAGACAATCCAAATAATTTTTTCATGAATGAGCCTCAAAACCCTGCCAGCTTATGCCAAATTTCTGATATAACCCTAACTCCACTAGATTTTTGAGAAAGCCGTCGACGACATGCTCATGCACTCAGCTCCAGGCCTAGATTCGTGGAACTCTGTGTTCATTAAGAACTACAAGAAACCCCTCTCACGGGCCCAAAGTATGCTATGGGGAAGGAGCATAGACACAGGTGAGATTCCACCCATAGGGGTGGCAGCAGAGCAGTAGCTAAGAGCTATAGACTAATAGCTTTAACGTCCCACGTCATTAAAATCTTTGAAAGAGTTCTAAGAAGCAGGATAGCAAACCATTTGGACTCCCAAAAATTGCATAATCTAGGGCAACATGGTTTCAGAGCAGATTGCTCCTGCCTCTCGCAACTATTGGACCATTATGATATGGTCTTAGATGCACTGGAAAACAAACAGAATGCAGATGTAGTATACACAAACTTTGCAAAAGCCTTTGACAAGTGCGATTATGGTGTAATAGCGCACAAAATGCAAAGTAGGCAGATGGATCTTCAACTTTCTAACCAATCGTACACAGAGTAGTGGTAAACAGAGTTAAATCGGAAGCTGCTATAGTGAAGAGCTCTGTTCCACAAGGTACAGTACTCGCCCCTATATTGTTCCTCATTCTCATATCAGACATAGACAGAGATGTAAACCATAGCACTGTATCATCCTTTGCAGACGATACTAGGATCTGCATGAAAGTGTCATCCATTGAGGACACGGCAAACCTCCAAGTAGATATAAACCAAGTTTTCCAATGGGCAACAGAGAATATGTTCAGTGAAGACAAATTCCAACTTCTCCGTTATGGAAAACTGGAGGAAATAATAACTAGGACTGAGTATACTGCAAACTCTAATCATACAACAGAGTAGAAAGTAATGTGAAGGACCTGGGTGTGGTAATGTCCGAAGATCTCAGCTTCAAGGACCACAACAATGCCACTATCACATCTGCGAGGAAAATATGATGGATAATGAGAACATTCATGATCATTTTTAAATCACTTGTTCTCTCTAGCTGGAATACTGCTGTACATTAACATCCCTGTTCAAGGCAGGTGAAATTGCAGATCTAGAGAATGTATAGAGAACCTTTACTGCACGTATAAGTTCCATCAAACACCTTAACTACTGGAAACGCCTGGAAGCACTTGACTTGTACTCACTGGAGCGCGGGCTAGAGAGAGAGAGATCGTAATCTACACCTGGAAGATTCTGGAGGGACTGGTTCCTAATCTGCACCCAGAAACCACTCCCTACGAAAGCAAAAGACTTGGCAAGCGATGCAACATACCCCCAGTGAAAAGTAGGGGCGCCACTGGTACACTTAAGAAAAAAACTCAATAAGTGTCCGGGGCCGAAGACTGTTCAACAGCCTCCCACCAGCCATAAGGGGCATTACCAATAGACCCCTGGTTGTCTTCAAGAGGGAGCTGGACAGATACCTAAAGTCCGTGCTGGATCAGCCGGGCTGTGGTTTGTACGTTGGACTACGTGCCACCAGCAGTAACAGCCTCATTGATCAGGCCCTGATCCACCGGGAGGCCTGGTCGAGGACCGGGCCGCGGGGGCGTTGATCCCCGGAATGGCCTCCTGGTAGGCACTCCATTCGTGCATAAAGGAATTACCAGCGAATGCCTGGCTGTCTTCCAGAGGGAAGTTAATAAGTTCCTCAGGTCAGTTTCTGAACAGCCAGCCTGTGGTGAATGCATAAGACTCGGTGCGTTCCAGCACCACTTACCTGGTTGACCAGGCCTGATACAAGTTGGGTCTCACTCTTCTCTGGAGATGTTGATAACATATACCACTTGTCTTTTTGAATTAGGACCTCTTGAAAAGAGGTCTGGGAACTGTTGTAGTTCCTTGAGCACTGTCCATGAGCACTGCACTTAGACGTGAATTTCTCTGTGATGAGGCACTTTCTATTCTTATCACTCGATCACGGCCGTCTGACCACTGTCAGTTTAACTGTCGTTATTTATTTGGCTTCAACTTGGGCGCATATATATGGCAAGAGAGAAATTGTCTTCAGCAGATGCCATTCTAAATAGCTATAACTATCTGAAGACACTTGGGTATGTACTGAGTAACTGCTTTATTGGCGCTCAGGGCGTCTCTAGCAACCCTCGCCCGTTGAATTCGCTGACCTAGCAACATTTCCTTGCTAGGAGTGCCAACATGTTGCCGTGGCACTTACAATTAACAACTAGCACATAGTATTATTAATACATGGTGCCACTTAAAACCATAGCAAAAGAAACTAGGTGAAGTAGAGCTTGATCACACAGTGTGTGAAAAGGACTTGGGAATCATGGTAAGCAGAAATCTAAAGCCAAGACAACAGTGCCTAAGTGTGCGCAATAAGGCTAACAGATTACTAGGATTTATTTCAAGAAGGAGTCCAAAAGTTATTTTACAGTGGGGTCTCACTTAGATTATGCCCCTCAGTTTTTGTTTCCTTACTACAGGATGGATATAAATTCATTGGAGAACATACAGAGAAGGATGACTAAAAGGATTCACTGTATAAGGAATCTCCCGTATGAAGATAGAGCCCCGAATCTTCACTCTCTTGAGAGATTTAGAATGAGAGGAGATATCATCGAAGTGTATAAGTAAATGATTGGAATAAACAAGGACGTTATTAACAAAATACTGAGGATGTCGACTCGGGTAAGAACCAGGAATAACGGATTTAAGTTGGATAAATTTAGATTTAAAAAGGACATAGGTAAGTACTGGTTTTCAGAGTTAACGGAAGCAAGAAGAGAAATTCAACTACTGAAGGGTATGTGCAAGGTTTATCCCCGGAACAATGTCTCCGATGATCGGACCAACGAATGGATGCTAGTCGGGACGAAGGGACAAAGCTGAAGATGAAGAAGGTCCAGGAGACTGCTGTGAAAACCAGCAACTCTTTTCCCTTGTTAAGAGACAAATGTGAATCGACCACTCCTGATCTTTCAATTAGGACAATTGTTAACGACACAGTGAAGTCAGCCAGTGGAAACATCCCAACGAAGACCATCTTTACTAAGACCATTGAGAACATCATGCACGCCACCAGTCGAGGTAAGAATATTGTATTAGTTGGGGATAGTCAGATTACGTTTATGGATAGGGCTTTTTGTCTTAGGGATAGGAAGAGGAGGCAGAGGGTGTGTTTTCCTGGGGCTGGGATAAAGGATATTGTTAGCCGTCTCGATGACATCTGTTGCAGGGGGTTCGGTGGTAGATTTGGAGTAATAAACACACACGTAGGTTGTCTTGGTAGCATATATTAAGATAAGGGAGAGCACTCAGAGCCGGACGCCTGACCTGTCTACTCTGCTATAACCCATCTTCAACTGACTTGACTCACTGAGTATTGCCCGGGGCATCGCAGTTCAAATGAGTGGGCATGACGTCATAGCCAGTGACTCACGTAACGGTCAGTGATTTACCTAACGGTATTCACGTAGTCAGGATGACTGTAACGGTTACTAGGTATACGAGTACACTACTATTGACACATCATGAGAGGTAATGGGAGCAATCCTATTATCTGATGTTGGTTAACGTAGGAGTGAGGACCTGATTAGCAGGTATAGGTCAGCAATAGAAATAATTGGGAAGAATGGAGGGAACCTTGTGATATGTGGAATTTTGCCAAGGAGAGGAGTTGGAAATGAATGGTTGTCCAGGGCAATTGGTGTCAATTACTGGCTGGACAAACACTGTAAGGAAAATGCAGTAACCTTCATTGACAATTGGGACCTCTTCTATGGCAAAAATGACAAGTATGACAAGTTATGCGAGTCCATATACACAATATCATATCCATTACCATGATCTACCTCCTCAAATACCTTAATGAAAATCAGTAAATTCGTAAGGCAGAAATGCCCCTTTATAAAACCGTGCTGAGAGTCATTAATCAATTTGTTTTTCAAGGCGGCTTTGAATAGCCTCGGCAAGTATACATTCCATCAGTTTACCCATTATGGAGGTTAGGCTTATTGGTCTGTAGTTCGAAGATAAGGACCTGTCTCCTGCTTTGTAGATAGGTGTCATATTTGTCTTTTTCCACTTATCTGGTACTGTGCCAGTTTGTAGAGATATGTTGAAAATATTAACCAAAGTGTAGATATAATGAATACCTCGGAGTTATCATAGGTAATACCTCAGAGTTATCATAGGTAATACCTCGGAGTTATCATAGGTAATACCTCAGAGTTATCATAGGTAATACCTCGGAGTTATCATAGGTAATACCTCAGAGTTATCATAGGTAATACCTCGGAGTTATCATAGGTAATACCTCAGAGTTATCATAGGTAATACCTCGGAGTTATCATAGGTAATACCTCAGAGTTATCATAGGTAATACCTCGGAGTTATCATAGGTAATACCTCAGAGTTATCATAGGTAATACCTCGGAGTTATCATAGGTAATACCTCGGAGTTATCATAGGTAATACCTCGGAGTTATCATAGGTAATACCTCAGAGTTATCATAGGTAATACCTCGGAGTTATCATAGGTAATACCTCGGAGTTATCATAGGTAATACCTCGGAGTTATCATAGGTAATACCTCGGAGTTATCATAGGTAATACCTCGGAGTTATCATAGGTAATACCTCAGAGTTATCATAGGTAATACCTCGGAGTTATCATAGGTAATACCTCAGAGTTATCATAGGTAATACCTCGGAGTTATCATAGGTAATACCTCGGAGTTATCATAGGTAATACCTCAGAGTTATCATAGGTAATACCTCGGAGTTATCATAGGTAATACCTCAGAGTTATCATAGGTAATACCTCGGAGTTATCATAGGTAATACCTCGGAGTTATCATAGGTAATACCTCGGAGTTATCATAGGTAATACCTCAGAGTTATCATAGGTAATACCTCGGAGTTATCATAGGTAATACCTCAGAGTTATCATAGGTAATACCTCGGAGTTATCATAGGTAATACCTCGGAGTTATCATAGGTAATACCTCAGAGTTATCATAGGTAATACCTCGGAGTTATCATAGGTAATACCTCAGAGTTATCATAGGTAATACCTCGGAGTTATCATAGGTAATACCTCAGAGTTATCATAGGTAATACCTCGGAGTTATCATAGGTAATACCTCGGAGTTATCATAGGTAATACCTCGGAGTTATCATAGGTAATACCTCGGAGTTATCATAGGTAATAACTCAGGGTTGTCATAGGTAACACCTAAGAGTTATTATCATAGGCAATACCCTATGCTAACTTGTTTGCCTCATAGCAGAGCTCAGGAAGCTTGTCATGTTGACCTTTGAGTAAGACTTGCCCATTCCCTCCCTTATTACCATAGAAAAATTCCTTCCACATCCCTTCACTTGTATGGAGAATTTTCTCCACATTCCCCTCAGTTTTCAAACAGATATTACTTTTCTAACTCCCCCTCCCCTTCCTGTCTGTTGTCTAACACAGGTGTTGCGTTCTCATCCCCTCTCCATTATCTAACATATAATGCGCTCTCCAATCTGTTTTTTAACAGATATTGTGTTCTAAACTGTTTTCTAACAGGTACATATTATGTTCTCCTCTGTTTTCTAACAGGTATTACGTTCTCATCTCCCCACTTTGTTTTCTAACACAGGTATTGCATTCTCACCCCCTCTTCGTTTTTTAACACGCACTGCGTTCTCACAATCTCTCTCTCTCTCTCTCTCTCTCTCTCTCTCTCTCTCTCTCTCTTTCTCTTTCTCTTTCTCTTTCTCTTCTGTCCTGGCTGGGCCTAATTTTGGAGCTATTCTTTTGGGTATGTCGTGCAAATGGGATGAATTACCTCCAGTTTCGTAAATCTTCGTTAATGTTGACACTCGGTCACTCACACCGCGGGGGACCTGAGCGATCACGAGTGAAACTATTGGGAAAATTAGTAGTGTGGCGATAACGAATTCTTGATAAAGTTGGATGACCAACTGAGTGATAAATGGAAGAGGAGGAGGAACAGGAGAAGGCGGCAGTAGCTTTCAAAAGTTTTTAAATTTTCAAGGATTTTTTTGTGTGTTACGTTTAAAAAAACATACGGGTCTATCACTTTTTAATATAATTATAATAAAACATTAATAATGGCGATTAGTAATAGCAACAGTAATTATAATAATAGATAATTACTGTGTCATTGTGCGTATAAAAAGAACAGAAGAGAAGATTCACCCCATGGGTCGTGGAGGTTGGAACTGTGGGTGTGGGTGTTCGTGTGGGAGGGGGAGACTGTGGGTGTTCGTGTGGGAGGGGGAGACTGTGGGTGTTCGTGTGGGAGGGGGAGACTGTGGGTGTTCGTGTGGGCGGGGGAGGCTGTGGGTGTTCGTGTGGGAGGGGGAGGATGTGGGTGTTCGTGTGGGAGGGGGTGCCTGTGGGTGTTCGTGTGGGAGGGGGAGGATGTGGGTGTTCGTGTGGGAGGGGGAGGATGTGGGTGTTCGTGTGGGAGGGGGAGACTGTGGGTGTTCGTGTGGGAGGGGGAGACTGTGGGTGTTCGTGTGGGAGGGGGAGGATGTGGGTGTTCGTGTGGGAGGGGGAGACTGTGGGTGTTCGTGTGGGAGGGGGAGACTGTGGGTGTTCGTGTGTGAGGGGGAGGATGTGGGTGTTCGTGTGGGAGGGGGAGACTGTGGGTGTTCGTGTGGGAGGGGGAGACTGTGGGTGTTCGTGTGGGAGGGGGAGACTGTGGGTGTGCGTGTGGGAGGGGGAGACTGGGTGTGCGTGTGGGAGGGGGAGACTGTGGGTGTGCGTGTGGGAAGGAGAGACTGTGGGTGTGCGTGTGGGAAGGAGAGACTGTGGGTGTGCGTGTGGGAAGGAGAGACTGTGGGTGTGCGTGTGGGAGGGGAAGACTGTGGGTGTTCATATGGGAAGGGAAGACTGTGGGTGTGCATGTGGGGGGGGGAGACTGTGGATGTGCATGTGGGAGGGGGAGACTATGGGTGTTCGTATAGGAAGGGGAGACTGTGGGTGTTCGTGTGGGAGGGGAGAGGGGGTGGGGGTAGTGGTGTGAGGAGGTGGGCAGGTTGATAAGAGAGGAAATTGCAACGAGTCTTCTGTATAAAATCCCACAGTGGTAATTTCTCCTGGGAGAACTATGATTGATGTGATGCTCTCACTCCTGTGTTGCTGTTGGCACTTCTCTGTCGCTGTTGGCACTCTTGTGACGCTGTTGGCAATCATCTGTTTCTGTTGTCCTTTCCGGGGTCAAGTTCAGTTCTTTTAGTTTCTCATAATGTAACTTCTTTGGTTTGGGACTAGTCTGGTTGCAAACCTTGTGACTTGTCAAGTTCTGAACATGTTTAATCATGCGGTGGCTCCAAGCTGGTGCTGCATATTCTAGGCTGGACCTGACTTACATTCTTTACAGAGTCTTAAAAGATTCTTTGTTAAGATTCCTGAAAGCTATTCTGATATTTGCTAGTCTCACATAAGATGCTGAAGCAACACTTTGTGCTCTTCTGGTAATATGTTCGATGTGATATTTTCTCTTTAAGCCTTTTTTTGCCGCCACCCTTAGTTTTGTGTCTCCTAGTTTGTGTTTCGTTTTGATCTTTCCTTCCCTTTGCACTTATTTGGAATGAACTCCAGCAGCCACTTGCTTGATCATCCTTGTAACTCTCTAAATCTTCTTCGAGGCCGCCACTGTGCTCTAATACTGTTAAAATTTGATCATCAATCATGACTGTCGTTCACAGCTTCGCTGGAACGACTGTGTCATTATCTCCACAAATGGCTGCGGTCTTTCTCAGCACAGGCAGAGGCGGCGATAATTTCAACCTGCATAACTTTAATGAGTGTGGTGAGAGAAAGATAGCCGTCGGGCCCGTATTCTGAACATAATTTCTGTTTTATGTTCCTTAATAAGTACCTAGCTCCCTCTGTGTCATGGGAGCTCAACGGGAAGGTGTGACAGATAAGTTATAGGACATGGGAGTTTCATTTGGTAAATCTGCCTTGATAACCCGATTTAAGTCTTATATTCCATGTAGTGTGTGATGTCTGTGAAGGACTGATGGAGAGGTACTATGTATGCATGTTCATGTGTATTTTTCATGACGTGAGTTTCCGACAGCTAGACTCGGGGTACACACATTACTTCTGCATCATGGACGGTAAACAAGTTTAAACCACTGCATTTTACTGAATCCACCGGATATGAACGGCTCCAGACTGCAGCGCAAATCACATTTTACTCGACACAATGCCAACATGAATATCAAGTTACATTTGTCCCTACATACTGGTGATGCAAACTGAAGCTCCACGCTGTCATGAAATACAACGATATAGAGGAGGAAGAGTGAGATGCATCAGGTTGTATGTCTATGAAAGTTGACTCACGGCTTCAGGTTCCTTCAGTACTCGTACAGTTTGTCTGATATAAAAGTTATCACAACTTTTCCAAGGAACTTAATAAACGCAACATAATGACATTTTGGTAGAGTTCCTTTATCAGTTTTTGCTTTATTACATTTTCTTATGTGAGAGCAACTTTCACTAGAGAGTTTTCACAGGCTAGAGGAAAGCGAGAGGAGGAGGGGGGCAGGGGGAGTGGGGTAGGGGGGCAGGGGGCAGGGGGAGTGGGGTAGGGGGGCAGGGGGCAGGGGGAGTGGGGTAGGGGGGCAGGGGGCAGGGGGAGTGGGGTAGGGGGGCAGGGGGAGTGGGGTAGGGGGGCAGGGGGCAGCGGGAGGGGGCAGGGGGAGTGGGGAAGGGGGGCAGCGGGGGGGCAGCGGGAGGGGGCAGGGGGAGTGGGGTAGGGGGGCAGGGGGCAGCGGGAGGGGGCAGGGGGAGTGGGGTAGGGGGACAGGGGGCAGGGGGAGTGGGGTAGGGGGGCAGGGGGCAGCGGGAGGGGGCAGGGGGAGTGGGGTAGGGGGGACAGGGGGCAGCGGGAGGGGGCAGGGGGAGTAGGG
>NC_091305.1:29737649-29762649 GCF_038502225.1 Cherax quadricarinatus
ATTAAGACCATACATGTTCTGAGTGTCAGACTGTACAGTGCCTGCTTTACAAAGATATGCAATTAATCAGTAGCTCCAGCTCGCTCTGGCTCCACAATAACTACTACTTGAATAGTCTCTTCTATACACAAAATAAACACTTTTCCGTCACAAAGAGAATCTTCTCCCTGGCTACACGAGCGCTGCAGACTGGTAGGTACAACGTCACCTCTCCACTTTGTGCTTGACGAGAAAACTCTTATTTTTTATGTGAATTAAGAACGTAAAAAAAGAAACTTTTAATTCTGTACTCGAGCTATCCAGGACATTATACTGTCTTCGTTTTTCTGGCTTTGTGGCGGCGGCAAGTGAGAGGCTGAACCAGAACACTGTTTTATGGTAGTGATAAGTTTGTCTTAATAGTGAAATGTACTCGCTTCTCACTGTTACTTACCCTTCATCGTTTTCAGTATCACAACTTCCTTGGAGTAGCACATGCAGGAAATCCAGCAAAGGAACTAACAAAATCTCACCTGAAGCAGTTATTAAATACTAAGTGAAGCCTTTATGAAGACCCAACACAAGCACTCGCCCATTCCCAGCAAAAACAATAACAGCACTTGTAAAGCACTAACAGAAACACAGCCCAAACAGAGCAACGACAGCAGCACTCACGAAACGTTAACAGAAATACAGTCTCAACAAAACGACTTAAAAAGACAAAACAAATACTGAGAGCCCCAGCAGAGGCCACGGCCGCACTTCTTGCCATTGTTAAGGGTGGCGTCCTCTCCAGCGTCTCAGCTGTGAAGGTGACAAGGTGTACCTCCTCCAGCTACACACTAAGTACCTCAACGTCCACATCTTCGACAAACGCCTCGTTTAGGCCTTTGTCATTTGCATTTGGGCTCCACGTTACTCATTCCTCAGGACTCGATTGGATTGAGATTGTGATACTTAACTGATGAACAAATCAAAACATCATTGGATGATGCTGTGATAAAACCAGATGGACAGTTACATTTTAGGTGTACAGTGTATATGAAGTTTACACAGAATGACTTGAATTAGGATGTGCCCAACCTTTAACGCTGGTCCTAAGTGTTCATAAAGCTCGAGTGGCTTGGCATAACCCAGCTGTTGTTAAACGGTTGTTTACACCATTTTAGCTGCTCGTCACACCACTGTTGGACACACTTTAATGAGCGGTAGCAAGGCTTCAAATGGCGGCTCATTAGTCCCAAAGTGGAAGTACTTAGGCTTCACGCAACAGCTTGCTAACAGCCATTAAGTGGTAGCCTCTAGGCTCTTCACATTTGCCTGACAAGTGCTGAACAATAGCAGCTAGGCTTCTCGGTAATGGTTACCGGGCGCCCCTCAGGTAAAATAAACATCTACAGCTCGAAACGTGGAAAGGAGAAGTGTTTACGAGTAGTGTGTGTGTATAAAATGGGTTAAATGGGCCTTGCATTACTCCTTTGGGATATCTGTTGTACGCTTCTCTCGACCATAAACAGGGGAGTAACGTGAGCCTGGGATCTGCGGCTCCTCTGCCTCCACATATAAACTAGGCTGGCAGATAGACACAGCGTGTATGAAACAGACTGTCAACCGTGTGTGCCAGTCTCAGGGGTCCCAGGGAGAGGGGCCACGTTTTCTTAGCATCTAGGAAGCAGTGCTTGATTTTCATGAAAGTTCACCCCTCAAGATGTCATTCACCCAATTTCCTTAGTGCAGGGCCTTTTTTTTAGTATGTGTAGGAATCTGTTTCCGGGTTGATGATTCCTTAGGTCGTCATCCCCGCAGATCAGGAACTCGTTAATATGGTCGTAGGCCAGATTGTTTGATGACAGTTGTCAGGAGTGGTTAGAAAAGTAGGTATGAGGGTTCTTGATAATCATGAGGTTGGCGAAGTCTGAAAGGGATCTCTCATAGTGTGTGGTGGATATATATCTCAGATAAAGGTGTTGGTGTTTGTCTTGCATCCCCTGTTGTCAGTCTTGCTGCCGCCGCTTCTCTCTTGTTACTACTTTATGCTGTTGCTAGTGTTGCTGCTGTTCTTGGCGTTGCTGTCTTGCTAGTGTTATTGTTGCTACTATCAGTGTTGCTGCTCGGATTACTGTTCTCCCCCGACCCTCGCGATGGTGAGGTTTGAGTGGATTGTACCCAGGGGTAGGGGTCCTCTTCCGTGGTAATGTGCCACTTTCCCCACAGAGTTCTTGCCTAGGAACCCAGCATATATTTCGTCATAAATGGTGGATATTTTCCCTCTCGTCTGAATTTACTAACACGGATGATATGAACCAATTATAGATATGGATTGTTGAATGTGAAAAACAGTTTAGTGCTTCATGTTTTGCGATCATTTATGTAATATGAGAATAGGTCATAATATTAGGAAGTTAATAACTATAGTGTAAATTTGATAATGTTTGAAACGAATATTTAAATTGCAGAATAACTAAACGGGATTACTGCTTTGTAAATACAATAAAACTGTAAACAAATCATATTACTGTTGCTATTGTCTTTTCTGTCTTGTTCCTGATGTTATTGCTGTTCCTATCAGTGTTTGTTTTGCTGCTGATACTGCTGCTGTTGCTGCCACTCTTGTTGGTATTTCCAATACAGTGGCTGTCGCTGTATCATTGATATTACTGTTCACTGTCACTGTTTTCGCTGCTGCTGGTGAAGAAATAATTATTTTCCTGGATATAGTAAGGAAGGCACCCATTGTTGAGCAGTATCTCAGGGGCGTCCATCTATTTACCTGCCTTCAATAACGTTTCGTGTACTCCCAGTGAGCAGTGATTACCCTCACATTATGAGCATTACTCGGGCAGCCACGGGAGAAGTCTTCTTATGATTAGCATTATAATGTACTTGACAAATGTTGTTTTTTTGTAAGCTTGAAAGAAGAAATGAGCATGTAAGAGTAGATGTTGGAGCTGAACTCCAGCGTGGAGTAAGTAGTAATAACGGCCCTGGTACCTTCAATACTCCTTCATGAATAATGCAATGACGCGCGCTGGTGGTGAAGTGAGGGTGTGCTGGTCACTACTACCACCCGTCACTACAACTGCCCAACTCCACCCCCTGTCTCTACAACTGCCCAACTCCACCCCCTGTCTCTACAACTGCCCAACTCCACCCCCTGTCTCTACAACTGCCCAACTCCACCCCCTGTCTCTACAACTGCCCAACTCCACCCCCTGTCTCTACAACTGCCCAACTCCACCCCCTGTCTCTACAACTGCCCAACTCCACTCCCTGTCTCTACAGCTGCCCAACTCCACCCCCCGTCTCTACAGCTGCCCAGCTCCACCCCCTGTCTCTACAACTGCCCAACTCCACCCCCTGTCTCTACAACTGCCCAACTCCACTCCCTGTCTCTACAGCTGCCCAACTCCACCCCCCGTCTCTACAGCTGCCCAGCTCCACCCCCTGTCTCTACAACTGCCCAACTCCACCCCCTGTCTCTACAACTGCCCAACTCCACTCCCTGTCTCTACAGCTGCCCAACTCCACCCCCCGTCTCTACAGCTGCCCAGCTCCACCCCCTGTCTCTAAAACTGCCCAACTCCACCCCCTGTCTCTACAACTGCCCAACTCCACTCCCTGTCTCTACAGCTGCCCAACTCCACCCCCCGTCTCTACAGCTGCCCAGCTCCACCCCGTCTCTACAACTGCCCAACTCCACCCCCTGTCTCTACAACTGCCCAACTCCACCCCCTGTCTCTACAACTGCCCAACTCCACCCCCTGTCTCTACAACTGCCCAACTCCACCCCCTGTCTCTACAACTGCCCAACTCCACCCCCTGTCTCTACAACTGCCCAACTCCACCCCCTGTCTCTACAACTGCCCAACTCCACCCTCTGTCTCTACAACTGTCCAACTCCACCCCCTGTCTCTACAACTGCCCAACTCCGCCCCCTGTCTCTACAACTGCCCAACTCTGCCCCCTGTCTCTACAACTGCCCAACTCCACCCCCTGTCTCTACAACTGCCCAACTCCACCCCCTGTCTCTACAACTGCCAAACTCCACCCCCTGTCTCTACAACTGCCCAACTCCACCCCCTGTCTCTACAACAGCCCAACTCCACCCCCTGTCTCTACAACTGCCCAACTCCACCCCCTGTCTCTACAACTGCCCAACTCATCCCCCTATCTCTACAACTGCCCAACTCCACCCCCTGTCTCTACAACTGCCCAACACCACCCCCTGTCTCTACAGCTGCCCAACTCCACTCCCTGTCTCTACAACTGCCCAACTCCACCCCCTGTCTCTACAACTGCCCAACTCCACCCCCTGTCTCTACAACTGCCCAACTCCACCCCCTGTCTCTACAACTGCCCAACTCCACCCCCTGTCTCTACAACTGCCGAACTCCACCCCCTGTCTCTACAACTGCCCAACGCCACCCCCTGTCTCTACAGCTGCCCAACTCCACCCCCTGTCTCTACAGCTGCCCAACACCACCCCCTGTCTTTATAACTGCCCAACTCCACCCTCTGTCTCTACAGCTGCCCAACACCACCCCCTTTTCTCTAGAGCTGCCCAACTCCACCCCCTGTCTCTAGAGCTGCCCAACTCCACCCCCTGTCTCTACAGCTGCCCAATTCCACCCCCTGTCTCTACAGCTGCCCAACACCACCCCCTGTCTTTACAACTGCCCAACTCCACCCCCTGTCTCTACAGCTGCCCAGCTCCACCCCTGTCTCTACAACTGCCCAACTCCACCCCCTGTCTCTACAGCTGCCCAACTCCATCCCCTGTCTCTACAACTGCCCAACTCCACCCCCTGTCTCTACAACTGCCCAACTCCACCCCCTGTCTCTACAACTGCCCAACTCCACCCCCTGTCTCTACAACTGCCCAACTCCACCCCCTGTCTCTACAGCTGCCCAACTCCACCCCCTGTCTCTACAGCTGCCCAACACCACCCCCTTTCTCTACAGCTGCCCAACTCCACCCCCTGTCTCTACAGCTGCCCAACACCACCCCCTGTCTCTACAGCTGCCCAACACCACCCCCTGTCTCTACAGCTGCCCAACTTCACCCCCTGTCTTTACAACTGCCCAACTCCACCCCCTGTCTCTACAGCTGCCCAACACCACCCCCTGTCTCTACAGCTGCCCAACTCCACACCCTGTCTCTACAGCTGCCCAACGCCATCCCCTGTCTTTACAACTGCCCAACTCCACCCCCTGTCTCTACAACCACCCAACTCCATCCCCTGTCTCTACAACCACCCAACTCCATCCCCTGTCTCTACAACCACCCAACTCCATCCCCTATCTCTACAACCAGCCAACTCCACCCCCTGTCTCTACAACCAGCCAACTCCACCCCCTGTCTCTACAACCAGCCAACTCCATCCCCTGTCTCTACAACCACCCAACTTCATCCCCTGTCTCTACAACCACCCAACTCCATCCCCTGTCTCTACAACCAGCCAACTCCACCCCCTGTCTCTACAACCACCCAACTCCACCCCCTGTCTCTACAACCGCCCAACTCCACCCCCTGTCTCAACAACCACCCAACTCCACCCCCTGTCTCTACAACTGCCCAACTCCACCCCGTCTATATAACCCCCAACTCCAACCCCCTGTCTCTACAACTGCCCAACTCCACACCCTGTCTCTACAACTGCCCAACTCTACCCCTGTCTCTACAACTGCCCAACTCCATCCCCTGTCTCTACAACTTCCCAACACCACCCCCTGTCTCTACAACTGCCCAACTCCACCCCCCGTCTCTACAAACACCCAACTCCACCCCCTGTCTCTAACAAAAACCAAACTCCACCCCCTGTCTCTACAAACACCCAACTCCACCCCCTGTCTCTACAACTGCCCAACTCCACCCCCTGTCTCTACAAACACCCAACTCCACCCACTGTCTCTAACAAACACCAAACTCCACCCCCTGTCTCTACAACTGCCCAACTCCACCCCCTGTCTCTACAAACACCCAACTCCACCCCCTGTCTCTAACAAACATCAAACTCTACCCCCTGTCTCTACAAACACCCAACTCCACCCCCTGTCT
Source organism: Cherax quadricarinatus (assembly GCF_038502225.1). Classification (NCBI taxonomy): domain Eukaryota; kingdom Metazoa; phylum Arthropoda; class Malacostraca; order Decapoda; family Parastacidae; genus Cherax; species Cherax quadricarinatus. The sequence goes on from NC_091305.1 coordinate 29,743,687, forward strand.
CTAGCAAACACCAAACTCCACCCCGTCTATATAACCCCCAACTCCACCCCCTGTCTCTACAACTGCCCAACACCACCCCCTGTCTCTACAACTGCCCAACTCCACACCCTGTCTCTACAACCAGCCAACTCCACCCCCTGTCTCTACAACTGCCCAACACCACCCCCTGTCTCTACAACTGCCCAACTCCACCCCCTGTCTCTAACAAACACCAAACTCCACCCCCTGTCTCTAACAAACACCAAACTCCACCCCCTGTCTCTACAACTGCCCAACACCACCCCCTGTCTCTACAACCACCCAACTCCACCCCCTGTCTCTACAACCACCCAACTCCACCCCCTGTCTCTAACAAACACCAAACTCCACCCCCTGTCTCTACAACCACCCAACTCCACCCCCTGTCTCTACAACCAGCCAACTCCACCCCCTGTCTCTACAACCAGCCAACTCCACCCCCTATCTCTACAACCACCCAACTCCACCCCCTGTCTCTACAACCACCCACCTTCACCCCCTGTCTCTACAACCACCCAACTCCACCCCCTGTCTCTACAACCACCCAACTCCACCCCCTGTCTCTACAAACACCCAACTCCACCCCCTGTCTCTACAACTGCCCAACTCCACCCCCCTGTCTCTACAACTGCCCAACTCCACCCCCTGTCTCTACAACCGCCCAACTCCACCCAGTCTCAACAACCACCCAACTCCACCCCCTGTCTCTAAAACAGACCAACTCCACCCCCTGTCTCTACAACTGCCCAACTCCACCCCCTGTCTCTAACAAACACCAAACTCCACCCCCTGTCTCTAACAAACACCAAACTCCACCCCCTGTCTCTACAACTGCCCAACACCACCCCCTGTCTCTACAACCACCCAACTCCACCCCCTGTCTCTACAACCCCCCAACTCCACCCCCTGTCTCTAACAAACACCAAACTCCACCCCCTGTCTCTACAACCACCCAACTCCACCCCCTGTCTCTACAACCAGCCAACTCCACCCCCTGTCTCTACAACCAGCCAACTCCACCCCCTGTCTCTACAACCACCCAACTCCACCCCCTGTCTCTACAACCACCCACCTTCACCCCCTGTCTCTACAACCACCCAACTCCACCCCCTGTCTCTACAACCACCCAACTCCACCCCCTGTCTCTACAACCCCCCAACTCCACCCCCTGTCTCTACAACTGCCCAACTCCACCCCCCTGTCTCTACAACTGCCCAACTCCACCCCCTGTCTCTACAACCGCCCAACTCCACCCCGTCTCAACAACCACCCAACTCCACCCCCTGTCTCTACAACTGCCCAACTCCACCCCCTGTCTCTACAACTGCCCAACTCCACCCCCTGGCTCTACAACCGCCCAACTCCACCCCCTGTCTCAACAACACCCCAACTCCACCCCCTGTCTCTACAACTGCCCAACTTCACCCCCTGTCTCTACAACCGCCCAACTCCACCCCGTCTCAACAACCACCCAACTCCACCCCCTGTCTCTACAACTGCCCAACTCCACACCCTGTCTCTACAACTGCCCAATACCCTCCCCCTGTCTCTACAACTGCCCAACTCCACCCCCTGTCTCTACAAACACCCAACTCCACCCCGTCTCTAAAACCACCAAACTCCACCCCCTGTCTCTACAACCTCCAAACTCCACCCCCTGTCTCTACAACTGCCCAACTCCACCCCCTGTCTCTTCAAACACCAAACTCCACCCCCTGTCTCTACAAACACCAAACTCCACCCCCTGTCTCTAACAAACACCCAACTCCACCCCGTCTCTAGAACCACCAAACTCCACCCCCTGTCTCTACAACCCCCCAACTCCACCCCGTCTCTAAAACCACCAAACTCCACCCCGTCTCTAAAACCACCAAACTCCACCCCCTGTTTTTACAACCACCAAACTCCACCCCCTGTTTTTACAACCACCAAACTCCACCCCTTGTGTCTACCACAGTAACTATCACCGCTCATCGGCCACCCTTTTCCCTGTCTATACCGTAGCAAATACCATCACCCACCACTCAACCACACCTCTCTCTCTACTACAGCAAATACCACCAACCACCACTCAACCACACCCGTCTCTACCACAACTACCACCACCCATCACTCACCCTCACATCTGTTTCTGTCAGCACCCACCACACACAACCTCACCTCTGCCACCCTACCTTTTCCGCAGCAACCACCACCATGACAGCTGTAGGGTGAGACAGTAGGGTCACAGTTGGTGGCCGCTGATGCAATTAAGTTGCACAAGTTTTGGTTGTAAAATCATCGTATTAGATTCTAACCCTCGTGGCTGAATGGTTACCATGCTTCGAGAGTAGTTCCACCTTAGTAGTCCAACTTCCTTGTTGACCGCCTGGTCAACCAGGCTGTTTTTGCTAGCTTCCCGCTGGGCCTCATAGCCATGAGAGCCCAGTAGGTCATGCACTTGTAAACGCAAGCTGTACATTATCTTGAAAACAGTATGTCAGCTGTTGTACATGAATGGTATACAGTACCGACAAGATGAAAATTAGACATAAATGCAACATCTGGATATCTTTATTGTAGACGTTTCGCCATCCAGTGGCTTTATCAATACAGATTCAAGGACATAATTGGAAGACAGAAGAACTATATACAAAAGATGAGGTAATCAGTCCCTCAGCTTAGGAGTTGGTGTGAAGAGCACTGGAGTCGTGAAGAATCTGGAGCACAGGCAAGAAGGTTAGTAGTAGTAGTGGTAGTAGTCGTGAAGGTTATGTAGATGTCCTCTGAACCAAGATTCAATGATGTTGCAGTGTCTGACAAGTTGTACATGAATGGTATACATCATTGAATCTTGGTTCAGAGGACATCTACATTACCTTCTTCGAAGCAGCAGCGGCGGCTGCGGCTGAGGCTGCTGCTGCTGCTGCTGCTGCTGCTGCTGCTGCTGCTGCTGCTGCTGCTGCTGCTGCTGCTGCTGCTGCTGCCCACGCCAACGCCAACGCCAACGCCAACGCCAACCCGTCCCTTGGGTAGGACCTACTTCCACTGGGAAATCCTTCCTACCAGTGATTATGTCCTAGTCTGCTACCCGTCCCTTTCCACCTGACGCCAGTATATAAGCGCCAACCTTCTTGCCTGTGCTCCAGATTCTTCACGACTACGGTGCTCTTCACACCAACTCCAAAGCTGAGGGACTGATTACCTAATCTTTTGTATATAGTTCTTCTATCTTCCAATTATGTCCTAGAATCTGTATTGATAAAGCCACTGGATGGCGAAACGTCTACAATAAAGATACCCAGATGTTGCGTATGTGTCTAATTTTCATGTCAACTGTTGTTGACGTAATGTTCTCTAATTGTACCCATGGCGTCCTTGCTCCTCGATGGGTTTTTCGGTACTTTCTCCTATATCTGCCCCCAGTAAGTTGTTACAGCAGTGTGCAGGTTAGGGACCTTCCATGTATCAGCTTAGTATGGTGGTGGTTCTAATATTGTAACGTGCAATATTTTTTTTTATTCTGGCCTGTGTCCACAAGTGGTGTCCCACAAAAAATTGCAAGAAGATATAAGCAGGATTTTCCAGTGGGAGGACATGACATTCAATGGTGATTAGTTCCAACTGGAACTAATCACTAAGGAAGAACTCAAATGGAACACACTATACAAAACTCAAAAGAACCATTAAATAGAACAAAAGGAACATGTGAGAGGCCTGGGAGTAGTTATATCAGTTGACCTTTCTTTCAAAGAACATAAGGCATATATCACAACAGCCAGGCAGATGACTGGGTGGATAATGAGAACTTTCAAAACAAGCGAAATAGTGCCAGTGATATACTTTTATCTTTGATATACTTTTGATGAGTTACGAGAGTCTTTCTACTCCCAGAGCGCCTAGTGATTGCCTGATCAATCAGGCTGTTGCTGCTGATGGCCTACTGGCCCATATATCCATCACAGCGCTGGTGAAGACACTTGTCTAGTTTCCTCTTGAAGACTTCTTCACTTGTTCCAGCAGTGTTTTTGATATTTTCTGGTAAGATGTTGAATAGTCCGGGACCACAGATGTTGATACCGTGTTCCCTTATTGTCCCTACTGCACCCCTGCTTTTCATTGGGTTTATTTTGCACGTCTTTCCATATATCTGGCTCCTGTATGGAGTGAAAGAGCATTGTTCAATATTGACTGCTCCGTTCATTGCAGGAAGATATCAGAACTGGAACAGTTACAAAGATCATTTATGGTCCACATAATACGGCATTTAAATTACTGGAACACCTTAAAGTCCTAAATATGTACTCACTGGAGTAGAGGAGAGATACATAATATATACATGGAAAGTTCTTGATGGCCTTGGCCCAAATCTACACACTGCCATAACTTACTGGAGTGAGAAATATGGAAGGAAGTGTAAAATAAACCAAGTGAAAAGTAGGGGCGCCGTGAGCACACTAAGAGAACATTGTAACAATATCCATGGTCCCAGAATATTCAACATCTTACCAGAAGATATCAGAAACACTGCTGGAACAAGTGTAAAGCCTTCAACAGGAAACTGGATAAGTATCTCCAGCAAGTGCCAGATCAGCCAGGCTGTGATTGGGTATGTGGGCCAGCGGGTCGCCAACAGCAACAGCCTGGTTGGCCAGACAAGCACCAGACGAACCTAGCCTAAGGTCGGACTTCAGGGAGTAGAAGAAATCTTGAAACTCATCGAAGGTTTTGTTTTTCCCACTAGATCTGCTTACCTGAAGTGACTCCATATTTGAATACAATGGAGCTAATTACCGTTTTGTGAAAGGTACTTGTCGATAAAACACTTGTCCTGTTCGAGAGTGTGTACTTACCTATTTGTGGTTGCAGGGGTCAATTCGCAGCTCCTGGCCCCCGTGTGTGTGTTAATTTAGGGACAGATCTGGTTAACAGACATATGATGAAGAGCAAATCGACGTCTTCGTCAGGACTGAGCTTCAAAAAAATTACAAAACGTCTAAAATAATTTTTTTCCTTAATGTGAGCCACCACACCTGAGCACCAGGTGTGGTGGGTGTCCTTCCCCTGGCTCCTGCACTGCCAGCCAAGGTAATGGACGTATCTGTAACTTGTTACATCAAAACCCTAAGTCCGTGGACGACCATGGGTAGTTAGGTCGTTGTGGTAGGATAAGTGATTATTATATGTTTGTAGAGTTGTTATACAAAATGTCTGTGTTTGGCACTCATGGTTCCTCACGAGGACTAACACCATGATCGACTGAAAGTCTAATGACTAGTTCCGATGGATGGCACTGAGCGACGGTACGGGGTGGGTATCGAAGTGAAGGTAGTGTATACTTAGCACCGGTCTAGGGTATCTCCTTGTCAATAGCTGCTGTGGTTATCTCATTGTTATCTGCGCGGGGCACCTCCCTCGAAGTTGGCCGCACGGGATATGTTAAGTGGGGCTCCTCCCCCTCCCTGATGATAACGTACCTGGCTGTTTTATTGTGACATCTTCCCCTTCCCTCTCACCACTATCCTCCTACCACTCACCATCCTCCTATTACTGGAGAGTCTTGTATTATCATTGTGTGATCGCTTCTTATCATGACTTTGCCGGCAACTATTTTGAATATCTTAATATAACTCCTTCGCGATGGTAGGCACTCTGGCTTTCTTAATATAGCTCCTCGTGGTAGGTACTCTGGCTCCTTGATAACAGCTGTAGTAAATAATCCACTAATTCCACCCATCCTACGACAGTTGACATTTAATACATCATACTGGTTTCCCATTCTACGATATTATTATTAATATTATTTTGAGGAAGTGTTAAACCCCTTGGAGAATGGGAAGTAATCAGTTTTTATTACGATAAAGGGAGGGTAACTCCAATTCCTTTGATTAAGAGCCCTTCACTAGCATCGAGGTGCCTCCATCCCCCTCATCCCAGCCCTTGAGTGGTACTTCTCCAATATCCGGCACCATTTTGATATCTCAGTTAGAGTGAGTGGGGCATGATGGCAGGTTTTCAGGAGTGTCTGGGAGTAAACACTGGTATTGGCCCGACCCCAGAGACAAGAAGAGAATTGTGTGTCATTAGTCTGGGATTTGAGGGAAGCTTGAGTGGTGTCTAGATGAAGGTGATACCTGCTACTAAACAGATGTTACCTGCCAGTCTTACCACTTGTTTAAGATTTGCTGGCCCTTCTTGGTGGCTTGATGGGCGGGTAGCTAGCTAGCTGGCTAGCAGCCCAGGTAGACGACGGCTTTGTGGTCAAGTCAGCGTCGGCTTTGTGGTCAAGTCAGCGTCGGCTTTGTGGTCATTAGGCGTCAGCTTTATGGTTATTTGGGCTTTTGCTGGTCAGGAGAAATGTAAAAACTTCTTCTGTGGTGGTTGTTAGTCGCATGGATGATCTGCTGCTACCGTTGACTGAGTGGTCTAGTCAGTACAAAACTATATATCACATTATAAGATGCTGTGAGGGTAGTGAGCAGGTTATCGTTATTGTAGGAAGAATGGAGTGAGAGGTCACATTCACAGGTATGTGAATGAACACACAATATGTAAGAATATAAGAACATAAGAATGAAGGAACACTGCAGAAGGCCTACTGGCCCATACAAGGCAAGTCCTTATTAAAACCAAAGCAATTTTATAAAGCAAATGAAGATTAGAGAGAAATGTTAGTTACGGTTGATCATCAACTTTCTTGCAAAATATGTAAGAATATGGTACCCATTCTAATTTAATTCGGTTTCATATCTTAATATCATTATTGAATTTTAAGTGGAAGGATAGACCCCTAATGGTCACAACGCTCGAGAAATGCGAGGCAATAAAGTTTGATGTACGGTAGTCGAAATTCCTTGGATCAAGAGACCTTCAGGAGCATGAAGGTATCCCCCTCGAAGGTTAAAAACCACAATAATATAATTAATAATACTCACGGAACACGAAGAATCCGCGCCATCCTTCACGTTATTTGAACACCTTCCTCCTTCCAGAACAAACTTCTTTTGGGACCTTGTTTCGCTCATGATTATGATTTTTATTAAGTTAAATTCTGAGCGAAACGTAGGCCAAATAATAGCGTCTTAATACCCAAGTTAGTAATCTGTTTCTCACCGGGATGTGCAGAGATCAACAAGGTCTGGCAGGGGGGGTAGAATATCTGTACAAGATCCCGGGGGTCACTGTGCCCTCGGCCCAGTCTCAGACCAGGCCTTATTGATGACTGATCAATGAGGCTGTTGGTGCTGGTTGCCCGCTGGTCCATATATCCATCACAGTTTGGTTGATCTGGCACCTGGTGGAGATACTTGTCAGTTTTCCTCCTGAAGATTTCCATAATTTTTTTTTAACTTGTTCGTAATATTCTGTGGCATAATCTGCGTCCTCTGTACCGTCATCATTTCGAGTTCTTCATCATTCTTCCAATACCTAAGTAGTTGGAATTTGTCCCCAGTGAACATAATGTTATTATCTGCGTAATTCGCAGACAGGCGAAATTATTTACAAAGATTGTGTCTCCGTCCACAGCAGGATTCGAACTTGCACACACACTGCATCAAAATACATAGAAGGTACTACGTACTTTGATGCAGTGTGTGTAGGTTCGAATCCTGCTGTGGACTGAGAGAGAATGTTTGTAAATAATGTTATTTCTATTCGCCCATTGGAGGACTATCTGTATTTTTTTCCCGGGTCTTCTACTGAGGTGACTTTAATAATTTGGTATCGTTCTCAAAAGATGATATGCAGGTGTAGTTAGTGTTGTTATCTATGTCTGCCATAAAGAGTAATGGTGCTAGCATCTGGGGATACCCAACTTTTTATTTTGCTAAGACTGAACTTTGTTTTGTTTACTACTATTATTTGTGTTTTGTTTCTCAGACGTTTGAATATCCATTTGCCTACTTCTCCTCCAATATCTACTGATCGCATTTTGCCAGCTATTTCTCCATGATCACATTTCTCAAATGCCTTTACAAAATTCGTATAGATTACAATCAGCGTTTTGTTTTCCTCTCAAGGAAAACAAAACCCTGATCTTGCATATCATAATTATGATAGGCAAGATCTCCTTGTTGTAAAGTCATGTTGACTTGAGTTGTGCAGGTCAAGTTTCTCCGTAATGTTGGTAATTTGGTGTATCCAGTATCCTTTCAGATAATTTTATTTATGATCCTAGTGTTACTGGTCTGGTTTTGTTTTTTACTGGTCTACTGCCCGTTTTGTGAAGAGAGGTTCTGTCTGCACGTTTAAGGTCCCTGGGACTTCACCTGAGTCTAAGCTCCTCCAGAGAATACTAAATACTCTTGCTAATGATGCTGTGTATTTATCAATACTATTACATTCCAGGAATCAAACCCAGGTGCAGCGTGCGTGAGAATGTCGTTATGCTTCCGAAGTTGACTTACCGAGCTTACTGAAGTTTCTGTACGTTTGTACTGTTATTATTTGTATTATCGGACTTACCGCCGTCTCGGTATATGTATACAATGCAGTTTTAAGTATGTGTACTAGGCTTTCTGAAGCCCTGTATTCGGCTTTAACCTTATACATGTATACTATATCTACTGCAAACTGTGTATACAACATATACACTACTGTAGACTTCACAGAGCTGAACTTTTTCTGGCCGAGTATTTTCCTAGTTTCTCCCCCTTGCTCGGTAAATTGTTCTCTGACAAACCATAAATATTGTTCAACAATTAGCTGCGTGTATTGGCGTCGTCCAACACATTTCTTTCCAAGAGCGATGTAGAGGCGCTCAGTTGTGTCCAGGCAGCTTTAAATATTTATTCGAAAATGAAGATTTAATGCGAAAAGTAGGAGGCTATTTCTCGTTACCGATGGCCAGCTGGAGGTAATTACCCAACAGAATTGTGAGATGTCGATCGTATTTTATTCTCTTTTCATCATTGTCATTGTGTATTTATTCAGTTTTGTTTTCTCTATTCTTAAGAACATTCTTTTGCCTTTTTTTTCATCTTGGAGGCGTTCTTGCGTCGTTTTCTTCCCGCAGCAGTTAAGAGCGGACCAATACATAGATAACCCGCACATACGATTAACTAGTTAATGGTCCAAGTCGGACCGAAGTGTCATAAGTTTCATTTTCTTACGCGCGGGTTATTGTGTACTGTTCCAGTCACGGTATTGTGCCTTTTTATTCTTCAAGAGTTAAGTAAGACTGCGATTCATCAGTCATCCAGGACTCTCTAGATCTGGCATTACTGGGACTTTGTCGTTTTGTTCTTCGCCTTCTTTATTGTCATTATCTTGTCTGTCTGGCCCCGTGATATTGTGGTCACAGTGGTCGTGTTTGTAGTGGAGGAGAAGGAAGGGAAGGGAAGGGAGTATTAATATTATGTGTAAGGGGAAGGAAATAACGGAAGGTTGTAGTGGAGAGGGTAAAGTGAGTGCAAATAGACTGGTGGTGGTAGAGAGAAAATCGGGATTGCACTCACCTAGTTGTGTTTGTGGGGGTAAGTACCAAGCTCCTGGTCCCACTTCTTCACCTTGGAATTACGTGGCATTTACTAATATTTTGACTACTAAGGGGATCATACCTACTCATACCTCCTTCACCTCATGACGTTTATTCCACATGTTTACCACCTTGAGATTGAGAAAGTATTTCCGTAAATTCCTGTGACTCCATTTTTAGTCTCCTCTTTGCTTTCTCGTCCGTTGCCTCTTATTTCAAGCATTCTATTCCTGTCTATTCTGTGTGTCCTCTGAGTATCTTGTATGTTATTATGTCTCCCTTCCTTCGTATTTCTCTTCCAGGGTTCTTAGATTCAACTCATTGAGTCTCTCCTCGTAGTTCTACCCTCTCAGTTGCAAACTTCTGGGCCATCTCTAATTTCTGAGGTGAAGGGGGAGTGGATGTGAGCGAGTGAAGCTGAGAGGAAGAGGATGGAGATGGAGGGGGGGGGATGGGGTAGGGTGGGTGGGGCCTCATCAAGCTCCGGCTTTATGAGTGCTCAGGACAGCAGTAGTCTCGTGTAGCCTCCTTCACTAACGCACAACTCGCCACTTTTTCTTCATAAACCTGGCCTGGCTGCCACTTGAAACTACAGAACAGCATTATCGCACTGAGCCTGGGCGTCAGGCGCCTACCAGAGCGCCAGGAGCCCATCAGGGCGGTGGCTGCAAGAAATTTAGGGGTGAAGAGCCATTAACCATTTTATAGAGGCATTAGACGGTGAGAGGCAGTCTCTCCTCGGAAAAGTTCCTCACAGCCACCCGCTAATTGCATGCACGAAACGAATTGGGGTTGCAAGGTGCCAGGAAATTAGTGCCATACTGCCTCCCTCCGTTAGGGATTAATGTGTTCTGTGTGACGAGGCAGACAAACACCACTGACACACTTGAAGCAGTGAGGACCCCTACATAGACTTTGGCACGCGCACCCTGGACCTCTTTCAAGGGACGCTGGGCTTGCATTACCTCTTCTGCGTTTCCGCTAGCTTGTCAACCCAACTTACGCTACTATCTTTGCAGCGGAGGATGGGAGTTCCTCCACTGTATGTTACGATGTGTGTTGTCCTCCCGGAATGTGACCTGCATGTGTCTAAAATGAGAAGCCGGATTCTTGTGTTGTTGGCGGTGGATGTTGATCTAGAAATGGCCAGCTCCAGTAATGACCTAAACCAACTTCGTTGGAAAGGTATGTCCAACTTGTGCCCCAGTCCTTGGCGAATGCAAATATTGACTTAGTAGAAATATGAGCTGTCCAACCACTTTCAAGATCGAAATATAAAAGTTCAAGGTCTCAAGGTCTTTGCAATAGGACTGTAGATTGACGGCGGACTAGGTTTTGCAGTGACCTTGTTTGGTACTCGTACTGTTCCCCGTTACTATGCCCTCGGTGATCATAGAGGAGCTGGATGCCATCCTAGCCACTCTCGTCCTGAGTGCTTTTAGGTTTTGGCGAGGCTTAAGAGGATTCAGTCTCTCAGGAAAACGTTTTGTGGATGGTGTTTCAAAATCTAAAGGTTGAGATTTAATGTCTGGGAAGTAGGGAGGGAGGGAAGCTTCAGAAGAGGAAAAACATCGAGTCTCGTGCAATTCTAGAGCCTTATGCAAGTTCAAAATATGAATGAATTACTTACATAATAACTTTTCTAGTTTCAGAAATGGTTATAGAACAATTTAGTTACAATAAAATAACGCACACAACAATTTACGTAATGGCTTTTGAAAGAGGCTTGCTCTTTGAAGCTCACAAAAGCTTCTCGAACATCATACTTGGTTCCGCAGAACATGAACGTGTGATGCCACAGACGAACAACGGGCAACCCCCCCCCCAATTACTCTGCTCTCAACCTGTTTCCATTCTGCTGTAAGACTAATGTAATCAAGGTGTCAAGCGTGTACCTGGGGTTTGTGTTGTGGGTCTAGGTGGTGACCATGCAAGTGTTTCTCCCACCCGGCTCTAGGTGACCTTTACTGTATAGTAGGTGCAGGTGCCACTCCCACGTTTCTTGGTGGCCTACACTGTAGTGGGTGCAGGTGGCGACCATGCAGGTGCTTCCCCACCAGTGTAGGTGACCTACACTTCATTAATTAGCAGACGATCTTGATTCCGGAGTTATCTCTTGTCGCCTTAATATATACGCGACGTGTCGTGTGCCTCCACCGGAACGACCTGACGGCTCCCTCCTCCGCTCATCTGATTACCGCAGAGGTATGGAGGCGCGAGCAGTTGTCTCTGTCTTCTGGAGGAGGAGGAGAGTAGATAGAGGAGAGATAGAAAAGAGATAGAAGATAGATGGAGGAAAGGAGACGAGAAGAGAAAGATTTCCCATACTTAGTACACTTGTCAGCAACTTATTTACTAGTTTCTCCAACATTAGCATCTTCTAGTGTCTTTTATACTGATGCCAATGTCTTTTCTTAACAGAAACAACAGCTCCTTCTCCTCCTTCATGGTGTTCATTAGTTGGAGGAGCCAAGGTAGCACTGGAGCCTGTATACTCACAAGAGTAGTATTAAGTAGTTTATTTTGACGAGACAAATATAAGAGCATCACTGGCTTCGCTTGGCATACATAAACATTACATGCTGACACATGCAATACACGCATTATCTTTTTTACGGGGACTCATAAAACAGCATCCTCAAGTATTATCTCGTACTTAGACACACACACAGTTGTATCTCTCGTTACTACACGTATAAATATAGTAGTATCTTTCACGGAGATACATAAATACAGCAGTATCTCCTATTGGAACACATGCAAAAAACTGTATCATTATCTTGGTGTGTGACAGAAACGAAGACAGAAGTCACAATGACATGCGCAAGATTGACACAGATGATTGTATCGCGCTCTACCTGGAATGTAAACGACTTTTTTTTTTTCCCCTAGTGGAAGACAAAAATAAATCTAATTGTTATCTTGTAAAGTGCGCATATAAATATATTTGTTATAATTAAGAGGACCATGAATAAGTATGGTGTTATCTTGCGGTGTGTAGGTAGCGTGCGTAACCACCTCCGTAACACTGTTGGGTCTCCCATGTTGCTCTTAACGGTGTCTATTACAGCGGTATTACCAAGGCAGGTCATCTGCCTTGGGCTGTCTACCTAGAGTCATCTACACTGGTGCTCTTGAGGACTTCACTGAGCCTGAATCATCACGTCACTGAGGTTGTACCGTCACGTCATTCAGCGTATATTACTCAGTTATTCAGTTTGTATCTTTGTGTGTGTGTGTGTGTGTGTGTATATATATATATATATATATATATATATATATATATATATATATATATATATATATATATATATATATATATATATATATATGTATATATTATATATATATAAATTTATATATATATATATATATATAATTTATTTATTTAATTATATATATATTTATATAATGTACAATAACAACACTGCGACTAGCCGAGGATTCGAACCCATGTCGTTTTGGCCCGCCTCAGGGCGAGTGAAAATCACATGACGCTCTAACCCACAGCACTACCAAATCCTACAGGAATAACGCACCCGGCAGAGTTAGGTGTTTTTATCTTGATCCGAGGATATACGGTGGTGTGGGTGCCTCTGATTCTATTATATTCCTCTCGACCATGGACTTACTAAATACAACTTTCTGGGCCTTTTGGAAATAATTTGGATGATTAAGATCTCTCACATGGATAAAGAGAGCATTAGATTCTTGTCCTCTTCTACTGCTATATTTATGTTTTAATCTTAGTTCAAGACTTTTATCAGTTTGACCGTAATAAACTTTATCACATATTGTATAAGAAATCCTGTAGACACAACCGTCAGCATTTCTGGAGGAATTTTTTTTGATCAGAAATTTTTTTACTGCATCAGGATTTTTAAATATAACTTTGATATTAAAAGTCTTAAAAAGAGAAGGCATATCAACTAAGTTTTCATGGTAAGGAGGAACCAACATATTTTTAGTTGAATAAAGTTGGTTGCCCTTTTTCAATTGTAAAAAGTATTTCTAGCAATTTTAAAAGATTTATCAAGTGTCTTGGGTAATTTAGATCATTAGCTATTTCATAACTTTTTGAGATTTCTTCATCTATGAACTCTGGGTTGCAGATACACAAAGTTCTCAAAAACAATGATGAGAAAACAAACAATTTAACTTTATCTTGATGTGAAGAATAACAGTATATATAGAAACAATTATTTGTTGGTTTTCTGTAAATTTTAAATTTAAAATCATGGATCCCCTAAATAATTAAAATATTTAGAAAAGGCAATGAGTTATTTTGTTTAAACTCAGCAGTAAAAATTATGGAATGAGCTAGATTATTTAAACAAGGAAATGGTTTATATCTCTATTCTTAGGTATAAGACATAAAATATCATCAACATATCTAACCACTTAGCTCTACTGGGAAGGATTTTGTTAAGCAATCTTGTCTCAAGGTGAGGACCTGGTGAGAGAGGATTTCCTGTTGCCATACCAAACACAAACTTTGCATCAACCATATAGAGTTTAACAAGTTTAATGAAAGTAAGTACTGGCAATGGTAAATCGTAATTGATAAGTTCTTCAGATAGGAAACTTAATAAATCATCAAATGGAACATTTGTAAACAACGAAGTAACATCAAAACTAACCATACTGAAGTAACTTAAATCAGTCATGGTGCTTAATTTATATATATATATATATATATATATATATATATATATATATATATATATATATATATATATATATATATATACATATATATATAATCTCAACAACTCGGCTGTCTCCCACCGAGGCAGGGTGACCCAGAAAAGAAAGATAATCCCCAAAAAGAAAATACTTTCATCATTCAACACTTTCACCTCACACATAATCACTGTTTTTGCAGAGGTGCTCAGAACACAACAGTTTAGAAACATATACGTATAAAGATACACAACATATCCCTCCAAACTGCTAATATCCCAAACCCCTCCTTTAAAGTGCAGGCACTGTACTTCCCATTTTCAGGACTCAAGTCCGGCTAAGTAAAAATAACCTGTTTCCTTGAATCCCTTCACTAAATATTACCCTGCTCACACTCCAACAGCTTGTCAGGTCCGAAATACCTATCTAACACGCTCATGCACGCTTGCTGGAAGTCCAAGCCCCTCGCCCACAAAACCTCCTTTACCCCCTCCCTCCAACCTTTTCGAGTACGACCCCCCTTACCCGCTTTCCTTCCCCTATAGATTTATACGCTCTCCAAGTCATTCAATCTTGATCCATTCTCTCTAAATGACCAGACCACCTCAACCCTCTTCAGCCCTCTGACTAATACTTTTATTAACTCCACACATTCTCCTAATTTCCACACTCCGAATTTTCTGCATAATATTCACACCACACATTGCCCTTAGACAGGACATCTCCACTGCCTCCAACCGCCTCCTCGCTGCGGCATTTACAACCCAAGCTTCACACCCATATAAGAGTGTTGGTACTACTATACTTTCATACATTCCTTTCTTTGCCTCTTATATATATATATATATATATATATATATATATATATATATATATATATATATATATATATATATATGAAATAAGATCACAGTAAACAGGTGATTTTAAACTATGCAAAACAACCACTGTGAAAGAGTAGTGAAATTCCAAGCGCTTTCGTGACTACTCACATTATCAAGGAACTATGAAAGTAATACATCAAAGGAAGGCAATTAAAGGGCTTAGACCACACCTCACAGTCAACTCCCACAACAAAGAAACACCTGACGCGGGACAATACCGGACTCATAAGAAAAGAGGAACACTGCAGTAGGTCCGCTGGTCCAACTAGACAGGTCCTCACGACAACCCACCAACAAATCATTCTACCCAAGAAATAAGGTTTATTATTTGTCCAATGTATTATTAAACTAACCAAATTTTATTAATTATAAATGAATCTAATTTATATAAACCTAAGGAAATATTCATATTATTTTCAAAACTGCTTTTTATGAAACAAGATTCAATTATATTTCTGTCAACCATGGACTTGCTTGATACAACTTTCTCAACTTTTTGAAAATCTATTGGATGGTTAAAGTCTCTTACATGAATAAATAGAGCATTGGAATCTTGTCCAGTTCTAATGCTATATTTATGTTGTTTTAATCTAAGTTCGAGACTTTTACCAGTTTGACCGTAATAAACTTTATCGCAAATTTTACAAGGAATCTTATAGACACATCCGTCAACATTTTGGGGGGAATTCTTTATCAAAAGTTTTTTTACTGTATCAAGATTTTTAAATACAACTTTAATATTAAAAGTCTTACGAAGAGAAGGCATATCAACCAAGTTTTCATGGTAAGGGAGAACCAACATATTTTTAGTTGAATAAGGCTGGTTGTCCCTTTTTGGGTTGTAAAAAGTATTTCTAGCAATTTTAAAATTGCTAGAAATACTTTAGTACTAAACAAACACAATCAAATACATTTTTTTCGTTAGGTTCAGAATGATTTTGGCAAAATTATTGCATACACAAATTTTCACTCGTCCTATATGGCAAGATGAGCTTTGCTATTTAAGCCAAGATCGCAAGTTCTGCCTATTCGGCACGACATATATATATATATATATATATATATATATATATATATATATATATATATATATATATATATATATCGTCACATCATTGTGTATCGTCACGTCATTCAGTGTATATCGTCACGTCATTGTGTATTGTTACGCCATTGAACGTGTATCGTAACGTAATTTATTGTGTATCGTCACGTTGTGTATATCGTCACATCATTGTGTATATCGTCACGTCATTGTGTATATCGTCACGTCATTGTGTATATTGTCATAATCATTCAGTGTATATCGTCACATCCCAAGTGTGAAGGTCATCATGATTATAGTTCAACGTTGATATTCTGTTGGTATATAATTTGCTGAGAGAAAGAGAGAGAGAGAGAGAGAGAGAGAGAGAGAGAGAGAGAGAGAGAGAGAGCGAGAGAGAGAGATCTGTGTTTATTAGAAAGGAAGTTTCAAGGTGCAGGTGAGCAGATAATCTCGGGAGACGTAAGTCGTCTCTCTGAGTTACAAGTTGTCGAGTAGTTTGATGAACTCCTAGGTGGCAGTGGTGGTGGCTTTGGTTATGATAGTGGTTATGGCGGTGGTGGTAACGGTAGTGGTTGTGGAACTAGAGATAAATAAAGTTCTGAAGGAAGACGCTGGCATCAGGAGGACAATTCTGCAGGAGGATGCAAACATCAGGAGGACAATTCTGTAGGCGGACGCTTGCATCAGGAGGACCAGCTGTTCTCGCCACTTTTCTCACCCGCTTCACTCAGCTTCACCTTCATCAGTACTCCATCCCTCCTGCTCCCTCTACCTATTACCACTCCCTTTGATCAATATTCCCTCCGTTCTTCCTTCCTGTAATATGTTGCGGGTAGTAGGTTGGGCCCTCAGCATTGGGGGGTTCACCTGGTAACCATCATCCTGTAAGTGGGCCACCAGGAATAGTGTACTCTCAAGAGTGTAGGGTGATAAACAGCAACTATCCAGGGAGGTACTACCGTCCTGTCATACAAGTTTGAACAGAAGCTGTTAAACGTTTCACACACTGCCAAGAATGCTTGTCATTTCTTCGTTAATTTTACAAATTTCTGTTTACTTTCAATATACACTTAATTTTAAATCTTTACTTTGCTGTGCGTTTCTTAAATGTTGTTAATTCTGTAATATGTTCTGCAGTTTAGGCAGCCTAGGCTGAGGCCGGGCCCCGGGGGCGATATCTCCGGAACCATTAGTAGATTCCTTTGACCGTTCGCCCCCGCCTGGGGGGTGCAGCGATCAAGAACGAGCCTAGGAAGGAGTGAGGGTTTTGTTACAGGGGCACACTGCTGCCAGACGAGGAATCGATGGAGCCCCTGTGCCTCATCCACGGCGTCGTCAGCCTCGTGAACTGTAGTTGGGATCCTGGGGGAAACCACTCGAGTGAATGACAGCCATATATCGCTTTCACTCGAGGATTTACATGACATTTTATACGATTCTCGGGGTTTGATTCCAAAGTGAAGATTCATCGATTGTGAATGTGCTGTTAAGGTCTGATTCCTCTGTATCTGAGGAATTTGTGGATTTTTAGCTCCTGGGATATACATTTAGTTCTGTTAAAATATTGATATTACTGTAACGTTTGCTGGGTGGTAAAACACCTGAAACTCTGGGAAACACCTAGCGTCAGTATGACTATAAATCTATATCAGAATTACGCTTGTGTGTATCTTTTCCTTACTCTTTATTTTATGAGCGTGGCTCTCGTCATATCCTCAGAACACAAGGGAGAAAAAGGCCATAATTTTTATGGTAAGAGAGGAAGAACCCTAAGACGGTGGAGTGCCATAGTGGTGCCAGTGACAGGAGTTCTGAGTGCTACCAAATTGGTAGAGATCTTCCAAAATAAAGACGCACTTAATTAAGTCTATTAGAATTAAAAGCTTTATAGAAGCAAACAGTTCTCTGAGAGCCAATAACTCGCTCCAGAGACTTTGGCACAGTTGTGCAACGGCGAAACTTGTTTCGAAGATAGTTATTTAACACAACTGATTACATCCCCAGTACGTGGGAAAGCTGTTTCCCTGTTATACTCCATCATACAGTGACAGGTGATACAATTTCCCCGGAGTTTAGGGGTGAGCAAGTGTGAGGTTATGATCATGAGGTTTATACATACTCGTATATGCACACATTTTATACATTTAAACACCTGTGCAATTAGCACAGAAAGAATTACAACCGATATGTTACTAAATTGTTAAAGGTAGTCCTGACAAGAGTATATAACTCTTGGGTAGAATAGAAGCGAAATGAGATGTAAAGGGCTGATAGAAAAAAGAAGAAGAGAGAGATGGAGTGGAAGGGGGAGACTTCATTCTTGACAGTTGTTACGGGGAAGCCCTAAATCCGACGGTAGTGTTGAGGTCAAAATTATTTTCAGTGTTCATAACCCCCATTTAGCAAGGTTGTACAGGTTACGGTAACTCTGGTGACACTTCCGGCACTTGTCATATTTACCACAAAATTGATAAGTGTTCAAGAAGAAACTCTGGATCATTATTTCCGCCAGGTGACAGATTAACCAACCTGTGATGGCCGTATGGGCCAGCGGGCCGCTAACAGCAACAACCTGGCTGAACAGGCAGTCGACCAGAAGGCTGGGATCATGCCGGACTGCGAGGGTAGAAAAACCCTCACAACGGGTCACAGAGATGTTACAGCCGTAATTATTGTATTAATCAATCAAATTACTTCTAATATTCATGTATGTTCTGAAAACTAAATGATGAGAATAAGAGGCGGGGGAAGGAGGAGGAGGTAGAACCAGCAGTGACCCTACACCACACCCCCACACCTCCCCAACCCACCTCCACACCCCCACACCTCCCCAACCCACCTCCACACCCCCACACCTCCCCAACCCACCTCCA
>NC_091305.1:29767649-29770149 GCF_038502225.1 Cherax quadricarinatus
TTTTGTCATTTACACAACTCTGATATTTTGTTCATACTGGTGTTCTGCTGATAATATTCTCTTATTTTACTGCTACTACAGAGAGAGAGAGAGAGAGAGAGAGAGGAGAGAGAGAGAGGAGAGAGAGAGAGAAGAGAGAGAGAAGAGAGAGAAGAGAGAGAGAGAGAGAGAGAGAGAGAGAGAGAGAGAGAGAGAGAGAGAGAGAGAGAGAGAGAGAGAGAGAGAGAGAGAGAGAGAGAGAGAGAGACAGAGAGAGAGCTCATATCAAGGTTAGCTGTTGGAAGAGTTACTTTAGTGACACCAACATCCTGGTGGATCAGGCCAGTAGCCAGGAGGTTTGGTCTGGGACCGGGTCGCGGGGGCGGTGACCCCCAAAATGGACTGCAGGTAGAAAAGTAGCGTGTGTGTGTGTGTGTGTGTGTGTGTCTGTCTGTCTGTGTCTGTTACCTGGTTACCTGGAGGTTATTCCGGAGATCAAAGCCCCCGCGGCCAGGTCCATGACCAGGCCTCCCGGTGGATCAGGGCCTGATCAACCAGGCTGTTACTGCTGGCCGCACACAGTCCAACGTATGAGCCACAGCCTGGCTGATCCGGCACTGACTTTAGGTATCTGTCCAGCTCTCTCTTGAAGGCAGCCAGGGAAGTTCTCAGGTCTCCTCACCCCCTCCCTCTTCCCTCCTCCCTCCACCACTCACTGCTGGCAAGGAAATATGGTGAATTAGTCCCATTCATGGTTTTTAATTTGCCACCGAAGCGGCTGGTTTATGGTGCATCCCATATCGTGTGGGTGGCATGTACACGGTGGGCGGGGTGCACACGGTGGGCGGGGTGCACACGGTGGGCGGGGTGCACACGGTGGGCGGGGTGCACACGGTGGGCGGGGTGCACACGGTGGGCGGGGTGCACACGCTCACGCTGGCGGTTGAGGATACATTGCCTTATTTGCAATTCTATTCTGGGTGGTATTGCTCTATACCTTATGTCCTCACCACCTTCAGTAACTCCTGCCAGGGAGGGACGGAGGGGAGGGAGGGGAGGGAGGGACGGAGGGGAGGGAGGGACGGAGGGCAGGGAGGGACGGAAGGACGGACAGGAGAGGCGGGAAAATGGAGTGGCTTATATACTGCCTACAGTATAAGTCACTTCTTCGCTCATATGCTGTATTCTTTTCATGATTGATGGGCTGATTACATCGACTCAAGGTTGAGCGACTGATTACCTCAAACTTCTCCTGTTCTTCACCATTCTCCTTTGTATGGACTGATGAAGCCACTGTGTGGCGAAACGTTTCATCATTACAGATACCCAAATGTTGCACTTGTGTCTAATTTATCAACTTGTCGGTTCCCTGAAAAATTCATCTACCAAACACAGTTACCACCAACACAAAAGTACCAGCATTACCTCACTACCTCCCCACAGCTACCACCCTACCACTACCACTAAAACAACACAGCTACCACCCTACCACTACCACTAAAACAACACTGCTACCACCCTACCACTACCACTAAAACAACACAGCTACCACCCTACCACTACCACTAAAACAACACAGCTACCACCCTACCACTAAAACAACACTGCTACCACCCTACCACTACCACTAAAACAACACTGCTACCACCCTACCACTACCACTAAAACAACACTGCTACCACCCTACCACTACCACTAAAACAACACTGCTACCACCCTACCACTACCACTAAAACAACACTGCTACCACCCTACCACTACCACTACCACTAAAACAACACTGCTACCACCCAACCACTACCACTGAAACAACACAACCACCCTTCCACTACCACTGAAACAACACAACCACCCTACCACTACCACTGAAACAACTACCACCGTACCACTACCACTGAAACAACAGAACTATCACCCTACCACTACCACTGTAAAACCAAAATTATCACCCTACATCCTACCACTGAAACAACAGCCACCCTACCTCAACCACTTAAACTACGCCACAGCTACCGCCCTACCACTGAAACAATTATCACCCTACTTCTACCACTGAAACTACGCCACAACTACCACCCTACCACTACAACTGAAACTACGCCACAACTACCACCCTACCACTACAACTGAAACTACGCCACAACTACCACTACCACTAAAACAACACTGCTACAACCCTACCACTATCACTGAAACAACACAACTACCACTCTACCACTACCACTGAAACAAAACTACCACTGGAACTACCACTACAGGCAGCAGAGCGTGGTGGTAGTGGTAGGTGGTATAGCTTTTTCTCTTCACGCGGGAGTTCGCTTGTTCCACTAACGAGTTATCATCATTAATTGGTAATTAAGGAAGCCGTTGTGAGCACCACCGTCGCTGGTGTGGTTGAGTTCCACCTCACACCAGGGTATTGCTGTCCCTCTGTTATATTCATCGGGAAGCGCTAAGCTCGTAGGGGTTATACTTCCTGGGGATGTAGTAATAAGGTTCATTCTAACGGAAGATGGTTACA
>NC_091305.1:29780149-29800149 GCF_038502225.1 Cherax quadricarinatus
ACGACAAGGCAACAGGAGGAGACAGGAGAGAGGGCTGGGTAGACTGTAAATTTTTGGTATGTAGGAAGACTTTTGACACAGTACCGCACAAGAGGCTGGAACAAAAGCTAGAGAAGACTTACCGGTAATGACAGGGAAGGCCTTCCCTGTGCAGTACTGTGTCAAAAGTCTTCCTGCACTCCAAAAATTTAGTCTACCCAGCCCTCTCTCATGTCTCCTTCTGTTGCCTTGTCGTAGAAGTCCACTGGGACCGAAACGTTTTCTAATAAATATGTCCTAGTGTTTACTCACATGTCTTTCTAAACAAAAGTCGGTCATTATGAACACACACATCACGATGCATGCTAAATAACACCTCTTTAAGCAACATTTGACTGTAATGTTCCTTCAGTAGTATATATCAATGGTCTTAAGAGTCTAGTTAAAATTTAAGTGTTCGTAAACCTAAAATAAGAACCGGTAAGAATAACAGATGAAATATAAATTAATACAAAGTACTTTGGCAGGTGGAATATCGGACGAGAATGTGTAATTTTGTAAACAAAGTCTGTATAGGGGATCCAGTTCTGACATCAACGCTGACAGCGAACTCCATGTAAAATTTATATTCCTAACTTGCCATCTGCCAATGGAATGCGTTATTTACTATGGCGCATTTCGTTCATTTTAAACAATAATAGGTACATTTTGTTGGAGAAAAAGACGAGGCTATGTCAGTGGACTCCTGAACACTGTAGAGCACGTGCGTAAAGGTACGATAGTGGGATGCACTATTTATAATGGAATAGTTCACCAAGGGGCGAATGTTAATTTTTACCTGGGTCCTCGAACCGGAAGATAACATTTTGCGCAACGAAAATAAGTAAAAATGTGGTTCTGCTAAGGAATAAAAGCTTAAGCTCGTCTATTTTAAGTGCTTTAACCTGCTCCCTGGCTCCCCCACTTCTTCCAGCCTCCCCGTTGGTTCGTCTCTTATGCCTCCTTGGTTGAAATCACTGCCTCCCTGTGAGATCATCCACGTTTAACAACTCAAAATGTTCCATCTCTCCAATATCTCCACCTAACATCTTAATACAGTCACTACCAGAGTCTATTTTCTCAACAGGCTTTTTCACTTTTCTTTTCAAAACTTTTTGCTTAGCAAATTTTGATAGTTTCCTTTTTTTTCTCTCTCTCTCTTGTTTTTCTTTTATCACTATTTTTCATTATATACTTTGTATAACCTTTACCACACATTTTACCTCATCATTCCTCTTTTCCCACATTGACCTAGTATAGCCAGTCTTTATTGTGCAGCGTAATATTTCATTCTTAAATCCACACCATTCCTTCTCTTCACTTTATCTTGTTCTAGCTCACCTTTGTCCCAACATTTGTTCTTATCTCTCTCGAACCCTCACCTTAAATTCAATAACAAACTGCTCTCGCTATGCATTTCATCATACTTCGTATACGCATTTATTATCCTCTTAAAAATACATTATTACCAAGACTTGTAAACACATTGACTTTACCCCTGTCACTCCTGAACTCTCCTGCAACAGTAGTGTCTTCCACTTCAGTAGTAAGAACTCACAAAACTAAGTACTTTCTTACTCGCTCATTAAGCATTCACTTAACACCTCCCATAATTTGTCTCTATATACTTCTTTCCTAAATCTTTAAATGCTTCTAATCCACGTCTTACATTCCAGTCTTATTCTTACCCACAATTTTTTTTAATCTAAACATTTATATCCTTCTCATCCCACATTTCCCCACACCGATTCAATTAATATTTCCGTTATGCCTTACATGTTTCTAGTTCCCTCAGATACACTTGATTTAATCCCATTTACCTCAGGCTGTTCAAGCTTTCCCATTATTCTTTTCCTTTTCACTTAATCCTAGAACATCTAGCTCGCTTAATAACATTATTGTAGCAATGGAGTTGTTTATAATTATGGAATTGGCATAGAATACCGACAAGTTGATGAGTAGGACACGTGTGTCATATTAGTCCACTTGTCGGTATTGTATGACATTGACACAATTATAGACATGTGACAGAGCACCACAAAGGTATATTGGTATAGAGGACATCTTCCCCAACTTTATTAAACTGTTTAACCAGTAGTTATGAGTGAGAAAGGTTGGATTGGAGAGGGACCTGCATGGGCCAGCAGGCTGTTGCAGTGCTCCTTAATTCTTACATTCTTGCTTCTAGTGGACACTGCTTCCTGTGACGTCTGAGATTTTCCGCACCTCACCTCTTTCAACATATAAGCCTCCATTCTCATGTTTCAACTTCAGATTATTCCAGACAATGAATCTGAACTCTTCTCTAGGCTGAGGGACTGACCGTCTCAAGAACTACTGCAAGGTTGATTGACTGATCACATCTTCACCTAGACACTATTACTTCTTTCTTCATATATAGTCTCTGCATTTGACTGTAGGGGAAACGATTGAACAGTAAAGTTACCCAAGTGTTGCACATGTGTCTTACTCAGTAGAGTTGTTAAGTGGAAAAAACTGCCAAGAAGCATTAATGAAGCTAATACCTAATGTAGCTTAAAAATAATTTAGACAATATAAGAGAGACTGGTTAGGTTAGGGAAGGGCCTGCTTGCCATGGACTTTAGCAGTGATCCTTTATTCTTATTTCTTAAGATTCGAGCATAGAGAGACAGACTGGGTGACGTTGAAAGTGTATTCTTCAAAAATATATATCGTAGTACCGAAGCTGGGTGGCTGGCGGACCATATTTCTTTCTCGTTACTGTGTCTGCCTTGGGGGTCCGGCACAGCAGCGCCTGGGTGAGGCTGCAGGGATGTTTCACAGCATTGTCAAGGTGCGGCACAGCAACATGGACGAGAGGGCTATTAGTTACTAAGGTATGGCCGAGTATGAATCACTATCACTGCATAGTTACTGAGGGGACAAGTTGCTAGAAAACACTCTTGATGATCGGTGGTCAGTTATTGTTGTGACCTGCTTTGAAATTTCTTTTA
This sequence comes from Cherax quadricarinatus, assembly GCF_038502225.1. NCBI lineage: Eukaryota > Metazoa > Arthropoda > Malacostraca > Decapoda > Parastacidae > Cherax > Cherax quadricarinatus. The sequence continues at coordinate 29,783,143 of NC_091305.1, forward strand.
CTCTCGCAGCTCGGCCACAGGCCACGCTGTCTTGTTGACCATCTGGTAAGTACATATATTCCGTATCTTAATGAATAACTTTCAGCTTCAGTGACGTACATAATTTTTTTTATCTTGTGTCAACAGCCGTGTGGTCAGCGCGGGCAGAGGTACCGACAACAGGCGCCGGCCCCATCAGTAGCGATGCATCTTGGTGTCCCCCTTCGTCAGGTCGAGGTCTCTTCTGGAACTGGACGCAGGGTGGGGATGTGGCAGTGCAGCCGTGCCCCGGGGGCGCCTCAGGATGGGCGCGGCGGCCCTGTAACCCCTTGGGGTGGGCGGGTCCTGCTGATCTGAGTGAGTGTCGTAGTGTGTGGCTCACCACACTCACGTCCCGTGCTCACGCCAATGATGCAGTGCTGGCTGTGGCTCATGACCTGGCGGCAGTGACAGGCTCCCGGGCACTGTACGGTGGCGACGTCACTGCCACTGCCAGGTTGCTAAACAGCCTGGCACACCGTATGGCAGGCGATGTCAACAACTTCCCCGACGGTGACCAACGCGAGGCACTAGTGACAGAGCTTGTAGGTGCCGCTGTCGCCACGGGATCCCATCTTGTGGGTGGTCAGCGGGCAGCGTGGGCGGACCTACGTCCCCCAGAGCACAGGGCGGCTGCCACCGCCTTACTATTGGGGTTAGAAGAGGCAGCTTTCCTATTAGCCAATAATCTGCACCACGAGAAGACGGTGAAGCACGCCGAGACTAATATATGTGAGTATCCAGGATGTGGTGTGACCAAGCCCAGCATATCCACTCTGGCTAGTGTTTATCACCAATATTGTTTATTGTTATATATTTAATCACCATGGTTTTCTCCCTAAAGCTTTGTAATTGCGTGACTTTGTTTACTCAGAACAGCTCCTTACAGATACTGAATCTAATTGTGTGTGTGTGTATGTATCCCTATATGACACTATGTCCAAAAATGTTAGATATTTCATAGAGGCTGACTGGAGGTTTGAGATTTTCATTTATAGTATTAGAATACTTCACCCAGCAGGAAGGTATATTCACAATCGCCGGGACAAATTATTGAGATATTTTATATACTCAAACCTATTGATACCTTTTACCCAAGAATAGTTGATAGGAAATCTAGGTGATAGTTTATGTAGACTGTCAGTCTTTGCCAGACTAAGAGATATTTCAGTGGGATGATTAATCATCACTAGGTCACACTGCTAGGTTCCACATTTATCATTTATTTATTGTAGATCACACGTCAGTCTCATAGCATGGGGGTCGAGGAGCACGTCTCGAGGACGACTACTCTGAGCGTACTTAGCCTCACCAGAGGTGTGCCGAGTGATCGGATTTTCCAAACACGACGCACGCACCCCCCCCCCTCTTCCCCGAGTGTGGGAATTTTTATTTTTATTTTTAATTCTCGTGTATCAGTGTCCTCCTTAGTGTCTACGCCACCAAGGAGCCTGTGATCATTATATCCCTCTCTGCCAGTGGGGGATAAAAGGGATACAGCTACTCTTCCCAGCCATCTTGAGTTACACCTGCCTGGCAGCTGGTACTTGAAATATACACACGCATGCCTATTTGTTTACTAGGCCTCCGAGCATTGTTGAGTTTTATGAATGTTATAGTAACTGATGTTCTAATATATTGAGAGGGACTAACACTCACCTTTGCTAGCCAGCTGGCAAAAGTGCCCCAGGGCCAGCCGGTCTGTAGGCCAGGCTGTGCTGTTTGAATGCCTGGGGGCATCAGTCTTGTATGTAGAAAGAGAACAGACATTGGTCGGATGTAATTTCTCAGTCAGGAAGCCCAATTAATTTAGTACTGCTCTTTTTAACGTATTAGCGAAAGAAGACCTGGCACCTCTAGTATCATGTACTGTAACGTCTCTCTGGGTCATTAAGTACCGAGACTCATTTAAGAGTTAGTAGTGGATTTTCTTGACCTAAGCTGGAATCCACACTAAGAATGAGCTCTTAATTAATGTGGAGAACATTACCAGCGCGTGGTGTTCTACGAGAGTGTCGACTATAATGACTGACGACATAAGAATACGGCGACAGCTCTTAATATTTATTACGAACACAGTTGTATTATGGCCTGTGTACCTGGTCGTAATAGGATCAAAGTGGAACAGTCAAAACTCGAAAACAATATGACTTGTATTTTCCTTTAACAAATATAAACAAGCTGGTATTTACAGTTATGTAATAATAGTATATGTACAACATGGTGAACAAGGAGGCAAGAGCCAGAGAATGCATCGTGTACGACCAGCAGCCCCAGATAAGTCAGTTCGCGTGTCACTGGTGAACCACGTTGCTTCACAGCTTTGGCGGGCTTGTCTGTGATTGGCCAATGAACCGAGGTACTGATATAACGAGGGGGCCCCTTTTGATCGTTAAATCCTTAGCACCTAGTTCACTGGTTGGGAGGCAGATTATATAGGTGTGTGACATACACTGAATAAAATGTAACATACTCGTAGCATACCACACTTTAAATAGGATACAAGTTAATGGACGTCCTGTCATGATATGATGAACTCTAAGAGACCAAAGTACCTCCGGTGTTATTACACCTCAGGTGAAGGTAAAGTCTTGTTATTCCTTGCCGTGTTCATTAAATAGATTGCAATACATAATTCTGTACAAGGCAGGTGGGGACTTAATTGAAGTACAGCTGTGTTGGTAATGATATGTATTGTCATCAGATTCTAGAGCTGGTCAAAGTGTCGTACTTACAGTCGTATATTTACCCTCGCGTCAGCCTCAACTCCATCCAGAGGTCAAGTCCGCCGTACCATTAGTCTGGTAATGAACCAGAAACCAGATGTCAACCAAGGTATTATATTGGCAAGTGTAACCGTGTCCACTGTAAGTGTTTCGTTTACATGTCGAGGAAAGTGTTCATGAAATTTTTTGCGAGTGTATGTTTCGTGCCGGCATGTTCTTGCCGAAAAAGATACTAATTAACAGTCAGTCAAGTATATCTACATGCACTCTATATATTAATACTTTTTCAATGTAAAACGCTCAGCATGAAATTCTACTTTTCTTGTTTTCTCAAAATCGTATTTTTTTTTTATGTTAATTTAGGTTAGGTCATATAAACATTTTAAAAGTATATATTTAGCTACAAATAAGAAAATTGAAAAAAAAGCAGTGATACGTCTGTTAAGGTGGTGGCCGGGGGGGGGGGGTTAGGGCGGATATGAAATGTTGGATGGTCAGTCTTAGTGCGACAATGGTCTGCTTCATAAGATGTGCGTCACACTGTACTTGATTCCGGGGATCATCGTCCTCACGGCCCGGCCCCAGACCAGGTCTCCTGTCGACTAAGATCGTAGTAATGCTGTTTATATATCTACTCTTCAGGTAGGTGAAGTGGCTTATAGTGTGGGCTGGAAGAGTGATCATGATAGTCTCTCAAGGTGTAGACTGCCTCACCATTATTCTTCCTGTCTTCCACTTCCTCCCCATCATCGTGGTGCCTTACCACTTACCCTGGTTCTTTCTTATTCTCTTCTTGGTCCACTTACGCCTCTTGATTAATTTTCTCATGATACTACTTCAGCTTTTTCTTTCCTGCGCTCTTCCTCCGCCTATCCTTCTTGTTCCTCGTGCGCGTCCCTTCAGCACCTCAGGTGGTAATAGCATCAGGCTCTCACGTATAAAATCCTGGGGAAAAAGTAGCGTAAGTTAAGGTTAGTGTAGGCTCCATTATGTGCTTGCTGGAGCTGCAGGAGCTCGTGCTGCTGGTGAGGGGGAGGAGGTAGTGGGGAGAGAGCTGGTGGTGTGGGGATATCTCTGGGCCAGAGTTCCATCCCCCCAACCCATGTACTGTGACGTCCACCCTTGTAAAAATTTTCTAATTTGCATAAAGCATTTTCTAAAGGAAGGAGGTAAAGTTATTTTTTTTTTTAGCCGAGGCGCAGTCATTCTTCATACTTGTTTTTTCACCAGAATGGAAAGCAGTTGTGTTGTTATTTATCTTCTAGAGTGAACAATATTAGTGGTGTTATCCATCTGGAGTGAATAGTGATGAGCAGGTGTAGTGTGATTCTTGGTGCCGGCGGGGAGACCACACCTTATTAAACACAAACATTGAGAAGACTAAGGTTTGCCGCAAGGCTGGTAGCTTAAGAACAAAGGTTAAGACCCGAGAAGAATACAAGAAAAAGTAGGGACATGATCACGGCATAGAATATCACAAAGTGGACACCAACACACCATTCAACCAGAAAGCGGTGACAGATAAGGCACTGATGGGTGACATGGCTCGCAGGGATGGTAGGAAACACTGCAGCCTCACAGTAGTAAGAGACGTTGAGCACACTTCACAGCACCGTAAAAGCAAAAAAAAAAAAAAAAAAATCACAGCTTGAAAATATCAATGATAATTCCTCATAAAGGCAGCTTTAGTAAGTACCATAACAGCCTTGACATGCACCATAGCAGCTATGGCAAGTACCATGGCATCGGAATGGAAGCTAAAGAGCTCAGCACAACAACTTAAAAGATCACTGGCAACAAATTCAACAAGGTAATTACAGGGTACGTTCTACCACACCGCAAATCAAAGAGTCACACTGTCTCCTTTCCACTCTTGCTTTCATCTGCCCCTCCTTCCCTCTCGCCCTTATGTTTCTCCCTCCCCTCCTTACCCCCTTCCATCTGTCCTCTTCTCTCTCCTTCCCCTGCCTCCCAAGTATTCATCACCCCTGGGATAATACATAAAGCAACTCACATTACCACAATGCTTAATGTTATCTCATCTCTCTCTCCTGTCATCACTTGGTTTATTCTTGTCGGGTTAATTCTTTATCTCACATGTCCTTGTCGGCTCGCTTCCTTAGCTCGCACATTCTTGTTTCTTCCTGTCGGCTCGGTTCTTGGCTCTGTCTTGTGTTGAGTAATGTCTTAGCTCTCTTCCCTGTTACTGTTTCTGTCTTTGTCAGTCCAGTTTTATAGCTCCCCTGTCCTTGTTTTTGTATATCTATTGTATATCTAGATATTTAACTTCTTAACAAATAAAACCCTGAGAGTAATAGCAGTAGTGGTAAGCAAAGTGAAGGCAGATGTTGAAACAGTGAAAATCTATATTCTTCAAAGCATAGTGCTGGTCCCGCTTTTGTCTCATTCTTATAGCTAACATAGCCAAGGATTTGAATTCTACCACCGTATCATCATTTGCTGTTGCTACCAAAAATTCTAAGTGGTGCCCTTCAAGGACAAAGCGAATCAAGTGGATATAAATAGTCTTCCAGTGGATCACAAACAACAACTTGATGCTCACTGAAAAAAAATCTCAGTTGCTCCGCTATGAAAGAATTGAAGACTAAAGACTGAAACGGAGTAGAAGACAAACTCGAATCATTCACTGGAGCGAAAGTCAGATAAGCGAGATTTACCTTTGATACACCTTTGTTGAATAGTCTTCCTACTCCGGGCCTTGGGCCAGTCTGGTCTCCTGCTTGCCATCACGTATGTATATTTTTATTTTGCGGCAGACATGTTGATGGAGGACAATAGAAAATGAACAAAGATTACTAGGTGAGGACATGAACTAGGATTACTGGGAGAGGACTTGAACTAGGATTACTGGGAGAGGACATGAACTAGGGTTACTGGGAGAGGACATGAACTAAGAGTACTGGGAGAGGATATAAACTAGGATTCCTGAGAGAGGACATAAACTAGGATTACTAGGTGAGGACATGAACTAAGAGTACTGGGAGAGGACATGAACTAAGATTACTGGGAGAAGACATGACCTAAGAGTACTGGGAGAGGACATGAACTAAGATTACTGGGAGAGGACATGAACTAAGATTACTGGGAGAAGACATGACCTAAGAGTACTGGGAGAGGACATGAACTAAGATTACTGGGAGAGGACATGAACTAAGAGTACTGGGAGAGGACATGAGCTAGGATTACTGGGAGAGGACATGAACTAGGATTACTGGGAGAGTACTGGGAGAGGACGTGAACTAGGATTACTGGGAGAAGACATGAACTAGGATTACTGGGAGAGGACATGAACTAAGAGTACTGGGAGAGGACATGAACTAAGATTACTGGGAGAGGACATGAACTAAGAGTACTGGGAGAGGACATGAACTAGGATTACTGGGAGAGGACATGAACTAGGATTACTGGGAGAGGACATGAACTAGGATTACTGGGAGAGGACATGAACTAGGATTACTGGGAGAGGACATGAACTAGGATTACTGGGAGAGGACATGAACTAGGATTACTGGGAGAGGACATGAACTAGGATTACTGGGAGAGGACATGAACTAAGAGTACTGGGAGAGGACATGAACTAAGTACTGGGAGAGGACATGAACTAAGTACTGGGAGAGGACATGAACTAAGTACTGGGAGAGGACATGAACTAAGTACTGGGAGAGGACATGAATTAGGATTACTAGGAGAGGACATAGAGGAAGAGGAAACAACCCTGGTAACCAGCTGATTGACATTACACAGGTAACTTCCTTGACCCTTGACCCTATGCCAGCTCTGTCCCTGCTCTCCTCCCTCCCTCCTTCGCAGCCGGCCCGAGGCCAAGCTTCTATCTTGACTGACTGGTCGTCTAGGTTGTCTGTGGTAGCGGCCTGCACGATCACATTGCTATCACAACTCGGCTGACCTTGCACTTACAGAGGGAAGCCATTCAGTTTTGTAAATCTTTCTTCATTCTAGCAAATATCTTTCCTGGAGTAGCCTCCTCTATCTTTTCCTTTGATGAGTTTCAAGAGTTCTTCTCCCGGAGCCCGGCCATGGGCCAGGCTCGTCTGGTGCTTGCCTGCTCAATCAGGCCGTTGCTGCTGGAGGCCAGCTGTCCCACATTTCAAATCACTTGTTCTCTCTAGGCTGGAATACTGCTGTACATTAACATCTCCATACAAAGCATGTGAAATCGCAGATCTAGAGAGTGTACAGAGATCCTTTACTGCACGTATAAGTTCTGTCAAGCACCTTAACTACTGGGAACGCTTGGAAGCACTTGACTTGTACTCGTTGGAACGCAGGAGGGAGAGATATATCATAATCTACACTTGGAAAATCTTGGAAGGAATGGTCCCAAATCTGCACACAGAAATCACTCCCTACGAAAGTAAAAGACTGGGCAGGCGATGCAAAATGCCGCCAATAAAAAGTAGGGGCGCCATTGGTACACTAAGAGAAAACACCATAAGTGTCCGGGGCCCAAAACTGTTCAACAGCCTCCCATCAAGCATTAGGGGAATTGCCAATAAACCCCTGGCTGCCTTCAAGAGAGAGCTGGACAGATACCTAAAGTCAGTGCCGGATCAGCCGGGCTGTGGCTCGTACGTCGGACTGCGTGCGGCCAGACCTACTTCGACTAGTGGATGGTACCACTATGACCCCGCCTCCATCTGCTTCACGTCACCTCACTACAGTATATAAGCCACGTCTACGGCCCTATGCTGTACATTCTACAAGATTGATGGACTGAACACATCGACTCCAGGTTGAGGGACTGATTACCTCATTCTCCTCCTCTCCTTACGCCTTCCTCTTTGTATTGGACTGATGAAGCCACTGTGTGGCGAAACGTTTCCTGAATAAAGATTCCCATATGCTGCATAAGTGTCTCAATCTTCAACTTGTCGGTTTTTCAAACCATTCATCACAACTGTCAGACACGGCAGCATCATGGGGTCTTGTTACAAAGAATTCTTCAACACTTGTTCAACCTTTGGACGAAGACCTACTTCGACTAGTGGATGGTACCACTATGACCCCGCCTCCATCTGCTTCACGTCACCTCACTACAGTATATAAGCCACGTCTACGGCCTTATGCTGTACATTCTACAAGATTGATGGACTGAACACATCGACTCCAGGTTGAGGGACTGATTACCTCATTCTCCTCCTCTCCTTACGCCTTCCTCTTTGTATTGGACTGATGAAGCCACTGTGTGGCGAAACGTTTCCTGAATAAAGATTCCCATATGCTGCATAAGTGTCTCAATCTTCAACTTGTCGGTTTTTCAAACCATTCATCACAACTGTCAGACACGGCAGCATCATGGGGTCTTGTTACAAAGAATTCTTCAACACTTGTTCAACCTTTGGACGAAGACCTACTTCGACTAGTGGATGGTACCACTATGACCCCGCCTCCATCTGCTTCACGTCACCTCACTACAGTAACAGCCTAGTTGATCAGGCCCTGATCCATCTGGAGGCCTGGTCATGGACCGGGCCGCGGGGGCGTTGATCCCCGGAATAACCTCCAGGTAACATACCCATCACAGCCTGGTTGATCTGGCACCTGACTTCTTGGTTGCTTTCTGGCCTAATCAGTCATGCTATTAGTGCCCCCTCCCCCACCCGCAGTCCAGCGTATGCATCACAACCTGGCTGATCATAAACTGTTTTGAGGAATATGTCGAGTTCCCTCTTGAAGACAGCCAGGAGATTGTTGGTAATTTCCCATATGCATAAATGGAGGAAGTTGAGTCGTGGTCCCTTAACACTTATTAAGCTCTTTCATTGTACTCAGCACTCTCCGCTTTTTATTGGACGTATCCTGCACTATATATCAAGCCTTTTGCGTTCATAAGTAGTAATTTCGGTATACAGGTTTGGGATCAGTCCCTTCAGTATCTTCCAGGTATATATTATGATGCATCTTTCTCGCATACGTTCTGAGGTGTACATTTCGAGGGATTTCAATCTCTCCCAGTAATTTAGGTGCTTGATTGAATTTATACGAGCTGTGAATGTTCTGTGTACATTTTCCAGCTCAGCAATTTCTCCTATCTTGAAGGGGGCCGTTAGTGCACTAGTATTCCGGCTTAAAAAGAACGAGTGACCTAGAGAGTATCATCATTGGCTTGGCTTCTCTTGTTTTGAAAGTTCTAGTTATTCATCCTGTCAGTTTTCATGCAGTTTAGATAATGACATTGTTTTGCTCCCTGAACGTGAGATCTGACATGATCACTATCAGGTTATATCACATGTACTTTCACTACCTGAATACTGTTCTGTACTCAGTGTCTTTCAAATCCGGAGAGATAACAGAAATAGAAAATGTACAGAGGTCATACTGCACAGAATACAACATCCAAATTTTGAGGAACTTCTCAAAGAACTTTGTATTGTTCTCTTGGGAACAAAGATATACCTGTCGCTCGCCCCTAATCTGCACTGCTATTGGAGTGAAAGATTTGGGAGGTAGTGTGGAATGTACCCAGTGAACAGCAAGAAGGCCATGGGTACAATTAGAGAACATTGTTCAAGCATCCTTGGTGAGCTTCAACATATCACCGGAACGAAGATGGTGGTTGTCAAGAAGCTGGACAGCTACCTACAACAAGTGCCAGGTTTGCTGAGTTGGGATAGGTATGCGAGCCTACGGACTGCTAACACAAACAGCCTGGTTGACCAAGGGCGGGCTGCAAGGGTAGAAGAGCCTTGAAATTAGTCACAGGTACACAGTCGACACACGCCTTGTCTCTCACCGAAATACAGTTTTGTTGTGGGAAACAGAGGCCATAATACCCGAAAAAAACCCTCGGTGACTCCATCCTCATCCCCTACCAAGTCTGTATCGAGCAGCTGTAACAGGTCATGCAGGTCAGGGGGCATAACCCCCTTAGTTGATCCCACACCTCACGTTATAATGGCCCTTGTAATGTTTACACACATTTTATTAAATTCTTGAGATTTATAGACAAACTTAATTTTTAATTAACTTTAAGATTGGGTACTAGAGGCATAGATAAGGACGAAAGGTCAAGCAGTAGATTACTAAGCTGTAAACGTAGCCATTAACGCGGTTGAGATTATCCCAGGATGATAGAGACAGATATGAAGGCCACACCCTGGCAAGCAAAATAAACATGGTGGGTATGTGAGCAAGTTCATCCTGAGTCCATACCACGTTAGGTGCACAGAGTTCATGTAAGAGGTCACGGAGAACGACCGAGCCAGGAACTGAGGATACACCTAGGAACAGGAGAGGGCGAGGAGCACAGAGGTTAGAAACTACAGAGAGTGGAGAATACAGAGAATAAAACCTGTAATCCAGTTAAAGTCCAATGTTTGTAATAGTAAGGAAAAGATCTTTGAAGTTTTGAGCTTTTATCCACCTAATTTACTGGTATATTGTTATTTATGAGACTCTAATATAATGACTGTAATATAATGACTCTAATATAATGACTGTAATATAATGACTGTAATATAATAATGACTAATACGGGACTGACAAACACCATGTGACACTATTTTTCTCTACTTTTGTTTTTACGCTTCAGTTCACTAAATGAGCTATGAGTTCACAATAAACTATCGCCATTTCACGGGTTCAAACCCTGGCATATCATGTTTGTTGTGTGTGTGTGTGTGTGTGTGTGTGTGTGTGTGTGTGTGTGTGTGTGTGTGTGTGTGTGTGTGTATGTATGTATGTATGTATGTAGTGACGAATAGGTAAAACTGGTCAATTAGCAAGAAGTCATTTAAATTTAAGTCCTTTCTAAAATTTTGTCTTAGACGTTTAAAGATATTTTTTTTATTCATGTTAATGTAAAACTTACCTAACCTTATTATAACAAGTGTAATTTAATTTAGCCTAATCCAACTAAATATATTTTATATAAGTTTACAATATTTTAATATTAAACAAGCACAATGAAATTTTTTTTCGTTAGGTTCAGAATCATTCAAAAATCAATCTGAATCTAACGAAAAAAAAAATATTTTGTTGTGTTTGTTTATTGTTAAATTATTGTAAACTTATCTAAAATATATTTAGTTGGATTAGGACAAATTAAATTGCGCTTGTTATAACCTGGAGGTTACCTGGAGGTTACCTGGAGGTTATTCCGGGGATCAACGCCCCCGCGGCCCGGTCCATGACCAGGCCTCCCGATGGATCAGGGCCTGATCAACTAGGCTGTTACTGCTGGCCGCACGCAGTCCAACGTACGAGCCACAGCCCGGCTGATCCGGCACTGACTTTAGGTATCTGTCCAGCTCTCTCTTGAAGGCAGCCAGGGGTTTATTGGCAATTCCCCTAATGCTTGATGGGAGGCTGTTGAACAGTTTTGGGCCCCGGACACTTATGGTGTTTTCCCTTAGTGTACCAATGGCGCCCCTACTTTTTATTGGCGGCATTTTGCATCGCCTGCCCAGTCTTTTACTTTCGTAGGGAGTGATTTCTGTGTGCAGATTTGGGACCATTCCTTCCAAGATTTTCCAAGTGTAGATTATGATATATCTCTCCCTCCTGCGTTCCAACGAGTACAAGTCAAGTGCTTCCAAGCGTTCCCAGTAGTTAAGGTGCTTGACAGAACTTATACTTGCAGTAAAGGATCTCTGTACACTCTCTAGAATGGAGATGTTAATGTACAGCAGTATTCCAGCCTAGAGAGAACAAGTGATTTGAAAAGGTTCATCATGGGCTTGGCATCTCTCGTTTTGAAAGTTCTCATTATCCATTAGGTAAATTTTCTAAGGTTCTTTTGGTACAAAATAAATGAAAAAAAACATTTCTTTAAACGTCTAAGATAAAATTTTAGGAAGGACTTAATTTTAAATGAATTCTTGCTAATTGACCAGTTTTACCTATTCGGCACGACGTATATATTCGGCACGACATATATTTAATGTCAAATTTCCAAAGAAGTAAAAGAATGAGCGGGGTTGAGGTGGTGCTGCTGCAGGACAGAGTTTGGGTGGCGGAGCTTAATTCGATTTAAGTCCTGATTCCTGCCGCAGGCTTAAGTTGGGGAGTGAAGGGGAGGTGAGGGGGATCCTGTAAGTGGGAAAAGAAGACGAGGAGGGAGGAAAGAGGTGGTGGTGATGAGAATGACGGAAGATGAAGAGATATAACATGGTCCTAAAGATGATTCAGGAGTACTCAACGGGTACTCTGTTTGCGGGGGTCGAAACACTGCGCATGACCTTGTCTCGTGCGCTGGCTTCATCGACATGTGAAAGACTCGACCCTCCCGGACTCTGTCATACTTGACCTTGAAACTGTGAGTAGAGGGACTCCCATCTCCTCTTCTAACTTAATCCACTGTTCACACATACTGACCTGTACACGTGTGTGTTGTTTTCATCTTCACCTAGTACCTGAGCCTCTCTTATGGAACAACCTGCCTCTGCCTCGTCGATGCCTCGCAGGATTTTACAAAGCTCTCTGCAGGCTTCCAGGGTCGCCAGATTAGGTTTTGAGTCTCTGGATATTACATTTCTCGTAGCTCCAGAACAAACCTTGTTGTGTGTTTACGACTTCTTCAGCGTCTGCGCCTGCCTCTCAAGTTGGGCCTTTCTTCTCCACTTATCATTGCCTTATATTTTTCCGGTTAAATTCCAAAAACTTTGTTTTTAACCAAATCTGGGAGAGAGAGAGAGAGAGAAGGGGGTAGAGAGAGGTAAAGAGAGGTAGAGAGAGAGAGAGTGTTAGGGGCATGAAGTGCCCCTGAAGAAGGGCACACTGTGTGTGTGTGTGTGTGTGTGTGTTTTAGGGTCATCAAGTGGCCCTGAAGATGGGCACACAGTGTGTGTGTGAGGGGCATCAAGTGGCCCTGAAGATGGGCACACTGTGTGTGTGTTAGGGGCATGAAGTGCCCCTGAAGAAGGGCACACTGTGTGTGTGTGTGTGTGTGTGTGTGTGTGTGTTTTAGGGTCATCAAGTGGCCCTGAAGATGGGCACATAGTGTGTGTGTTAGGGGCATCAAGTGGTCCTGAAGATGGGCACACACTGTGTGTGTGTTAGGGGCATCAAGTGGCCCTGAAGACGGGCACACAGGGTGTGTATTAGGGGCATCAAGTGGCCCTGAAGACGGGCACACAGAGTGAAGTCGAGTGAAAACTCGCCGACACAATTGGAAAATTTTCTGGTAATTGAAGTGCAACATTGTTATTGTAGCGAGATGAAAGACAGCACCAGGACCCTCTGATCAAAGGTGCTCTCCCGGCCCCACCTCGCCCCCACCCCACTCCTCCTCGGCGCCGCCTCTCCCCTCCTCGGGCCCACCTTGTCCTTCCTCAGCCCCTCTTCGAACCTCCTTTGCCCCACCCCACCCCGCCTCGATTTCGCCCCACTCCACCTTTGACAGGTCTCGAGAGTTTTCCTACTCCCGCAGCTCGGTCATGGGCCAGGCTTGCCGCGTGATTGCCTGCTAAACCAGGCTGTTGCTCCTGGCGACCCGCTAGTTCTTATATCCATCACAATCTGGTTGATCGGTACTTTGGTGGAAGTATTTGTCTAGTTGTCTCATGACGTCTTCACTTTTCTCAGCAGTGTTTCTGATATCTTCTGGTAAGATGTGGAATAGTCTGGGGCCACGGATGTTGATAGTGTTTTGTTACTGCACCCACAGCGCTTCTGCTTTCCACTAGGTTTATTTTGCACTTTCTCTCGTATCTTTTTTTTTATCTTTCTCTCCTCAGCTCCAACGAATACATATTTAGGACTTGGAAGCGTTCCAAATAATTGATCTCTGTATCTGGTCTGTGTGTGATATCTCGTGCACTGAACGGAGCTGTCTACACTGAACTATACTCTTGAAATTGGCACCGTTTCCTTTGTTTTGGAAGTCAATATTATCCAATTTGTTATTTTCCTGACTTTCGTGATAGTTACTCATTTTACATAATTTTCTTGAGCATTAACGAGTGTCAGTATTTTAGCATTTCCTGCGTATACTGCAATGTATTTTAGTGTAGGTGGATAGTGAATGGTAGAGAGTCAGTTTCGTGATAACCGGACATAGGATCGAGCCTCAATTACTCCTTGTGCTTAATGACCCGTACGGATTTAGAGATTAACGTGGGTATATTTAAAAGTATGTGGTTTATGGTTGGGACATAAATGTATAAGAAGAGACATTTTCATGGAAGCAGGTAAAAAATAATAGATATGTCTGGCAGGGCAGTATCTGGGTGAACCCAGGCAACGTTAAAATTAAAAAAGTCAAGAAAAGATGGCGGGGGGGGGGGGGGGGGGGGGGTCATACCTGTCCCATTCTCTCCTATTCCCCCTCTGCCCATGTACCTTTTCGTATCCTCGCTCCATCCCCCTCACTGTTTAATCACCGCAGCACCCTAGACCCCCACCCACCCATCTTATCTACCTGACTACTAAACTAAACCCGCTTGTCGCCAGCTTTCCCAACGCCGTTGGATCCCAGCCTTCTGGCCCTCCCCCCACGCCCCCTTTCACCCATCTTCCCCTATTCATCTCCCCTTCCCCCTCCTCCCCCCACAATGATGAGATGAATCTACCTCTGTGTAATTGACTTTGAATTTGATTTCCTCCTCTGCGGGATCCTTGGTGGCTCTCACCCACTCCGGCGCCTCCATCACTGATGCCTCCAGGGAGGAGGGAGGGAGGGAGACAGGGAGGGAGGGAGGCAGGGAGGGAGGGAGGGAGGGAGGGAGGGAGGGAGGAAGGGAGGGAGGGCAATGCCAGAGGGGGAATTGAATGAGGAAGGAAAAAAATACAGATGTAGGTAGAGACGGGGGAAAGAACAGTCACCTTTAAAAAATATGTCAATTGCATATTGAAAGTGTTGGTGACACTTGTAGAGGCGATAGTCAGTGACAGTGTTGGTGTAGCCATTGACTGTGTTGGTGTAGCCATTGACTGTGTTGGTGTAGTCAGTGACAGTGTTAATGTGTCCATTGACTGTGTTGGTGTGGCCAGTGACGGTGTTGGTGTGTACAGTAGTAGACAGTAATATTATGAGTGAGGCTTAGCACACTAACTCTCTCCGTCCTTCAGTACTGCGTCTACAGGTAGTGGAAGTAAGGAACGTGGCTGCTGTCTCCTTCCCTTCCCCTGGAGAGAGATGGCTGACGGCTGCGCCCACCCACGCCTCCGATCCTGCCTCCACGCCTACCGGCAACCCCTCCAGCAGTACTGCAGGAGACATGGAGGCCACCTCCTTTGCTAACATGGACGGCCTCCAGGATATTGGCGGCGAAGCGTCCAAAGTGCCGCTAGACACCATCACACTGCCTCCCGAGGCTCTATTGGAGAACTCGGAGAACGGCCTGGTGAAGATGGTGTTCTTCAGCTACGACGGACTGCACCACCTACTGCAGCCCGACGGTCGATCCTACAGGATCAACGAAGCTAACTTCAAGGTAAGTCACACCTGCTCATTATCATCTAGTACATTATTTACTCTTCAATATATGAAAGGTAGAGAAATAGTTAAATTCTCGTGTGTGTGTATATATATATATATATATATATATATATATATATATATATATATATATATAATTTTTTTTTTCAACAAGTCGGCCGTCTCCCACCGAAGCAGGGTGACCCAAAAAGAAAGAAAATCCCTAAAAAGAAAATACTTTCATCATTCAACACATTCACCTCACTCACACATAATCACTGTTTATGCAGAGGTACCCAGAATACAACAGTTTAGAAGCATATACGTATAAAAATACACAATATATCCCTCCAAACTGCCAATATCCCAAACCCATCCTTTAGAGTGCAGGCACTGTACTTCCCATTTCCAGGACTCAAGTCCGATTATATAAAATAACCGGTTTCCCTGAATCCCTTCACTAAATATTACCCTGCTCACACTCCAACAGATCGTCAGGTCCCAAATACCATTCGTCTCCATTCACTCCTATCTAACACGCTCACGCGCTTGCTGGAAATCCAAAGCCCTCCCCCACAACACCACCTTTACCCCCTCCCTCCAACCTTTTCGAGGACGACCCCTACCCCGCCTTCCTTCCCCTACAGATTTATACGCTATCCATGTCATTCTACTTTGATCCATTCTCTCTAAATGACCAGACCACCTCAACAACCCCTCTTCAGCCCTCTGACTAATACTTTTATTAACTCCACACCTTCTCCTAATTTTCACACTCCGAATTTTCTGTATAATATTTACACCACACATTGCCCTTAGACAGGACATCTTCACTGCCTCCAACCGCCTCCTCGCTGCAGCATTTACAACCCAAGCTTCACACCCATATAAGAGTGTTGGTACTACTATACTTTCATACATTCCCTTCTTTGCTTCCATAGATAACACTTTTTGCCTCCACATATACCTCAACGCAGCACTCGCCTTTTTTCTTTCATCAATTCTATGATTAACCTCATCCTTCATAGATCCATCCGCTGACACGTCAACTTCCGAATATCTGAAAACATTCACTTCTTCCATACTCCTCCTCCCCAATTTGATAACCAGTGTTTCTTTATCTAAATCATTTGATACTCTCATCACCTTACTCTTTTCTATGTTCACTTTCAACTTTCTACCTTTACACACACTCCCAAATTCGTCCACTAACCTTTGCCATTTTTCTTTAGAATCTCCAATAAGCACAGTATCATCAGCAAAAAGCAACTGTGTCACTTCCCATTTTGTATTTAATTCCCCATAATTTAATCCCACCCCTCTCTCGGACACCCTAGCATTTACTTCTTTTACAACCCCATCTATAAATATATTAAACAACCATGGTGACATTACACATCCCTGTCTAAGACCTACTTTTACCGGGAAGTAGTCTCCCTCTGTTTTACACAGCCTAACTTGAGCCTCACTTGAGCCTCACTATCCTCATAAAATCTCTTTACAGCATTTAGTAACTTACCACCTATTCCATATACTTGCAACATGTCGTGCCGAATAGGTAAAATTGACCAATTAGCAAGAACGCTTATAAAATTAAGTCTTTTTTTAAATTTTTTTCTTATACGTTTAAAGATATATTTTTTCGGTTATGTTAATGTAAAAATTAATAATTTTGTACCAAAAGAACCTTAGAAAACTTGCCTAATCTTGTTATAACACGCGCAATTTAATTTAGCCTAATCCAACTATATATATTTTAGATAAGTTTAGAGTAATTTAATAATAAACAAACACAATGGAATATATTTTTTTTCGTTAGGTTTAGAATGATTTTTGCTAAATTATTACATACACAAATTTTCG
>NC_091305.1:29802649-29830149 GCF_038502225.1 Cherax quadricarinatus
TGAGCTGTCTGAGCCCGTGGTGCTCACGTTTGCTATGATCCGCACCGTCAATGTCACCAATCCCGCCTGCGTCTTCTGGGACTACACCACCAGGTACGTTTTCCTTCTCGAGTCCTCCGAATAGGTTACCTGTGCCACCTGTTTTCTTCACAAGGGGAATTCCTCAAGTGAAATGTGTACTCATTGCACCCTTGTAGTTGTCTTAATACAGTATTCCTCTGAGAGTACTTGGCACTCCTGCCAAGGTCCATAGACTTCTTGGTTCTTACTGGCACCTGTGGTAGTCATTGTCTCCATGTACCCGAGTGCATTACTCAGTAGTTATACACATGCAGAGTTAAAAAAAAGAGGGGGGGGGGGTTCCTGCGCACCACTGCAGGGGAGCGCAGCTTCATAGTCAGCACACGTCCTGTACTGCCATGATGGGACGTGACACCACGGCAACTTACCAACAGGAAACAACAATCACAGCGCGAGCTTTGATACTTGTGACCTGTTTTTGAGTTTTCGCTGCCCGGCCTTTGGGGAGGCTTCGTTTATTTCTTTATATTCTGCCCTAACCACAGTGTATTATTTATTTGGTCATAATTCTTCTCATATCATATTGTAGTGAGTACGGGGGATAATGTAACATTATGCGGGAGTTATGACACTAATTTATTAAAAAATTATAGGAATGTAAATACAAAATATATTGATGAAAAGAACATTCACTGCAGCTCCTACATCAGCCGCCATCAGAGGTCTTCAGCACCCATTTCAGAGGTTGCTTCTCTGAAACATGTCTCACAAGGTACACCTTCCCTCTCTAGTCTGTATATGGCCAAGGCTTGGCCTCTTCCTCCTCCTCCTCCTCCCCCTTCCCCCCAATTTTTCTCCATGGAGGCCAGACTCATTCTGTCTGTTCTCCATCTGACTAGCTCCACTTCCCCCATAATGAAAGAACAATAACTCTCTGCTTCCCTTCATTTCTTCCCTCTTACATTACTCTCAGGTGGATGGGTACAGAGAGACCAACATCACAGCTTCTCTGCGTGTCATTGAGTTCATTCTACACTTCCTTTCGTTTCTCCTACTACCTGGAGTCTACCTGGAGGACATTCCGGGGATCAACGCCCCCGTGTCCCGGCCCTTGACCAGGCCGTCTGGTGGATCAGGACCTGATCAACCAGGCTGTTACTGCTGGCCGCACGTAGTCCAACGTACGAACCACAGCCCTGCTGATCTAATACTGACTTTAGGTATCAGTCCAGCTCCCTGTTGAAGACAACCAGGGATCTATTGGTAATTCCCCTTATGGCTGGTGGGAGGCTGTTGAACAGTCTTGGGCCCCGGACACTAACTGTTTTAGTGTACTAATGGCGCCCCTACTTTTCACTGGGGGTATGTTGCATCGCCTGCCAAGTCTTTTGCTTTCGTAGGGAGCGATTTAAGTGTGCAGATTAGGGTTCAGTCCCTCCAGAATCTTTCAGATGTAGATTATGATATATATTTCTCGCCTGCGCCCCAGTGAGTACAAGTCAAGTGCTTCCAGGCGTTCCCAGTAGTTAAGGTGTTTGATGGAACTTATACGTGCAGTTAAGGTTCTCTGTACATTCTCCAGTAACTTGTATATTAATGTCTAGTTTATTGTCCAGAGATATGGTTTTGTATTTGTCACTTAAGTGTTGGGATGATTTTGCACAATTTTTTGGTATATTCTAGGTAATTTTTGATATTTATCTGTTTGATTAATTCTTCTGCCATTGCTGGATATGGTTTGTATACGAGGATAAATAAGAGAGTTTCTTCTCTAATTGCTGTGACTGGTTTTAACATATATGTACATTATATATTTTGGTTCTTTTTGGGAATTTGCTCTGCCAACTGACTCACGTTATAATCAACCTCTGGCCACCGCCTCTCCGCTGCCATCCTCATAACCTTGAATTTGCTGGGGGTAAATTCTAGTGGACGTAGTGTTGGGGTAGGGGTGCTGGTATTGGAGGCTGGTGGTGGTTGAGGAGGTGTTGGTGTGGTAGGGGTGCTGGTATTGGAGGGTGGTGGTGGTTGAGAAGGTGGTGGTGTGGTAGGGGTGCGGGTATTGGAGGGTGGTGGTGGTTGAGGAGGTGGTGGTGTGGTAGGGGTGCTGGTATTGGAGGCTGGTGGTGGTTGAGGTGTTGGTGTGGTAGGGGTGCTGGTATTGGAGCGTGGTGGTGGTTGAGGAGGTGGTGGTGTGGTAGGGGTGCTGGTATTGGAGCGTGGTGGTGGTTGAGGAGGTGGTGGTGTGGTAGGGGTGCTGGTATTGGAGGCTGGTGGTGGTTGAGGAGTTGTTGGTGTGGTAGGGGTGCTGGTATTGGAGGGTGGTGGTGGTTGAGGAGGTGGTGGTATGGTAGGGGTGCTGGTATTGGAGGCTGGTGGTGGTTGAGGAGGTGGTGGTGTGGTAGGGGTGCTGGTCTTGGAGCGTGGTGGTGGTTGAGGAGGTGGTGGTGTGGTAGGGGTGCTGGTATTGGAGGCTGGTGGTGGTTGAGGAGGTGTTGGTGTGGTAGGGGTGCTGGTATTGGAGCGTGGTGGTGGTTGAGGAGGTGGCGGTGTGGTAGGGGTGCTGGTATTGGAGGCTGGTGGTGGTTGAGGAGGTGGTGGTGTGGTAGGGGTGCTGGTATTGGAGCGTGGTGGTGGTTGAGGAGGTGGTGGTGTGGTAGGGGTGCTGGTATTGAAGGGTGGTGGTGGTTGAGGAGGTGGTGGTGGTGTGGTAGGGGTGCTGGTATTGGAGGCTGGTGGTGGTTGAGGTGGTGTTGGTGTGGTAGGGGTGCTGGTATTGGAGCGTGGTGGTGGTTGAGGAGGTGGCGGTGTGGTAGGGGTGCTGGTATTGGAGGCTGGTGGTGGTTGAGGAGGTGGTGGTGTGGTAGGGGTGCTGGTATTGGAGGCTGGTGGTGGTTGAGGAGGTGGTGGTGTGGTAGGGGTGCTGGTATTGGAGGGTGGTGGTGGTTGAGAAGGTTGTGGTGTGGTAGGGGTGCTGGTATTGGAGGCTGGTGGCGGTTGAGCAGGTGGTGGTGTGGTAGGGGTGCTGGTATTGGAGGCTGGTGGTGGTTGAGGTGGTGGTGTGGTAGGGGTGCTGGTATTGGAGGGTGGTGGTGGTTGAGAAGGTGGTGGTGTGGTAGGGGTGCTGGTATTGGAGGGTGGTGGTGGTTGGGGAGGTGGCGGTGTGGTAAGGGTGCTGGTAATGGAGGCTGGTGGTGGCTGGGGAGGTGATGGTGTGGTAGGGGTGCTGGTATTGGAGGCTGGTGGTGGTTGGGGAGGTGATGGTGTGGTAGGGGTGCTGGTATCGGAGGGTGGTGGTGGTTGGGGAGGTGGCGGTGTGGTAGGGGTGCTGGTATTGGAGGCTGGTGGTGGTTGGGAAGGTGGTGGTGTGGTAGGGGTGCTGGTATTGGAGGCTGCTGGTGATTGGGGAGGTGGTTGTGTGGTAGGGTGCTGGTATTGGAGGCTGGTGGTCGTTGGTGCGGTGGTGGTGTGGTAGGGGCGCTGATATTGGAGGCTGGTGGTGGTTGGGGCGGTGGTGGTTTGGTAGGGGCGCTGATATTGGATGCTGGTGGTGGTTGGGGAGGTGGTAGTGTGGTAGGGGCGCTGATATTGGATGCTGGTGGTGGGGGAGCTGATATTGGATGCTGGTGGTGGTTGGGGAGGTGGTGGTTTGGTAGGGACGCTGATATTGGATGCTGGTGGTGGTTGGTGAGGTGGTGGTATGGTAGGGGTGCTGGTATTGGAAGGTGGGGATGGTTTGGGAGGTGGTGGTATGGTAGGGGTGCTGGTATTGGAGGGTGGTGGTGGTTGGTGAGGTGGTGGTATGGTAGGGGTGCTGGTATTGGAGGGTGGTGGTTTTGGGGAAGGTGGTGGTGTGGTAGGGGTGCTGGTATTGGAGGGTGGTGGTGGTTGGTGAGGTGGTGGTATGGTAGGGGTGCTGGTATTGGAGGGTGGTGGTGGTTGGGAAGGTGGTGGTGTGGTAGGGGTGCTGGTATTGGAGGCTGGTGGTGGTTGGGGAGGTGGTGGTATGGTAGGGGTGCTGATATTGGAGGCTGGTGGTGGTTGGGGTGGTGTTGGTGATGGTGGTGGGGGTTGGGGAGGGGGGTTGGAGGGGGGTTTTAGGGTGGTGGGGGTTGGGGGGGTGGTGGGGAGATGGTGGGGGGTTGGGGGGGTGGTGGGGGGAGGGGTGTGGATTGGGGGGGGGTGGTGGTATTTGGGGGGCTGGGATTGAGGGGGGGGGGGTTGGGAGGTGGTGGGATGGGAGGGGTGGTATTTGGAGGGGGGGGTGGTTTGGGAGGTGGTGGTATGGGGGGGGTGCATTGAGGTGGTGGTGGGTTGGGAAAGGGGGGTGGGGTTTGGGAGGGGTGCGGTTTTTAGGGGGGTGGTGGTTTTGGGGGGGGGGGTGGTGTGGAGGGTGCTGGTATTGGGGGGGGTGGTTGGGGGGGGGAGGTGTGGGAGGGGGGGATTGAGGTGGGGTGGTTGGGGAGGGGTGGGTGGTAGGGGGGTGGTATTGGGGGGGTGGGGGGGTGGTAGGGGTGTAGGAGGGTGGTGGGTGGTTTTGGGGGGGGTGGTGGTGGTAGGGGGGGGTTGAGGTGGTGGTGTGAGGTGGTTTTGGGAGGTTTAGGGGGGTGGTGGGGTGAGGGGGAGGTGGGAAGGTGGTGGTGGGTTGGGGGGTTGATTGGAGGCCGTATTAGGAGGGGTTGGGGAGGGGGGGGGGGGTGTGTATTGGGGGCGTGGTGGTTGGGAGGTGGTGGATTGAGGGGTGCTGGTTTGAGGGTGGTGGTGGTTGGGGGGGGGTGGGGGGAGGGGTGTGTTGGGGGACGGTGGTTGGGATGGGGGGGTTTTGGGGGGGGCTGGTTTTAGGGGGGTGGTTTGGGAGGTGGGGAGGGGTGCTGGATTGGGGGTGGTGGTTTTGGAGGTGGGGGTTTGGAGGGGTGGAATTGGGGGGTGGTGGTGGTGGGGGGGTGGGGGGTAGGGGTGCTATTTGGGGGTGGGGGTTGGGGGGGGTGGGATGGTAGGGGGGCTGGGATTGGGGGGGGTGGGGTT
This sequence comes from Cherax quadricarinatus, assembly GCF_038502225.1. Classification (NCBI taxonomy): domain Eukaryota; kingdom Metazoa; phylum Arthropoda; class Malacostraca; order Decapoda; family Parastacidae; genus Cherax; species Cherax quadricarinatus. The sequence continues at coordinate 29,807,696 of NC_091305.1, forward strand.
TGGGAGGTGGTGAAGGGGGCGGTTTGGAGGTGGTGGTGTTTGTGGAGGTGGTGGTATTGTAGGGGTGCTTGTATTGGATGAAGGTGGTGGTTGGGTAGGTGGTGGTATGGTAGGGGTGCTGGTATTGGAGGCTGGTGGTGGTTGGGGAGTTGGTGGTATGGTAGGGGTGCTGGTATTGGAGGGTGGTGGTTGTTGGGGAGGTGGTGGTATGGTAGGGGTGCTGGTATTATAGGCTGGTGGTGGTTGGGGAGGTGGTGGTATGGTAGGGGTGCTGGTATTATAGGCTGGTGGTGGTTGGGGAGGTGGTGGTATGGTAGGGGTGCTGGTATTATAGGCTGGTGGTGGTTGGGGAGGTGGTGGTCTGGTAGGCTGGTGGTGGTTGGGGAGGTGGTGGTATGGTAGGGGTGCTGGTATTATAGGCTGGTGGTGGTTAAGGAGGTGGTGGTATGGTAGGGGTGCTGGTATTATAGGCTGGTGGTGGTTGGGGAGGTGGTGGTATGGTAGGCTGGTGGTGGTTGGGGAGGTGGTGGTATTGTAGGGGTGCTGGTATTGGAGGTACTGTGATTATAACACACTGCTCATCCGCTGATGTTATCACTAACACTTTCCTCGACTCTGTGCCCCCCCCCCCTCTCCTCTTTCTCTCCAAGTTGTTACATTTCCTTACATTTCTTTCATTCTCCCTTCATCTCCCTTTCCTTTCCCCCACATTCCTCCATTCATGAGATACCTCCATTATTTCCTTGTCCGCCCTTACTACCTGGAGGTTATTCCGGGGATCAACGCTCCCGCGGCCCGGTCCATGACCAGGCCTCCAGATGGATCAGGGCCTGATCAGCTAGGATGTTACTGCTGGCCGCACGCAGTCCAACGTACGAGCCACAGCCCGGCTGATCCGGCACTGACTTAGGTATCTGTCCAGCTCTCTCTTGAAGGCAGCCAGGGGCTTATTGACAATTCCCCTAATGCTTGATGGGAGGCTGTTGAACAGTTTTGGGCCCCGGACACTTATGGTTTTTTCCCTTAGTGTACCAATGGCGCCCCTACTTTTAATTGGGGGCATTTTGCATCGCCTGCCCAGTCTTTTACTTTCGTAGGGAGTGATTTCTGTGTGCAGATTTGGGACCATTCCTTCCAAGATTTTCCAAGTGTAGATTATGATATATCTCTCCCTCCTGCGTTTCAACGAGTACAAGTCAAGTGCTTCCAAGCGTTCCCAGTAGTTAAGGTGCTTGACAGAGCTTATACGTGCAGTAAAGGATCATTGTACACTCTCTAGATCTGCGATTTCACCTGCTTTGAATGGAGATGTTAATGTACAGCAGTATTCCAGCCTAGAGAGAACAAGTGATTTGAAAAGGATCATCATTGGCTTGGCATCTCTCGTTTTGAAAGTTCTCATTATCCATCCTATCATTTTCTTTGCACGTGCGATTGTGGCACTGTTGTGATCCTTGAAAGTGAGATCCTCAGATATTACTACTCCCAGGTCCCTTACATTATTTTTCCGCTCTATTGTATGGCCGGAGTCAGTAGTATACTCTGTTCTAGTTATAATCTCCTCCAGTTTTCCATAACGGAGTAGTTGGAATTTGTCCTCATTGAACATCATATTGTTTACCGTTGCCCACTGGAAAACTTTGTGTATATCTTCTTGGAGGTTAACCGTGTCCTCAGCAGATGACAGCCTCATGCAGATCCTAGTATCATCCGCAAAGGATGATACGGTGCTGTGGTGTGTATCTCTGTCTATGTCTGATATGAGGATAAGGAATAAGATGGGGGCGAGTACTGTGCCTTGTGGAACAGAGCTCTTCACTAAGGCAGCCTCCGATTTAACTCTGTTGACCACTACTCTTTGTATTCGATTTGTTAGGAAGTTGAAGATCCATCTCCCCACTTTCCCAGTTATTCCTTTAGCACGTATTTTATAGGCTATAACGCCATGATCGCATTTGTCAAATGCTTTTGCAAAGTCTGTGTATATTACATCTGCATTCTGATTTTCTTCCAGTGCATCCAAGGCCATGTCATAGTGATCCAGTAGTTGTGAGAGGCAGGAGCGACCTGCCCTGAACCCATGTTGCCCTGGATTGTGCAGATTTTGGGAATCCAGGTGATTTGCAATCCTGCTTCTTAGCACTCTTTCAAAGATTTTTATGATGTGGGACGTCAGAGCTATTGGTCTATAGTTCTTAGCTAATGCTTTGCTGCCACCTTTATGGAGTGGGGCTATATCCGTTGTTTTAAGTGACTGTGGAATTTCACCCATGTCCAAGCTCCTCCTCCATAGTGTACTTAGGGCACGCGAGAGGGGTTTCTTGCAGTTCTTAATGAAAACAGAGTTCCACGAGTCTGGACCCGGGGCTGAGTGCATAGGCATGTTGTCAATGGCTTTTTCGAAATCTATCGGAGTTAGGGTAATGTCGGAAATCTGGAATACATTTAAGGAGTTTTGAGGCTCATTCATGAAGAAATCATTTGGGTCGTCGATCCTAAGACCGATTAGTGGTCTGATCTTATCTTTAAACCTTTTTTAAATAACACTGCCTTTATTCCAGTCACTCTGTAAAATCTTCCTGATTTCATTACAGTGTGTCCCTCTCTGTGTCTTCAGCACCCCGCTACGGGGTCTCCCTCTCCCCGCTACGGGGTCTCCCTCACCCCGCTACGGGTCTTCAACACCCCGCTACGGGGTCTCCCTCACCCTCATAAAACAGGGAGAGGGCATCATTGTAGAATTTGTTTGTTAAATGGTTCGGATAGTGGCCGGACATACGAGTCAGTGTATCATCTCCCCTTCCCTCACTCTCTCCCCTTCACTCTCTCCCCTTCCCTCACTCTCTCCCCTTCCCCCTCACTCTTCCCTTCCCTCACTCTCTCCCCTTCCCTCACTCTCTCCCCTTCCCTCACTCTCTCCCCTTCCCTCACTCTCTCCCCTTCCCTCACTCTCTCCCCTTCCCTCACTCTCTCCCCTTCCCTCACTCTCTCCCCTTCACTCACTCTCTCCCCTTCACTCACTCTCTCCCCTTCACTCACTCTCTCCCCTTCCCTCACTCTCTCCCCCTCCCTCCCTCCCTCCCTCCCTCTTTTGTGATATTCACTGTTAATGATTTTTTTTTATATGTGATTCAAAGCCGTATAGAGTCGCTGATATTGTTAATAATACCAGAGGTTGTGTGTGTTTATTGAGAGCCGCTATCCAGGTATCGCATAACAATATGTACTCACCGATTTGTTTGCTGGGGTCGAGCCTCGTTTAAACTTCAACGGTTATTAATGATTTCTGGTCTCTGGAGAGCTATCCTAGCAGCTCTTAATTATGTATGAAGCTCTCCTTAGCGACTAATACATCCAGTTTATTCCACTTCCATACTAAACTGAGACTAAAAATACCTCGGGTGACAAATATATCGTAGCATCTCTGTGAACCATCGGTGTTTTTTACTTCCAAGTCTCTCCCACCTCTGGTTCTCATGTCGGATCGACCTGATCTGCTTTTTATTTTTTTAAGCATTTTGTTAGCAATCATGTGTTCCCTAATGAACCTCTCTTCTAGGGTTTTAAGGTTCGAGTCTTTTATAGTCACCTGGTAGTGTGTCTCTCTGGGTTTAGTCTCGTTGTACATCATTGCACTTTTTCAAGCTTCTGAAAATGTTTATTCAGTCGGTGACTCCAAACTGAGGACTCCAAGGAAAACTTAATGTGTACTCACCTCACCTACTTGTACTCAGTTATTTGTAGTTGCCGGGGGGGGGGGCACGGTGTGTGTACGATTTTTTTTTAATGGTTCGTGTTATTATCCAGTCGACAAATAGTTTCCATATTGATGTGATATGTAATATTTTTTTTTATTTTGCAGCAAAGAGATATAATCCAGATTTTGTTTCGGTGACTTTTTTATTTTATGTAGATTTTTTTAGAAGTCGAGGGGGGTGAAAAGGGGACAGAACAACAGTGGGAAATGCGTCTCGATGATGATGATGATGATGATGATGATGATGATGATGATGATGATGATGGTGATGGGTGTCCTATTATTGTGTTTAAGTTCAGCTCTTTAGTCACAAGTTTTGTTCACTCTTTCTCTTGTTTCTTGCCTTTGTTGGTGTGTCGAGACTCAGCTCCTGGCCCCAGCTACCATGGTGTGGAGGCTGAGACACGTCTACCGCTTTACTTAACTACCTATGCTTGTAGGGGTTCTGGCCTTTCTGGTCCTGTCATACCTGTTTTTTAACTGTGAATTTAGTCTCCACTTCCTGTTGGCGCTGCAACCTGTGCCTGTTGCTACTGTTAATAATGTTTTGAGGTGCCGCTGCTACTGTTGTTAATGTTGCTTTGAGTTGCCGTTGTTGTTGCAGTAGCTGCTGCTATGATGGCTAGGGGAACAACTAGCAGTGGTGCGCCTGACAGCAGTAATAAATACCATCGTCACACACCAGAAACCAGACAGGAAAAAATGGGCATAAAAATTGATCTCGCAGGTTAATTATGGCGGAGGTAATTGCCGGAGACTGGTCCCTGGTCGCTAGAGACCGAGGACTGGGGGCTGGTCCCTGGGCGCTAGAGACCGAGGACTGGGGGCTGGTCCCTAGAGACCAGGGACTGGTGGCTGGTCCCTGGTCGCTAGAGACCGGGGACTGGGGGCTGGTCCCTAGAGACCAGGGACTGGGGGCTGGTCCCTGGTCGCTAGAGACTGGGGACTGGTCGATAGAGACCGGGGACTGGGGGCTGGTCCCTGGTCGCAAGAGACTGGGGACTGGTCGCTAGAGACCGGGGACTGGTTCCTGGGGGCCGGGGACTGGCCCCTGGTCGCTAGGGACCGGGGACTGGGGGCTGGTCCCTGGTCGCAAGAGACCGGGGACTGGGGACTGGTCGCTAGAGACCGGGGACTGGCCCCTGGTCGCTAGGGACCGGGGACTGGGGGCTGGTCCCTGGTCGCAAGAGACCGGGGACTGGGGACTGGTCGCTAGAGACCGGGGACTGGTTCCTAGAGACTGGGGACTGGCCCCTGGTCGCTAGGGACTGGGGACTGGTCACTGCCGGAGACTAGTCACTGGTCGCTAGGGACTGGGGACTGGTCACGGGGGTACTGTAGACATGTGGTCTACCTTAATGAGAATATGATTAAGAAAATATGTCAGTATATTTTTCAGGGTAAATATTTAATTATAACTGTACGTTAATTTAAATGTATCTCACTGGCTATATTAATATTAATAGTGACTTGTAGTGGTATAAGCAAGCAGGTAGACTGTGTGTGTGTGTGTGTGTGTGTGTGTGTGTGTGTGTGTGTGTGTGTGTGTGTGTGTGTGTGTGTGTGTGTGTGTGTGTGTGTGTCAGTCACAGAGGCTGGAATATACTGATGTGTTCTTGATATCAACTGACACTTACACCTCAGACTGCCTATCAGGAGTCTGGCTAGAGTTGATTCTGGGGGTCTGGGACCTGATCTCTCGACTGCTGATATGATCGACCGGGCTGTTGGTGTCAGCCGCAAACAGTCCAACTTGTGTGCGACAGCGTGACTGATCAGAAAGTTATCATATTCCCTTTTGAAGACAGCCAGGGGTCTGCTGGTAAGTTCCCTTATGCATGAAGGGAGTGTATTGAAGACTTGTATTTCCTTTACAATTACTGATTTCTTCCTTAGCTGACCTATCGCATTCCTATTTTCATTGGAATTATTTTGCACCGTCTGCCAAGCATCATGTGGAATAATTTCAGCGTGTGGGTTTAGGGCCAGTCCCTTCAGAATTTTCCAGGTGTAAATTATGATAATTCTTAACCTCTGTTGCCAAGAATACAGTTGTAGTTCCTCGAGTGTGTTCACGTTACCCACCTGACCACCCGAGCACTGGTCTCACTGCAAACATTTGAACTCTTCCAGCTTAGGAACATGGGTGTGACTCCAGGCTTTTGCTGCCTATTATGAAACCTGTCCTCTTGAATCACAGAACGGGTGGGACTCGAACCCATGTCAGGTGAGTTCTGGAACTCACGGGCTAGCAGTTTTACTGTAATACAAACGAGTGTAAAATGCGACGACTTACACGGAAATCGGACACCTTGATTCTTCCGTATATAGATTAAATCTACTCCCTGGTTCCAGTTTCTGTTCGTCAAGTATGCTCTTCATCTTTGCACATACTTGTGTTGTAATTGGTTAAACGTGGGTAATTAACCTGATGTAACCTAGGTAGATAAATCCATTTAGATGTGTGTAGTACAAAGCCAACGTTGATCCTGGACAGATTGATGTGTTTTTATAATGGGTCAGATACACGTGGTGTACACATGGTCTGACACGTGGTGTGCATGTGGTGTACACGTGTGCACTGTGACCTCACGTGGTGTACAAAGTAGTTAGAGTACAGGTACAGCAACAGAGGTTCTGCCACTGACAGTGCTGGTGCCATATTCCTCGTCTCATTTGTTTTCTCATGTTTTTATTCTGAAGTTCGAAAGCAATTTAAGCGCCGGAGGAGTTTAAGCAAAAAGTTAATTAAATTCAACCAGCCTAGTGTCCCAGGAGCGGCGTATACAGATTATATTAATCATATTAACGGGGCCAGGGTAATTACTCCGGGCTGAGAGGGAGAGGGGGGGATTTTGAGGTGGTGGTGGAGGAGGAGGAGGGAGAGGGAGAGGGGATGTTATGGTTGTAGTAGGAAGGGGAATGGAGGAGTCTGGCCTTCTGTATAATATTTAACATAAAATGTAAATAAGATTACATTTACCACCGTATCATAGATGGAAATTAAATATTAATGAATTGCTGCCTCTTATCAAACTCAATAAATTAATGTATATATAAATATATATATATATATTATATATATATATATATATATATATATAAATATATATTATATATATATATATATATAATTAATTATATATATATATATATATATATATATATATATATATATATATATATATATATATATATATATATATATATATATATATATATGCCGTAAATCCGAGGGAAAGATTGCAAGACATGAGGAGGTTAATAACATTATCAAGAGGAGCCTCACAACAGCTGGATGCCCAGCAGTAAGGGAGCCACCCCAACTATGCAGATCTGATGGCAGCCAGAAGCGTCCAGATGGTATCACCCTTCAAGCCTGGACAGATGGGAAGCAGGTGGTGTGGGACTATACATGTGCATCTACCTTGGCTGATACCTATCTCCAATACACCAGGGAGGAAGGAGGGGCAGCTGCCAGCTTCAGGGAGCCCCAAAAGTCTAGAAAATATGGTGAACTTGCCCATCATTATATGTTTGTTCCCATAGGCTCAGAGACCCTTGGCTCATGGGGAAAGAGTGCATCTAAATTCCTTAAGGAGCTGGGAAAAAGACTCATCAGGGTAACTAGGGATCCCAGGGCAGCTAGTTTTCTGTTCCAGCGGCTCAGTGCGGCTGTTCAAAGGGGTAATGCCTGCTGTATTTTGGACACACGCCCAAGCTCTGAGGAGCTGGATGAGATTTTCGCCTTATAATCGGTGATACACACGTAAGAACATGTACCTTATATGCCACCTTTATATCAACAATGTATCTCTTAAATCTTCTGTACCATATTATGTAATATATATATATATATATATATATATATATATATATATATATATATATATATATATATATATATATATATATATATATATATATATATATTACAAGTCGGCCGTCTCCTACCGAGGCAGGGTGACCCAAAAAGAAAGAAAATTCCCAAAAAGAAAATACTTTCATCATTCAACACTTTCACGTCACTCACACATAATCACTGTTTTTGCAGAGGTGCTCAGAATACAACAGCTTAGAAGTATATACGTATAAAAATACACAATATATCCCAAACCTCTCCTTTAGAGTGCAGGCATTGTACTTCATATTTCCAGGACTCAAGTCCGGCTATATAAAAATAACCGGTTTCCCTGAATCCCTTCACTAAATATTACCTTGCTCACACTCCAACAGATCGTCAGGTCCCAAATACCATTCGTCTCCATTCACTCCTATCGAACACGCTCATGCACGCCTGCTGGAAGTCCAAGCCCCTCGCCCACAAAACCTCCCATACCCCTTCTTCCAACCTTTGCGAGGACGACCCCTACCCCACCTTCCTTCCCCCACAGATTTATACGCTCTCCACGTCATTCTACTTTGATCCAGTCTCTCTAATGACCAAACCACCTCAACAAACCCTCTTCAGCCCTCTGACTAATACTTTAAACTCCACACCTTCTCCTAATTTGCACACTCCGAATTTTCTGCATAATATTTACACCACACATTGCCCTTAGACAGGACATCTCCACTGCCTTCAACCACCTCCTCGCTGCTGCATTCACAACCCAAGCTTCACACCCATATAAGAGTGTTGGTACTACTATACTTTCATACATTCCCTTCTTTGCCTCCATAGATAACGTTTTTTGTCTCCACATATACCTCAACGCACCACTCACCTTTTTTTCCCTCATCAATTCTATGATTAACCTCATCCTTCATAAATCCATCCACCGACACGTCAACTCCCAAGTATCTGAAAACATTCACTTCTTCCATACTCCTCCTCCCCAATTTGATATCCAATTTTTATTTATCTAAATCATTTGATACCCTCATCACCTTATTCTTTTCTGTGTTCACTTTCAACTTTCTACCTTTACACACATTCCCAAACTCATCCACTAACCTTTGGAATTTTTCTTTAGAATCTCCCATAAGCACAGTATCATCAGCAAAAAGCAACTGTGTCAATTCCCATTTTGTATTTAATTCCCCATAATTTAATCCCACCCCTCTCCCGAACACCCTAGCATTTACTTCTTTTACAACCCCATCTATAAATATATTAACCATGGTGATATTACACATCCCTGTCTAAGACCTACTTTTACTGGGAAGTAATCTCCCTCTCTTCTACACACCCTAACTTGAGCCTCACTGTCCTCATAAAAATTCTTTACAGCATTTAGTAACTTACCACCTATTCCATATACTTGCAACATCTGCCACATTGCTCCCCTATCCACTCTATCATATGCCTTTTCTAAATCCATAAATGCAATAAAAACTTCCCTACCTTTATCTAAATACTGTTCACATATATGCTTCAATGTAAACACTTGATCTACACATCCCCTACTCACTCTGAAACCTCCTTGCTCATCTGCAATCCTACATTCTGTCTTACCTCTAATTCTTTTAATTATAACCCTATCGTACACTTTTCCTGGTATACTCAGTAAACTTATTCCTCTATAATTTTTACAATCTCTTTTGTCCCCTTTCCCTTTATATAAAGGGACTATACATGCTCTCTGCCAATCCCTTGGTACCTTTCCCTCTTTCATACATTTATTAAACAAAAGTACCAACCACTCCAACACTATATCCTCCCCTGCTTTTAACATTTCTGTCATGATCCCATCAGTTCCAGCTGCTTTACCTCCTTTCATTCTGCGTAATGCCTCACGTACCTCCCCCACACTCACATCCTGCTCTTCTTCACTCCTAAAAGATGGTATACTTCCCTGGCCAGTGCATGAAATTACCGCTTCCCTTTCTTCGTCGACATTTAAAAGTTCCTCAAAATATTCTCGCCATCTACCAAAAACCTCCATCTCCCCATCTACTAACTCCCCTACTCTGTTTTTAACTGACAGATCCAATAGCTCTCTACGCTTTCTTAACTTGTTTAACTCCAAAATTTTTCCTTATTTTCATTAAAATTTCTTGAAGTTGCCTCTCCCACTCTATCATCTGCTCCCCTTTTGCACTCTCTCACCACTCTCTTCACCTTTCTTTTACTCTCCATATACTCTACTCTTCTTATAACACTTCTGGTTTGTAAAAACCTCTCATAAGCTAACTTTTTCTCTTTTATCACACCCTTTACTTCATCATTCCACCAATCACTCCTCTTTCCTCCTGCACCCACCCTCTTATAACCACAAACTCCTGCCCCACATTCTAATACTGTATTTTTAAAACTATTCCAACCCTCTTCAACCCCCCCACTACTCATACTTGCACCGGCCCACCTTTCTGCCAATAGTTGATATATATATATATATATATATATATATATATATATATATATATATATATATATATATATATATATATATATATATATATATATATATATATATTATGTCGTGCCGAATATGTAAAACTGGTTAATTAGCAAGAACTCATTTAAAATTAAGTCCTTTCTAAAATTTTCTCTTATACGTTTAAAGATATATTTTTTTCAATTAATGTTAATGTATAAATTTTTAATTTTGCATCAAAAGAATCGTAGAAAACTTACCTAACCTTATTATAACAAGAACAATTTATTTTAGCCTAACCCAACTAAATATATTTTAGATTTGTTTACAATAATTTAATACTAAACAACAACAGTGAAATATATTTTTTTCGTTAGGTTCAGAATGATTTTGGTGAAATTATTGCATACACAAATTTTCGTTTGTCCTATATGGCAAGATGAACGTTGCTATTTAAGCCAAGATCGCAAGTTCAGCCTATTCGGCACGACATATATATATATATATATATATATATATATATATATATATATATATATATATTCATAAATTAACTTACACCCATTAAAGTGGTCTTGCAGTGTGTATTACGAGCTTCTGATGGCTGTAACACAAGGTTAAAAATATAGTGCTGCCAGGAGTAGAAAGGCGAAAATCCCTGTGTTTGTGTACACTGAGCTTCTCCAACCACCCAGGTGGGTGGGCACAACTGCAGGTGGAAAGTTTTTTATTATCACTACCTGTCAGGAGCCTCATAGTGGTGCTGGGGTGTGGTGATGAGTGTGGTTGTGCAGGTGGGTGGGGCTCTGGTGATGAGTGTGGCTGTACAGGTGGGTGTGATGATGAGTGTGGCTGTGCAGGTGGGTGTGGTGGTGAGTGTGGCTGTGCAGATGGCTGTGATGAGTGTGACTGTGCAGGTGGGTGTGGTGATGAGTGTGACTGTGCAGGTGGGTGTAGTGATGAGTGTGGTTGTGCAGGTGGGTGGGGCTCTGGTGATGAGTGGGGCTCTGGTGATGAGTGTGGCTGTGCAGGTGGGTGTGGTGATGAGTGTGACTGTGCAGGTGGGTGTGGTGATGAGTGTGACTGTGCAGGTGGGTGTAGTGATGAGTGTGACTGTGCAGGTGGGTGTAGTGATGAGTGTGGCTCTGGTGATGAGTGTGACTGTGCAGGTGGGTGTAGTGATGAGTGTGGCGGTGCAGGTGGGTGTGGTGATGAGTGTGGCTCTGGTGATGAGTGTGGCGGTGCAGGTGGGTGTAGTGATGAGTGTGGCTCTGGTGATGAGTGTGACTGTGCAGGTGGGTGTAGTGATGAGTGTGGCGGTGCAGGTGGGTGTGGTGATGAGTGTGGCTCTGGTGATGAGTGTGGCTGTGCAGGTGGCTGTGGTGAGTGTGGCGGTGCAGGTGGGTGTAATGATGTGTGGCGGTGCAGGTGGGTGTGGTTGTGATGAATGCTGTGATGTAGTGGTGGGTGTGGTTGTGATGTAGAGGGAACATTTTTCATTATAAAGTATAGGCCCGGGAGCGTGAACAGCTGAACAGTTTAAGTCAGTGATGAACGCCTGTTTGGTGGTACTTCCGTTTATAATGTACAATATGACACTTCTCTCCTTCCACTGCTCTTTCTCCGCAGCATTGAGTTCTTAATTCTTTTACAGCACCTTCACAGGTGCTGCTATCAATCCTAACTCCACTGATTTTTTTTCTTTTTACAAGTCTACTCTGACTTTTTTCAGGTGTTGTGTTGGTGTAGTTTATTTCCTTAACATCTGTAGTACTTTCAGAATTTTCTTTTTCTTTCCTCCTCTTGCTGCGTGTGGCATTCAGATGGTGGTGTTGCCTATGTGCGAAACCTAAACCGCCCTCAGCTTTTGTGCCTCGTTACTGAAAATTGGCATTTAGCTGTCAGGGGTTAAACGAGGATAAGGACCTCACAAGGTTAGGGGTCAGACTAGGTCAGGCGGGGTCACATGTGATATCTCTTGTTTCCTGTGATGTCCTGTCGTTGTCTGATGTCCCAGTTGGACTTCCACTTTTAATTGTGTTTTTTAGTTCAAAATACGAAGTGGGTTGTCGCTGGAAAATACAAAATAAAAGGGTCACAGTAAATTCGGTGTTGTGGAATCTGCAAAAGGCTTCCCAAATGCGGCCATTAGTAAGCAGGGTGGGCGTTGGCAGCGTTTTAAAAGTGTCCACTAAAAGTAACAAGCTGACAGCGGATGTCATAGGACCACGGAGCCTTTGTCTGCTCGCCCTGTGTTATTGTGATCCAGCGTGGATCATTGTGGAAGGTTCCAGGGTAGTGGAACCTTGCTCAACCCGTCATGGGTAGTTAACTCAGTACTGGTTGATGGATGACGCTCACTCCTCAACTATTACACATTTTAGCGACGTTTGGCAAACTTTTAGTTTCTATATTATTATCATTATATTTATGAAGAAGCGATAAATTTGTAGGGGTCACGCAACTCCAGGAAAGTGAGAGGCAGTAAGGTTTGATCCAAGGAAATGGGAGGTAGTTTTTGTTAGTGGTTTCATTTAGTTTAGTGTTAGTAATGACAGCTGAAAGCAGCATGTTAATCTCTCATATTTTACACCTCAACAACGAGGGAGGAGCCGGAGGATCGAGCCTCCAGTTATGTTTTTTTTTTTAGCTGTCCGTATCCTTTTAAAAATGTAAGAGTTTCACTTTTTTTTCTTTTTTTAGTTCTGGTTCACTCCTCCTCTTTTGTATATACACTCTTATCTCTTCCCTCTCTCCCTCGTATTCTTTTATCACTTACGTGGTTTTGCTTTTCTTTTTTACCTGGTCATTTCTCTCCTCTTCCTTCCCCCTCTTTCCGTCATGTGTGTGATACTGTTCATCGAATTCTTTCTACTGTTCCAGGATTTGCTATACTCTTCCATTTTAGATGTTTTACGTTTGAATCATCAAGCAACAGGATATTCGGAGCCATCTGTAAGCCAGAATTTGCGTTAAGTCCGTTGACTTGATGTCTGGAATGTCTATATTGAGATGTTGACAATAAGAGTCTGTTCAGGAATGAATAATCACTGGTGGAATGATGTCTTTGAGAAAGGTAGAGCCAACGTGAGGTTGATGATGGATGCTCGTCGTGTAACATAATAGCTGTCTTCTGGCTGTCCGCTAAACTTGCCAAGTGAAGGACCTTGAGAACGTGGGGTGTGTTGAACTTAAGACTACCTGTATCTCTGATGTTGAAGGATTTGCTGAAATGACATGTCCAGCCAAGAATGGTCGAGACTGAGTCACTTCTTAACAGTGCTCTACCTTGTGTAGAAGTCTGAGATGAGTGGCAGGTCATCCAAGAGAGTGGTGCATACTCAGGGTGAGAGAGAGGAACTTGTGCCTCGTACAGTTTTGCAGACACTGCACTCGAGCATGTATGAGACGCTCGTAAACACTGTGAGGGTCGTGGCTGCCTGGCTTGCAAGGCTCGACGTTTGGCTCTTCATAGTCTGTGCAGTCACATTTCATCCCAGGATATTCACTTCGTCGCTCTGTAATTCTCATACCAATTCCAATAGTAATGTGTTAGCAAGAGGTTGTCATCTATCTCTCTCTCTCCCTCCCTCCCTCCCTCTCTCCGTCCCCTTCACTATTCTCCATCGTAATCCCCCTCACTTCTGCTGACTTTTTTATCCCTGGATAAACGAGGTTAACTTGTCACGTACAGCAGCAGCAGCAGAGACGCGGGTTTCCTCCTCCACACATTTTAATGATGCAATTGACTGACTGGTCCCTCCATCACCCAGTATTATTACTACATTCATGGGGAGAGCGCTATAAACGTACGGGATGTACAGCGCCTGGGGGTAATGGGAGGCAGTCAAGCTCGATCCAAGGAAGAAGTCAGAGCCAATTCCTTGGATCAAGAGCCCCTCACCAGCGGTGAGGAACCTCCCTTGAGGGTCTGTTACCCAGTACACAGGCCATATTCCCGTGAACGTAATTTCGCTTTCGTGCGTGCTCACCTATTTATAGTTTCAGGGGTCGAGTCATAGCTCCTGGCCCTTCCTCTTAATAATAACATCTTTATTTCTACAAGTACATATACAAGGTATACAGGCCTAGCTGACATCAATGACATACTACTATATAGAAAGCCACTTGTTATGCAGAGCATTTCGGGGAAATTTGGTCAGTTTTGTTCCAGGATGCGACCCACACCAGTCGACTAACACCCAGGTACCCATTTTATACTGATAGGTGAACAGGGACAACATATGTCTTATGGAAACACGCCCAGTGGCCTGGTGGCTAAAGCTCCCGCTTCACACACGGATGGCCCGGGTTCGACTCCCGGCGAGTGGAAACATTTCAACCTGTTTCCTTACACCTAGCAGAAAATAGGTACCTGGGTGTTAGTCGACTGGTGTGGGTCGCATCCTGGGGGACAAGATTGAGGACCACAATGGAAATAAGACAGACAGTCCTCGATGACGCACTGACTTTCTTGGGTTATCCTGGGTGGCTAACCCTCCGGGGTTAAAAATCCGAACGAAATCTTATCTTATCCAGCCGCACCAGAGATTCGATCTCCGGACCTCAGTGTGTGAGCTGAGTGACCTAGCGATATAGCTACGGGACACTAAGTTCATTCTCTCCTTGCTCCAAGAGCTTTATCGTACCTCTTCTTAAAGCTGTATATGGATCCAGTCCCCAGTACATCACTCTCCTGATTGTTCCACTTCCCGACAACTGTGTGTGTGTGTGTGTGTGTGTGTGTGTGTGTGTGTGTGTGTGTGTGCGTGTGTGTGTGTGTGCGTGTGTGTGTGTGCGTGTGCGTGTGCGTGCGTGGTCGTGCGTGTGCGCGCACATATGCGTTGGTTTTATAGTGTAATTAAAGTGTAATATATGGATCATAAGCGTCTTCTCCACGTTTAGAGCGACGTTGTAACACACAGAGAGCAGCATGCTCCTTGGTCAGGTAGTTAGGTTCTGCTAAAACTGGTTTCATTTACATTAACCGAACCTAACCTAAAACAACGTGCATAGAGAAATAGGATATTATACAGACAGTAGAATAAAAGTGATAAGTCTTGGAAGGCCAGACTGACGGAACTATCAGCTCTTGTAATTACGTTAGCGATATATTATCTCTAATGTGAACCCCCAGTATGAAGTTAACGTGTGTGTGTTTGTGTGTTAATCTCAACACTCTTACGCTGAATAAATGTTTACTGACACCCGAGACTCGTCCAGGTTTACAATGTCCTGGTCTCCTTGTTTCGGATCTTCCCTTATGATAGAAGGTAAAATCTTCCACTATTTGGGCCGAAAAATGGGATACTGTGCTGACTTTTTAAGACACTAGGCTCCTCAACCCAAGCATGTAGGGTGAACAGTAAAGGAAGGAAAGAAGGAAGAAAGAAAAAGGGAATGAGAGAGGAAGAGGTATGAAACTGGTTTGAACGCATTGAGATGTCTGGTGGCGGATAATGATGTTAAGTCGCCTTTGATATTTCTTGCTGAGCTGTGTCTTTCCTTGCGCCACATCTAACGACACTCTCAAGGATCTTGTTGTTAAACTATTACTAACTTTTGCTTTGGTCCTCTTGAGTCTTCTGCGTCAGTTGTGACCTCTAAAGAATCACTATTTGTATTCTGTTGTCGTGAGACTTTCAGGCTTCGTTCTCCTCACCAACACTAAGTAATGTCCAGACACAAGGAAAAATATTCTTTTGTAAAGATTTCTTCTGATGTACTCATTAGAGGTCTTCGTAGTGAGCTTTTCCCAAAATGTTGGTGTGGACGAACAAGCAATACTGGCGGTGGTGGCGATGTATCCTTGCAGCTCCTGTTTGAAGACATATTAATATGCGTTCCAATAACCCGTTCCAGCAGGTTACCCCAATAACTTGTTCCAGTAGCCCATATCGGTAGCCCGTTCCAGTAGCCCATCACAGTATACTTACTGCACCAGGGTTATACAGCGCTGCTGTTGATTTCAGATAACAGGTTTTTAATATGTGCTGGTTTATTTACTTATATTTAGTAAGTTTTAACATGGTTAAGTTTGTTAAGTTGGTATAATTATTTTGTACAAAAGTATGTTAATTAACTTGAATATATTGAACAGTCCATATTATTATTATTATTATTATTATTTATAGGCAGCGTTAAGTCCTTAGGGCTCATACAGCTCCTGGAGAATTTAAAGCAGACAGATTCAGTTTAGTTCTCTGGATTAAGAGCCCCGCATCTAGGCACGTTCAGAGGTATGTGTCATATTTAAAGGTATATGACACAATTAGAGGAATGGAACACATTCGGAGGTAGGTGACACATTCAGTGATAACGTTATGTGAATAAAATACGCTTCACCTCACTTTTTTTTTGTATATTAAGGAAGGTTGTATTATCTTTTCCATTTTGACTTGATAAAGCTCTAGTAAGTGAAACATGACTTGATAAAGCTCTAGTCCGTGAAACATGACATGATAAAGCTCTAGTCGGTGAAGCATAACACGATAAAGCTCTAGTCGGTGAAACATGAAACGTCGTCACAATAAAGCCTGTACTCTGGGTATATATATTCTCTTCACAATCCTGTGCTGTATAGCCCTTGTGGCTTAGCGCTTCTTTTTGATTATAATAATAATTCACAATCCTGTGGGCATCTTACCCTTGTATCCATACAAACTTGCGTTGGCCTGGATATTATAATAATATTCATGGGAAGGATAAATCCGCAGGGATAATATGGCTCCCGGGAGGGAGTTGAGCTTAATCCAAGAGGAAGGCAGCTCCAATTCTTTTGATGTAGAGCGTTGCAGCGGCATCAAGGCAGCCTCCCTTGAAACGGGGTTGACCTGGGTAGCTGGCGCGGGAGAGCTGCAGGAACATCAGTAACTGTCTGCTCCTGGCGTTCAACCAGTTCTCACATTCCTAAGTTTTATATATATATTTATATATATATATATATATATATATATATATATATATATATATATATATATATATATATATATATATATATATATATATATATATATATATATGTCGTGCCGAATATGTAAAACTGGTCAGTTAGCAAGAACTCATTTAAAATTAAATCCTTTCGAAAATTTTCTCTTATACTTTTAAAGATATATTTTTTTCATTAATGTTAATGTAAAAATTTTTAATTTTGCACAATGTAAAAATTTTTAATTTTGCACCAAAAGAATCTTAGAAAATTTACCTAACCTTATTATAACAAGAACAATTTATTTTAGCCTAACCCAACTAAATATATTTTAGATTTGTTTACAATAATTTAATACTAAACAAACAGTGAAATATATTTTTTTTCGTTAGGTTCAGAATGATTTTGGCGAAGTTATTGCATACACAAATTTTCGCTTGTCTTATATGGCAAGATGAGCGTTGCTATTTGAGCCAAGATCTCAAGTTCTGCCTATTCGGCATGACATATATATATATATATATCTATATATATATATATATATATATATATATATATATATATATATATATGTATATAATGTATATATTTATATATATATATGTATATATTTATATATATATATATATATATATATAAATATATATATATATATAAAATGTATATATATATATATTATATTGAAATTCCTATTTATATAAGACAAAATGTAACATGCTGTTTTTGCAGGCATGTATAACATGATTTCAACCTCATAATTGCATCGTTGGTTTGCTACAAATTATATTCAAGTTACAGTGCTAGTCACAGCATTTTGCCGGGTGAGCGCCCCGGCATAATACCGTGACGAAAATCAAAGGCGTACCATACGGGGGTCTTTTTTCGTCAGCGCATTATGCCGGGTAGCAGCCGATAGCATGACGTCACGGCCTGCCGCCACACTCCCCAGTGACTCAGTGCTCACGTGGCTGCCGTGGTGAGAGAATGTGTTGAACTTTTATCTCTCATCCACTTCATCTTTTGTCTGATGTTCCCTTTGGTTTTGGGACTATGCATGTTTGATTATGGGTAAAAGGAAGTCTTTAACATGAAACTATAGCTCAAATCATGGGGCTTCAAAAGCTGGGCACCAGACGAAAGAAATAGTGAAGAATGTTGGTGTGTGTAAGCGTTCAGTGAGGAACTGGGTGGAGCGTTTCAAGGCTGGTGGCGGTGTAGAGTTACCGTCTGCCAACCCTCCGCCTGGCCCCTCGAAGAAGACATCTGTTCATATCTTAACTGTGTTAAAAAAACAGTTAGATAGTACACCTAAAATAACTGCTAGAGAACTGAAAGAAGAGAACCCACATCTTCTCTCAGAGGTGTCTGTAAGAACTGTTAACAGACGTGTGAAAGAACTGGGCTACAGTAGCCACCTCCTGGTTAAGAAACCAATCCTCTCCAAGCCACAGAAGATACATAAGGCTGGATTATGCAAAGAAATATCTTTACTGAAATCCTCAACAGTGATCTGAAGTACTGTGGAGTGATGAAGCAACCTTCACCGTCACCTGTAACCGTGGAGGATATGTGTATCGGCCCAGAGGTAGTGACCCACTGGACCCACACTACACCTGTTGGACCACCAAACACCCAGACTCGCTCATGGTTTGGGGATGTTTCAGTGCTCAGAGTGTTGAACTCATTGTGCTTCCCAAAAACCAGTATAATTACCTGGAGTTATTGTGTGACAATTTACCTGAGGCATTTGACAAGTGTGGGGCTACGGTTTTTATGCAGGACGGTGCACTGTGTCATTCTGCCAAATCTGTAGTTCAGTGGCTTAAGGACTGTGCAGTGAGGTTCTTTAATGACTGGCCAGGCAATTCCTCAGACCCAAACCCTATTGAGAACCTTTGGTCAGTAGTAAAACGAAGTTTACTGGGCAAGGATATCAGTTCCATCCCGCAGCTGGAGGCTGCTCTACGTGAGGCATGGAATATACCTCCCCAAACCCTCAAGAATTTGTGTGAGAGTCTTCCTACATGACTGAGGGACGTAAGCGTAAAGGAACTAGACTGTTATATTTTTACTTATTTCGTATATGTATGTTGAGATCACTACTTAGAATAAATAACTTATGTGAGGATGGATTGTGGTGCTTCAAGAACGTTAATTAATTCAATGAAGTGGCTAGTACAGTACAGTAGTCAGGTTAAGGGGCACTTCAGTGAGTATAGGTGTCCCTAAAGTGAATGTCCTGGTGCCCCCTTGCCTCTCCCACTGTTATTTATCTGTTTCTTACCCCCCCCCCCCCATGATCGTCCTGCTGGTGAAACAACACGTCATCGAGAAGTATGAAGACAAAGACAAGTTACAGAACATGCTGTTATTGAACCAACGTTTCGCTGTGTAGACTTGATGAAACTTTATAGAACACTACAAAGTGCGAAACGTCCCAATAAAAACTTTTTCACTAACTTGTGACTTTGTCTTCATACTTGTTCGTCATTAGGGCGGTTAATGTTTAATTCAATAGGTAAATAAGTATTGCTTATCAGGGCCCATCTACTATAAAAGATTCGTTAAAGTTTATTGTTAGTTTTTTATGTTTATTATATATTACATGCTTGTCAATAAAGTTGATTATGTTTAAAGTCTACTAGAGTATGGTTGCTCCTGCAGCCTCCGTGTGCTGTCCACAAAGCTAATAATGTTTGAACATATAGATGGTGTAACTGAAGCTTTATACTTAAAATGACTATTAATAGTTAAAGAATTAGCTAAGATAAATTTGGGAATAACTCATTTGTAGCAGTTTTAAAAATTGTTTCGCAACTACTATAGCTTAAATGTCCAGAATGTCTGTTAGCCGACATTCCAGAGCATTGTAAGGGGCATGTTTACAAGTAATCTTTTAATACGGGATGGCCGAGTGGACAGTTCTTTCTAATCAGCTGATACACCATCGGTTCCAGGCCCCTAAAAATATTTAAAACTGTTACAAGGGGTAAATAGTGTGTGTGTGTGTGTGTGTGTGTGTGTGTGTGTGTGTGTGTGTGTGTGTGTGTGTGTGTGTACTCACCTAGTTGAGGTTGCGGGGGTCGAGTCCGAGCTCCTGGCCCTGTGTGTGTGTGTGTGTGTGTGTGTGTGTGTGTGTGTGTGTGTGTGTGTGTGTGTGTGTGTGTGTGCGTGCGTACCCGCGTGTGTGCGTGTGTGTGTGCGCGTGTTTGTGCGCGCGTGTTTGTGTGTATATATATATATACACACATACACACACAAAAGATATAATGGAAAGAGAATTTGTATGACATCTCAGAGCCTACATCACAAATACATCATCAGCTCCCCGACATTAGGCAGTGTACCCAGAAAGCTGCAGGCATTTACCCTCTGGATCACAAAGGAATCTCTGAAAGAGAAAGGTTTCCGTGATGAGTTTTTCGCCTCTTTAAGGAATTACAGGGCATACTTACCCCATGCTCCGAGCGTCTCCGGTCCTACTGGGACGAAGTTAGAGCATGGTGCCAGCCTTCGGTATTTATCTTCTGGGACTCTCTGAAACTGACAACACCATCCCCTTCAGCTTCAGGGTATTATAAGGTGTCGGCCAACATAGACGCATAAGTGTACTAGTTCCATGCACTCTGCTTACCATCCTTTTATATATATATATATATATATATATATATATATATATATATATATATATATATATATATATTATATATATATATATATATATATATATAATGTCGTGCCGAATAGGTAAAACTGGTCAATTAGCATGAACTCGTGTACAATTAAGTCCTTTCTAAAATTTTCTCTTATACATTTAAAGATATATTTTTTCATTTATGTTAATGTAAAAGTTAATAATTTTGTACCAAAGGAACCTTAGAAAACTTACCTAACCTTATTATAACAAGCACAATTTAGTTTAGCCTAATCCAGCTAAATATATTTTAGATAAGTTTACAATAATGTAATAAACACAATGAAATATTTTTTTTTTTCGTTAGGTTCAGAATAATTTTTACGAAATTATTGTATACAAAAATTTCTGCTTGCCTTATTCGGCAAGAAGAGCTGGCTGCCTTGGACCAAAACGTCTAGTGTTAGCTGGGCACCAAGGTATTGACCAGTGTATATATGGTATGGTGGTCGAGCACTGCCTACCTTGTTCCAAGGTGCATAGGTTAGAATCTCCTTCGACCTGAGATTAGTGCTTGTGAATATGTATATATTATTGTAACCACGAACGAGTGGTTTTGATCAATAACAACAATGTGCTAGCCAAGGATTCTAACCCATGTTGTACTGGCCTGCTATTGTAAACGAGAACCACATGATGTTTTAACCCACAGGGATTAGGTGGTCCTGTGGGTTAAGGGGTCATGTGGTTCTCGCTCACATTGGCGGGCCAGTACAACATGGGTTCGAATCCTTGGCTAGTGCGGTGTTGTTCATACATACATACATATATATATATATATATATATATATATATATATATATATATATATATATATATATATATAAACCAAGTGTTTACAATGAAACATATAGGTGAAAAGTATTTAAAGATAAAGAGGGGTTTTTTTTTGTTGCATTTATGGATTTGGAAAGGGCATATGATAGGGTGGATAGGGCGAGGGCAGCGTGGCAGATGTTTCAAATGTATGGAATAGGTGAAAGCAGTGAAGAGGTTTTACAAGGATACTAAGACTCAGGTTAGAGTATGTAGGAGGGAAGATTATTTCCCAGTAAAAGTAGGCCTTAAACAGGGATGCGCAGTGTCACCGCGGTTATTCAATATACGTATTTATAGATGGGTTGTCAGAGGAGTGAATGCTTTGGTATTGGCAAGAGGTGCGAGATTAAAAGATGAAGAATCTGACATAAAGTGGGAGTTGTCACAGTTGCTTTTTGCTGATGGCACTGTGCTTTTGGGTGATTCTGAAGAGAATTTACAGAGGTTGGTGGACGAGTTTGTTAGGGTATGTTAGAGAAGGAAATTAAAAGTGAACATAGGAAAGAGTAAGGTGATGATAGAAAAAAATAGGTAATGAAAGATTGGATATCAGATTGTAGGGAGAAGAATGGAGTAAGTGAAAGTATTCAGCTATTTAGGAGTGGACTTGTCATCAGATGGGTCTATGAAAGACGAAGTAAATCATAGAATTGATGAGGGGGGGGGGAAAGGTGAGTGGTACACTGAGGAGTCTGTGGAGACAAAGAATGTTATCCATAGAAGCAAAGAGGAGAATCTTTGAGAGTATAGTTATACCAATGCTCTTACATGTGTGTGAAGCATGGTTAGTTAATGTTGCAGCAAGGCAAAGACTGGAGGCATTGGAGACGTCATGTCTGAGGGTAATATGCAGTGTGAATAAAATGCAGAGAATCCATAGTTTAGAAATTAGGAGGAGGTATAGGGTTGCTAAAAGTATTAATGAGAGGGCTGAGG
>NC_091305.1:29835149-29857649 GCF_038502225.1 Cherax quadricarinatus
TAAGAGAGCACTGTACCAACAACTATGGGCACCAGAGAGCACTGTGCCAACAACTATAAGCACCAGAGAGCACTGTGTCAACAACTATGAGCACAAGAGAGCACTGTGCCAACAACTATAAGCACCAGAGAGCACTGTGTCAACAACTATAAGCACCAGAGAGCACTGTGTCAACAACTATGAGCACAAGAGAGCACTGTGCCAACAACTATGGGCACCAGAGAGCACTGTGTCAACAACTATGAGCACAAGAGAGCACTGTGCCAACAACTATAAGCACCAGAGAGCACTGTGCCAACAACTATGGGCACCAGAGAGCACTGTGTCAACAACTATGAGCACAAGAGAGCACTCTGTCAACAATCATGGGCACAAGAAGACACTGTCAACAATCATGGACACAAGAAGACACTGTCAACAATCATGGACACAAGAAGACACTGTCAACAATCATGGGCACAAGAAGACACTGTCAACAATCATGGGCACAAGAAGACACTGTCAACAATCATGGGCACAAGAAGACACTGTCAACAATCATGGGCACAAGAAGATACTGTCAACAATCGTGGGCACAAGAAGACACTGTCAACAATCATGGGCACAAGAAGACACTGTCAACAATCATGGGCACAAGAAGACACTGTCAACAATCATGGGCACAAGAAGACATTGTCAACAATCATGGGCACAAGAAGATACTGTCAACAATCATGGGCACAAGAAGACACTGTCAACAATCATGGGCACAAGAAGACACTGTCAACAATCATGGGCACAAGAAGATACTGTCAACAATCATGGGCACAAGAAGACACTGTCAACAATCATGGGCACAAGAAGACATTGTCAACAATCATGGGCACAAGAAGACACTGTCAACAATCATGGGCACAAGAAGACACTGTCAACAATCATGGGCACAAGAAGACATTGTCAACAATCATGGGCACAAGAAGATACTGTCAACAATCATGGGCACAAGAAGACACTGTCAACAATCATGGGCACAAGAAGACACTGTCAACAATCATGGGCACAAGAAGACACTGTCAACAATCATGGGCACAAGAAGATACTGTCAACAATCATGGGCACAAGAAGACACTGTCAACAATCATGGGCACAAGAAGACACTGTCAACAATCATGGGCACAAGAAGACACTGTCAACAATCATGGGCACAAGAAGACATTGTCAACAATCATGGGCACAAGAAGACACTGTCAACAATCATGGGCACAAGAAGACACTGTCAACAATCATGGGCACAAGAAGACACTGTCAACAATCATGGGCACAAGAAGACACTGTCAACAATCATGGGCATAAGAAGACACTGTCAACAATCATGGGCACAAGAAGACACTGTCAACAACCATGGGCACAAGAAGACATTGTCAACAATCATGGGCACAAGAAGACACTGTCAACAATCATGGGCACAAGAAGACATTGTCAACAATCATGGGCACAAGAAGACACTGTCAATCATGGGCACAAGAAGACATTGTCAACAATCATGGGCACAAGAAGACACTGTCAACAATCATGGGCACAAGAAGACACTGTCAACAGTCATGGGCACAAGAAGACACTGTCAACAATCATGGGCACAAGAAGACACTGTCAACAATCATGGGCACAAGAAGACACTGTCAACAATCATGGGCACAAGAAGACACTGTCAACAATCATGGGCACAAGAAGACACTGTCAACAATCATGGGCACAAGAAGACACTGTCAACAATCATGGGCACAAGAAGACACTGTCAACAACCATGGGCACAAGAAGACACTGTCAACAATCATGGGCACAAGAAGACACTGTCAACAACCACGGGCACAAGAAGACACTGTCAACAATGATGGGCACAAGAAGACACTGTCAACAATCATGGGCACAAGAAGACACTGTCAACAATCATGGGCACAAGAAGACACTGTCAACAATCATGGGCACAAGAAGACACTGTCAACAATCATGGGCACAAGAAGACACTGTCAACAATCATGGGCACAAGAAGACACTGTCAACAATCATGGGCCTTGACTATTCAATCTTCTATCAGCTAAAATCAGAAATACTTCCGAACAAGTCAAAAGGAAACTGGATCACTACTTGTGTCAAATGGTAGATAAACCAGACCGTGATGGATATGTGGCCCAGCAGACCTTCAAGAGTAACAGTCTGGTTGACCAGGTAATCAACGGAGGCCTGGCCCGGGTTGGGCCGCGAGAGTAGGAAAATTCGCGAAACTGAGCAAAGTTAAATCATAGGTAACCCTGGAACTACACTCAGTCGTTACAGCAGGTCTGTGCTTGTGACGGCGGTGATGGTGTTTCAGGTGATCCATCATTGTATGTATGTGTACTCACCGAGTTATGTTTGTGGAGGTCGAGTCTCGCCTCCTGACTTTGTATCCTAGACTACTTTGATCGGCATTAATTTCTTCCCTCTTAGACCTTATATATTGAAGCTGTGTATTGAGTTTGTATCCACCACCGCCTCATATAAATCATTTCATTCCTCATCCACTTCAAGACTAAAGAAATATTTCCATAATATTGCTATAGCTAGTCTATGTCTTCAGTTTCCACCTGTGTCCTCTTGATCTTGATCATAATTCAAACAATCTGTCCCTCTCTGCTTTATCAATTCCTCTTAAGATTTTGTATGTTGTTATACCTTTCCTGTAGATACTCCGTCATACAAAGTATCTAAGCGCTACTCACAGTGTGTATTGTTTCTGCGAGGAATTAAATCCTATTTCACAGGCTATGTATGTTCCCTATATGTTCAGCGCTTCCCCATCAGTGTAATAATAATAATAATAATGGTGGGGAGTGGGAGGCAATCAGTTTTGTTCCAAGGAAGGGTAGCTCCAATCGGCGATGTTGTTGGTGGCAGTGTTGAACGTATTGATTGTGGTATTGATGGTGGTGCTGATGGCGGTGCTGATGGCGGTGCTGAGGGTATTGGTGGTGGTGCTGAGGGTACTGGTGGTGGTGCTGAGGGTATTGGTGGTGGTGCTGAGGGTATTGGTGGTGGTGCTGAGGGTATTGGTGGTGTTACTGAGGGTATTGGTGGTGTTACTGAGGGTATTGGTGGTGTTACTGAGGGTATTGGTGGTGTTACTGAGGGTATTGGTGGTGGTGCTGAGGGTATTGGTGGTGGTGCTGAGGGTATTGGTGGTGGTGCTGAGGGTATTGGTGGTGGTGCTGAGGGTATTGGTGGTGATACTGAGGGTATTGGTGGTGGTGCTGAGGGTATTGGTGGTGGTGCTGAGGGTATTGGTGGTGGTGCTGAGGGTATTGGTAGTGGTGCTGAGGGTATTGGTGGTGTTACTGAGGGTATTGGTGGTGGTGCTGAGGGTATTGGTGGTGGTGCTGAGGGTATTGGTGGTGGTGCTGAGGGTATTGGTGGTGGTGCTGAGGGTATTGGTGGTGATACTGAGGGTATTGGTGGTGGTGCTGAGGGTATTGGTGGTGTTACTGAGGGTATTGGTGGTGGTGCTGAGGGTATTGGTGGTGGTGCTGAGGGTATTGGTGGTGTTACTGAGGGTATTGGTGGTGTTACTGAGGGTATTGGTGGTGTTACTGAGGGTATTGGTGGTGTTACTGAGGGTATTGGTGGTGGTGCTGAGGGTATTGGTGGTGTTACTGAGGGTATTGGTGGTGGTGCTGAGGGTATTGGTGGTGTTACTGAGGGTATTGGTGGTGTTACTGAGGGTATTGGTGGTGTTACTGAGGGTATTGGTGGTGGTGCTGAGGGTATTGGTGGTGTTACTGAGGGTATTGGTGGTGGTGCTGAGGGTATTGGTGGTGGTGCTGAGGGTATTGGTGGTGGTGCTGAGGGTATTGGTGGTGGTGGTAGTGAATAATGGTTAGCTTCTTGTTTACTGTGGGCCATAATATTTACCTCTCCCTCACGCTGTTGAAGCCACGTCACTCACTTCCCATTGTTTACAACTTCGACAGGAGGACTGTAACTAGGAGGAAGGATAGACACACAGTACGTACTCTTCAAAACGTTTATTAAAGGAAACTTATCACTATGAGTGGCTTCAGTCTTAATACAGAGTAAGCTGGATTATTATTATAATCAAGGGGGAAGCGTTAAACCCGTAGGATTATACAGCGCCTGTGGGGGAGGGATGTGGAAAGTATTCAGGCTTAATTTAGGGAACTGGAGCACAGATCCAGTTCCTTAGATCAAGAGCCCCTCACCAGCGTCAAGGAACCTTCCTTGAGGGGAGAGTAAGCTGGAAAAAAAGATCTTACAGAGCTTTGAGACATACGCAGCGAGTGTGGTGGGGCAGGCTGCAGTAAGTGGACATCACATGATGGGTACATTTGATGTACCTCTGATGAGTTTCCAGTGCTTCTGCTCTCGGAGCAAAATTTGTTGGCCAAGAGTTTAGTAACACTGAAGCTCCTGGATTTTTTGTTGGATTGTATCAGTGATGGTATTAAGGCAGCTTGCACGCATTTCACTTTCACGTATGACTAATTAGGGCTCATTCCATTTCATCAATGGACAGTTGTCCATGTGTTTCACAGTCTTTGTTACAGTCGTGTTTGTTTTCTCGAACTTTTATTTTCCAGTGATTTAGCAGTTTAATCTTATTTTTTTTTTATCGCATCCCCCACACGGAAGTAGTTTTTATGTTACACCAAGTTTTTGATAGATGACAGAGTTGGTGGCTATTTTCACGAGTTGGTTGTTAGGTAGGTTAACCACGTTGATGCCACGATGCAAAGTGATGTATGAGACAGCTGCTTCTACTGCCGAGTTAGTGTTCCTTTTCTGCAGTATACGTACGCCACGGTTCCTGCACTCGTAAAGAGTAGGGAAAATGAAGCAGCTGAATACACCTGTGATTTACTCTTATTACTCTAGAAATTGTGGACTAGGTGTAGTCTCTGAAGAAGACACTTACAACTGCACCTCTGTTTTTGTCTTGACGTCCTGGTGGGAGTAAATATATAATTTTTACATTACATTTTCAAAAACCTAAACTAAGAGACTGTTTTCACCTGTTTGTAAACACATGTGTAGAAATGATGGCTGTTTTTCCTTTTTTTCCTCCAGTATTAACCTTCGATGAGTTTCGAGATTTTTCTACTCCCGGAATCTGGTAGTTGGTTCGAGAATGTTGAATAAGAGAGTGTAATAGCTGTGTATTTTTATTCTCAATAAAGATACACATATATTGCACAGGTCTTATCAACATGTTGGTAATTTTATATATATATATATATATATATATATATATATATATATATATATATATATATATATATATATATATATATATATATATATATATATATATATATACCTCTGATCTAGTTATATACATTTTGATTTAATGTTGCAAATGGTTGATAGTCGAAGATATCATGTATTGAGTCTTTTATTATCAGCGGGAAATGCTAAACCCGTAGGGGATCATACAGCGCCTGAAACAATGGAAAGCATTCAAGTTCAATCCAAGGAAAGGGATTAAGAGGCTCTCCGGTTTGATCCTAGTAGTATTAGTAGTTCCATGGATAACTAGCCATTTACTGGCACCAGTGCTACAGGACTCAAACAAACTTCATTTCTTTGTGTACTATACAAAATGCAGTTTACAAGTAATAAAATATTGTTAAGGACAAAAGAAAGCAACTGTGATGCTGTGCATTTCGGGAAGTTTGTGTGTTAATGTCGTAATGTAGAAACTCGACTATTTATTAGTATTATATATTGTTAAAAAATCACACCAGATAAAGCTGCCTCTTTTTTTTAACATATTTCAAGACATTTAACATTTATCATTGTTTTGTGTAGCTTATTTTAAGACAGAATAACAGAAAATGAAACTTTTCCTGTTCCGTCTCTCTATCAGATCTCACATAATCGGGTTAAACTGTTTTGGTAAGAGCCAGTGTTATGAGTTGCAACAAAGGAAAATTCATGCTAGCTGCACGAGTCAGAGACCAGTGTGGGTATTATTCTGAAACCTTGATAACCATTTAAGAATTCAAAGTGTTCTCAGACTCCAGTTTCTTCCATCATTGTTCAAACAGTGTTCCATGTATTATCTGTCCACTTACTCATCTCACCATTTCTGTCATTGCTAATATTGTTATACTGTTACTCACTGTACTGTTTCCATCATTGTTCATTCACTGGTATCTCAGCCCATCATTAATGACTGTTCAAGTTACCATTTTTCTGTAATTACTTATTATTTTGTTAATCTTCCACTACCACCTCTACCATCATTATTCATTAACTGTACACTATTGTACTTGTTACTGCTGCTCAATTATTAATTGAGATTGTGAATATGACCTACCTAGCATTGGCCAATAAACCTACTACAGTGCTGCTCTTTTATTGTTGTGTTTTTAAATGTCAGTAATACTCATATTTCCGCATATATCTAATTTTTTTTCCTGGTGGTTATGCAGCTCTTGGTCGGAGGAAGGTTGCCGTGTGCTGCGATACAACACGTCACACACCGTGTGCGAGTGTGACCACCTGACCAACTTTGCTGTCCTGATGGATGTACACGCCACTCCACTGGCCTACCCTCACCAGCTGGCTCTCTCTATCATCACCTACGTCGGCTGCGTCATCTCCATCGTCTGTCTCCTCCTCGCTACCATTATCTTTCACGCCTTCAGGGGCCTCAAGGTGAGTTAGCTTTTTGTTTTTGTTTTTTAGTAGGGAAGCTAGGAGATATATTGCGACAAGACTGCGGTCGTTGTCACCCTGAGACTGTTTGTACTGGGATCTTGTCACAGCTCATATACGTCCTTGCAAGATTCATGTGGCGGTGTTTAAGATTTTAGTGGAGGGGATGAAAGTAGAGAAGTGCTTGAGTGACAGGTAAAGACTTGCCTGTGTTGTCACCGTGTTTTCACGGTGTTCTCACAGTGTTGTTGTTAGCAGTTCTAGCGTGGAAAGTGTTAAGACAACTGTTCCACGACATACAATCTCCTACACATTGCCATTCATTCATCTTTCACTGCCAGAGGATGTCACTGAAGGCAGTACTCTGAACAACTTTACACATACGTTAAACAAATACATTAGTGTGAGTAGGCCTGCCATGGGCCAGTAGGCATGTGTAGTTACCAAGAGACAAATTAAAAAACAACAAGCTTTTATTGGGACAGTTTCGCTCTGTGTACAGCTTTAAGTTAAGTAGACTTAGAGCGCTATACAGTACGTAACGTTTCCATAAATGTTGTTTTTCAGTTATATCTTTGTCTTCACCCCCACCACACTACCCCCACCACACTTCCCCCACCACACTACCCCCACCACACTACCCCCACCACACTACCCCCACCACACTACCCCCTAACACAACCACCACACTACCCCCACCACACTACCCCCACCACACTACCCCCACCACACTACCCCCACCACACTACCCACTAACACAACCACCACACTACCCCCACCACACTACCCCCACCACACTACCCCCACCACACTACCCCTACCAAACTACCCCCACCACACTACCCCCACCACACTACCCCCACCACAATTCCCCCCACCACACTTCCCCCACCACACTTCCCCACACCACACTTCCCACACTGCCCCCACCACACTTCCCCGCACTACCCTCGCCACACTACCCCCACCACACTTCCCCACACTACCCCACCACACTTCCCCCACCACACTCCCCACCACACCACCCCACACTGCCCCCACCACACCACCCCACACTCCCCCACCACACCCCCCCACCACACCCCACAACACTCCCCCCCACACTCCCTCTCACACCCCCCACACTCCCCCACCACACCCCCACACTCCCCCACAACACCAACACTCCCCCACAACACCCCCACACTCCCCCACCACACCCCACACACTCCCCCACCACACCCCCCCACACTCCACCACCACACCCCCCCACACTCCACCACCACACCCCCACACTCCCCCACACTCCCCCACAACACCAACACTCCCCCACAACACCCCACCACACCCCCCACACTCCCCCCACATGTTCCAACATGAACAGCAATTTTCACATCCAGAAAAATTTAATTAGTAAATTATTTAAGTTTTAAAATGATAATGATTTAATGTAATAATTTAACACTTACATTGATTACTTTAATTAAATTACAAAACGTAGCAGTGTAACGTAATCATGTTATATTTAATTACAAATATACTCGGGACTGGATCATGTGTCCCTTGTCCCGGATTGGATCATGTGTCCCCTTTTACGGGGGGATCTGACTGCTTTTTATCGGTACCCCGGATAGTTCCTCTTTTATCATGATCGGATCATGTTCTTTTTTATCAGGTGACTGGATTGTCCTCTTTTACGCGGGATCTGGGTCATGTTCTTTTGATTGACCTGGGTGGGGGTCCCGTATCAGGTGACTGATCATGTGTTCTTTACATGGTGACCTGAAAGTGTCCTTTGTATCATGGTGACCGGGCTTCCCTTTTTTACATGGTGACCTGGGTCTGCCCATCATGGGACCTGACTGGTCTTGATCATGGTGACCTGACTGTGTTTTGATCATGGGTGGATCAGGCCTTTGTACTTGACCCGGATCATTTTCCTTTTGTATCATGGGATCGATCATGTGTCCTTTGTATCATGGGACTGGGTCACCTCTTGTATCATGGTTTTTATCATTGACCCGGATCTGTTCCTTTGTATCATGGTGATCTGGATCATTTGTCCCTTGTATTGGGGGACTGGTAGGGGGCCTTGTATCATGGTGACTGGACATGTGTCCACGTATCATGGGATCTGGGAAGGTCCTCTTGTTTTTGGGGCCTGATCGTGTCCTTTTTTTTACTGGGGACTGGACTTGTCCCTTGTATTTGGGGGACTGATATGTCCCGTATCATGGTGACTGGGTCGGGGCTTTGTACATGGTGACCGTGTTCTTTTATCATGTTGGGGTCATGGCTTTTTTCGGTGACCCGGGCTGGTCCTCTTGTATCATGGTGATCGGGCATGGTTTTTTTATCATGGGGACCGGGGTTGTGTCCTTTTATCATGGTGACTGGGTCAGGGCTTTTGTATCATGGTGACCCGGGTCATTTTCCTCTTGTATCATGGTGACCTGGGTCATTTTCCCGACTGGGGGTGACCCGGATCTGTGTCCTTTTTATCATTGGGACCGGATCATTTGTCCTCTTGTATTTGATCTGATCATGTGTCCCTTGTATCATGGTGACCTGACTGTTCCCTTTTTATTATGTTTACCCGGGTCTTTTCCTTTTACTGGTTTACCTGACGGCCCTCGTTATGTTGGGTTTAAACATGTGTCTCTTTTAATGGACCTTGCGTGTCCCTTGCATTATGGTGGCCTGATCATGGTCTTTGATCATGGTGACTGGGCTGTGTCCTTTGTATCATGGGACCCGGGTAAAGTTTTGTATTATGATCTGGGCTGGGCCTCTTGATCGGGACCCGGAATTTTTCTTTTTATCATGGGACCCGGACATGGGTTCCCCTTTTTTTGTTGACCCGGGTTTGCCTTTTGTACTGGGACCGGGTAGTGTCCTCTTGTATTATGTTTCCTGGGCATGTGTCTTTTATCATGGGTGACCTGGGCTTGTCTTTTTATTATGGGGGCCTGGGTCATTTTCCTTTGTATCATGGTGACCTGGATGTTCCTTTTGGCAAGGGGCCCGGATCATGTGCCTCGATATGGGACTGATCATTCCTGATTAATGACCCGGATCATTTTCCTCTTATCATGGGGGGACCTGGATCATGTTTCGGGAGGGTTTACGGGGCTGTGTTTTTTATCAACTGATCATGTTCCTTTTTTATTAGGTAAACCCGGATTGTGTCCTCTTTTTTTTCATGGTGACTGATCATGGTCCTCTTGATATGGGGTGACCCCATCATGTGTCTCCTTGTGATTGGATACATGGTCCTTTTGGGTTCTGGGGACCGGATCATGTCCTTTTTTGATATGACTGGGCATGTTCTTTACAGACTGGGACCCTGTTGGTTGATCTGGGATCTGGCTGTCCTCTTTATCATGGACCCGGATCATGTGTCCCTTTTATCATGGTGACCTGGGCTGTGTCCCGATAAGGGGGACGGATCATTTTCCCCTTTGATCTTTACTGGATCATGTGTCCTTGTATCATGGTGACTGGGTTTTGTGTCCTTTTATCATGGTGACCATCGTGTCCTTTCTTGTATCATGGTGACCTGAATCATGTGTGTTGTATCATGGTGACCTGGATCATGTGTCCTCTTGTATCATGGTGACCTGGATAACGTATCCTCTTGTATCATGGTGACCTGGATCACGTGTCCTCTGGTATCATTGTGACCTGTATCATGTATCTTCTTGTATCATGGTGATCTGGATCATGTGTCCTCTTGTATCATGATGACCTGGACCACGTCTCCTCTTGTATCATGGTGACCTGGATCACGTATCGTCTTGTATCATGGTGACCTGGATCACGTATCGTCTTGTATTATGACCTGGATCATGTGTCCTCTTGTATCATGGTGACCTGGATCACGTATCGTCTTGTATCATGGTGACCTGGATCACGTATCGTCTTGTATTATGATGACCTGGATCATGTGTCCTCTTGTATCATGGTGACCTGGATCACGTGTCCTCTTGTATCATGGTGACCTGGATCACGTGTCCTCTTGTATCATGGTGACCTGGATCACGTATCCTCTTGTATGATGGCCTGGTTCATGTGTCCTCTTGTATCATGGCGACCTGGATCACGTATCGTCTTGTATTATGATGACCTGGACCACGTCTCCTCTTGTATCATGGTGACCTGGATCACATATCCTCTTGTATCATGATGACCTGGATCACGTGTCCTCTTGTATCATGGTGACCTGGATCACATATCCTCTTGTATCATGATGACCTGGATCACGTGTCCTCTTGTATCATGGTGACCTGGATCACATATTGTCTTGAATCCTTCAGATCAAAGTTGATTACCTTCCAGTCCCCAGGCGCTGTATAACTCCCTCCAGTACACAGTAATTCCCAACGACACCAACATGTGTCTAATTCAACGACACCAACAATCTTTATAATGAATAATAAGAACATAAGAAAGAAGGAACACTGCAACAGGCCTACTGACCCATGCGGAGCAGGTCTATGTCCCCCCCCAATAAGCCCAGTGACCCACCCAGTCTGGTCACCTGCACTCAAGGAAAGAGCACTGCATCAGACCCAGCAGCACAAGCTAGTCAGGTCCAACTCTCACCCACCCACACCCACTCATCTATTAATCTAACCTATTTTTAAAACTATACAACGTTTTAGCCTCAATAACTGTACTCGGGAGTTTGTTCCACTCATCCACAACTCTATTACCAAACCAGTGCTTTCCTATATCCTTCCTGAATCTGAATTTTGCCAACTTGAAACTATTGCTGCGAGTCCTGTCTTGGCTGGAAATTTTCAGCACGCTATTTGCAACCCCTTTATTTATTCCTGTTTTCCCTTTATACACCTCGATCATATCCCCCCTAATTCTACGCCTTTCGAGAGAGTGCAGATTCATGGCCCTCAGTCTATCCTCATATGGAAGATTTTTGATGCATGGGATCATCTTTGTCATCCTCCTCTGTACGTTTTCCAGAGCATTTATATCCATTCTGATATACGGTGACCATAACTGAGCAGCATAGTCTAAATGAGGCCTAACAAAGGATATATAGAGTTGAAGAGCAACCTGAGGACTTCTATTATTTATACTTCTAGATATGAAGCCAAGAATTCTGCACTGATGCACTATTGTCTTGGTTTTAGATTACTGCTAACCAGAACTCCTAAATCCTTTTCGCAATCAGTAGTATTAAAATCTACATTATTTAGTTTATATGTCGCATGGTTATTTTCCTGTCCAACATTTAGAACGTTTCATTTCTTTATATTAAACTGCATCTGCCACTTCTCTGACCATTGCATCAATCTATTCAAATTATCCTGGAGTGCTCTAGTGTCCTCATTAGAATGAGTTGGAAAGGCCTATTTTGGTGTCATCAGCAAATTTGCTTATGTCGCTATTTATTCCCTCATCTATGTCGTTTATGTAAATTGTGAATAACAGCGGGCCCAACACTGACCCCTGAGGGACACCGCTTGTGACGTGCCCCCATTCTGATTTCTCCCCATTTATGCAAACTCTCTGCTGCCTATTTGTCAGCCATGCCTCTACCGAGGAAAAAATTTCTCCTCCTATTCCGTGTGCCTTAAGTTTCCTCAATAGCCTCTGATGTGGAACTCTATCGAAAGCCTTACTGAAGTCCATATATACAATATCATATTCATTACCATGATCTACCTCCTCAAACAAATTAGTGAAAAATGTTAGTAAATTTTTAAGACAGGAATGTCCCTTTGTAAAACCGTGTTGAGATTCATTAATCAATCTGTGCCTGTCAAGATGGCTACGAATTGCTTCGGCAATTATTGATTCCATAAATTTTCCCACTATGGAGGTAAGGCTTATTGGTCTCTAGTTCTAAGCCAAGAACCTGTCACCTGCCTTGTAAATAGGTATTACATTTACCATTTTCCACTTATCAGGCACTATGCCAGTTTTTAGTGATATGTTAAAAAGATTAGCCAAAGGTATGCTAAGTTACTCTTTACATTCTTTTATCACCCTTGCAAACAGTTCATCAGGGCCTGGGGATTTGTTAGGTTTTAGTTTCTCTATTTGTCTGAGGACCATGTCACTAGTTACCGCAATCGTGCATAGTTTATTATCCTGTTCTACATAATCTATTATTTCAGGAATATCACTAGTATTTTCCTGGGTGAAAACTGAAAGTAGGTATTGAGAATTTCACACATATCCCGATCACTCTCAGTGATCTGACCACAGTTACTCTTAAGTGGGCCACTCTTGTTTCTAATCTTACTTCTGTATACCTGAAAGAACCCTTTTGGGTTAGTCTTTGAATCCCTTGCGACCTTAGCCTCATAATCCCTTTTTGCTTTTCTTATTCCTTTCTTTATTTGTCTATTGATATCTTAACTGCCCATCCCCTCTTTTGATACATCTACAGATGCCTCTTTTTTGACCAATGAGATGTTTTAATCTATTGTTCATCCATTTGGGAACATTTTTGTTAGATCTAATTTCCCTACTCGGAACAAAAGTTGTCTGGGTAGCTAGAACTATGCTCTGAAAAACGTCATATTGGCAACCAAGATCACCTACCTGACCCATAGTCAGGACATACCAATTTAGCCCACCCAGGCAATTTTTCAGTCCCATGAAGTCGGCCAAGCGAAAATCTAGGACAGAGATTTGATTGCAGTTATCTGGGTAATTCCATGATATATGAAACTAAGTGATTTGTGATCACTTTCCCCAAGCTCATCATTAACCTCAAGATTATTAATTAGTGACTCTTTGTTGGCAAGAACCAAGTCAAGCAGATTGTTTCCTCTAGTTGGTTCTGTCACAACCTGTTCTAAAAAGTAATCCTGAACCGTATATCTAGATGCCTTATGAATTTCGTCCCATAACAGCTTACTGCACTCACTATCAAGGTTTAGGGGCCTATAAACCACACCCAAAATTAATTTGTCACGACCCTCGAGAAACTGTAGACAAACAGATTCTGTGTTCGATGTTTCTAATCTTATATCATGTCTAAGACAACAAATTCAATTTTCTCTGACATACATCGCCACTCCACCACCCTTCCTGTTGACCCTATCAGTGTGGAAGTTTATAACCCTGTATGTTGCATTCAGAAGGCATTTCTCTATCTTTCAGGTTGAACCAGGTCTCTGTTATACCAATAATATCTATATTACCTACACTTGCAAGTAATCTTAGCTCATCTATCTTATTTCTTAGACTCCTACTATTTGTATAGTAAACCTTAAGGGAGCTAGTCTCTCGTTGCCCTCTGCTATCTCTCTTTGTTGATCAGTTGATTTGCCATTACTAGCAACTTTATTTTGAATATTGTCGTTCAAACATATCCCTGAGGTATCCCAGTAATAACTGCTGTTTTTAACCCTAATTCTGCAGCCTGAATGTTTCCCACAAACACCCATACCTCTATAATCTATCAGTTTAAATTCCTAGACAAGTCATCAATTACCCTCTCAATTGAATTATCTAATGCAACCACTCTATCCTCAGAGAGATGAATCCCATCCCTTGCATACATATCACGTTTGCCAAAGAATAGCTCCCAGTTATCAATGAATGGGATTACAAGTTCCTTGCAGTACCTCTCTAGCCAGCAATTTATACCAATTGCCCTACACATCCATTCATTGCCCACTCCCTTTCTAGGCAAGATGCTACATATGACTGGGATCCCTCCATTAGACCTAACTACTTCTATGGCTGACCTGTACTTATCCAGCAGCTCCTGTCTCCTGCCCTTCCCAATGTCATTCCCCCCAGCACTAAGACAGATAATGGGCTTGTTCCCATTACCTAACATAATATTATCCAACCTGCTGACTATGTCACCAACACCAGCTCCATGAAGGCACACCCTCTGTCAGACCTTTCTGTCTCTGTTACAAAAAGCACAGTCCATATATCTTACCTGAGAATCTCCTACTATTAAAATATTTTTACCTTGATTAGCAGGGGAATCAGTGGTACCTTCAACCTCACTAACCACTGAAGTGCACTCGTCCTGGAGAACAGAGAATCGATTTCCTACCTTCACATTTTCTCTGTTAACCCTCATCTTCCTTCTTCCTGAACTGTGAACCACTTGCCACTTAAAGCAGCTGCCACTATCACTGCTAGTGACCATTTCCTCCTTACCAGCTAAATCCTTCTCACACTCCCAGACTCATCTAGGCGTAGCTTCAGCCTCCTATTTTCCTCCTGAAGAAGTAGAACCTCCTTCTTCAACACTTTAACCTGAGATTCTAAACACTACAACAAGCCATGGTGCTTGGTAACACCCCACGCTAACTCCCAGAGCTTAGGACACATATGGCCGCAGGTGACCACTGACTTCAGCGTAAGTAATAATAAAAATATTGAGCAAGCGGTAAACCCGTACGAGTGACAAAGGTCTGGGTTGGTTGGGATGTTTGAGCAGTTGGAGTCTTGGAGGTTATGGTGTTGAGGGTTAGTTCCAGAATATGAGTGTTAGTTGGTGCAGTAGATTAGTTTTCCATACAAGTTATACTGCACATGTGCAACATCTGGTTATCTTTATTGTCGACGTTTCGCCAGCCAGTGGTTTTATCAGTACAAATTCAGTGACATATTGGAAGACAGTAGCACTATATACAAAAGATGAGGTAATCAGTGCCTCAGCCTTGGCGTTGGTGTGAAGAGCACCGTAGTCGTGAAGAATCTGGAGTACAGGCAAAGTTAGGTTAGGTAAGGTTCATAAGGAAACAGGACAAGAGTTTCCTGACGCTTGTCTTAGATGATGACCCCTCCGTTGGAGCTTTTGGTTATCTGACCGAGGCCTTCTGCTGGCTTACCTCTCCCCCCCTTTAAAAGTTATGGTCATAATTATAACCATTTAGTTAGCACAGGCAAGAGGGCTGGCGCTCTTATACTTGCGTCAGGTGGCAAGGGACGTGTAGCAGACGAAGACTTTGTCACCGGTAGGCGGGATTCCCCAGTGGAAGTAGGTTATACTCGTGGGACGGGTTAGTGGTAGTGAAGAAGGTTGTGGTGACGTCCTTTGAACCAAAGATTCCAAGATGTTGCAGTGCCTGACAGGTTGTTCATGAATGTTATACAGTACCGACAAGATGAAAATTAGAGACATGTGCAGCATCTGGGTAACTTTATTGTAGACGTTTCGCCATCCAGTGGCTTTATTATTACAAACTGACGCCAATTTATAAGCGCCAACCTTCTTGCCTGTGCTCCAGATTCTTCACGACTACGGTGCTCTTCACACCAACTCCAAGGCTGAGGGACTGATTATCTCTTCTTTTGTTTATAGTTCTTCTGTCTTCCAATTACGTCCTTTAATTTGTATTGATTAAACCACTGGATGGCGAAACGTCTACAATAAAGATACCCAGATGTTGCACATGTGTCTAATTTTCATTTTGTCGGCATTGTATACCATTCATGCACAAGTTATACCGCACCTGGACAAGGGAAGGCAGTCTGGTTTGATCCATGGAAGTGAGAGTTGTTTCAGTTCTTTGTATTAAGTCATTCTCCACCATTATGGTGGTGTGTGTGTGTGTGTGTGTGTCTGTGTCTGTATGTGTAGGCCTACTGCCGTATTCCATAATTTTTTATATTACCTTTTTTATTAGTTTTATTTGCCTGTTCTTTACAGAATTACCTGAATACTTTCCTTAGTTTTGTACGACCAATCCAGATTTAGCATTTTTTTTTGTGACAGTAATGTATAAATAATTGTTACTCAAGTGGTCAACAGTATTTTTGTGATAAGTTACTACAATTGTACCTTAATGTTGTCAGTACCTAGTGATCTCATACCTTCCTCCCTATCACTGTTATTTATGGCATCAGTGTCCTAGGACTGATTATATCCGATTACATGTGGGAGGTCGAGGGTCAGTCCCTCATGTTAGGATCGAGCCTCAGTAATTTCACACAATTAAACACTTGCGCTTTTTAAAAATATGCCAAAATAAAAAAAATGTAATATTTGAATTATATAAAATAAAGTAAAAGGGGATGCCAGCTGAGGTAGCCTAGTGGCGAGAGTCGCGGCTCTTGTCACACCGGTCATGGGTTCGATTCCCGGCCGGGAAAAAGATAAAAACTATGATGTTTCAGTTCATCCTAGTCCAAGAAGTAGTAATGGTCCTGGACGGACTGAAAAGCTGTCTAGCTTTTAGTTCTAATTCATGAATTATTTCAGTCATGATGTGCAATATTCACAAAAACGCTAAACCCATACTGATAATTTAGCTCTGCATTGGTCTTGAGTACTTTTTTTTTGACTCATGATCGTCGTGCCTACACACAGAGTGACCGGACCACCATCCACAAGAACCTGTGTGTGTGTTTGTTGATCGCTGAGACGGTGTTCCTGGCGGGGGTGAACCAGACGGACAAGCCGGTGGCCTGCGGGGTGGTGGCTGGCCTCCTTCACTACTTCTTCCTCGCTGCCTTCGCCTGGATGTTTATGGAAGGTGAGCAAACCCACTTGGAACCTCTGCTTTCCCGGGAAGTGCAAAGAAATTCTGTTGTATGGCCCGTGGTACACACGAACACTGTCCACGGTCCACACAAACACGGTCCGTGGTCCACACAAACACGGTCCGTGCCGTGTAAAAGCCTGTGGTGGTAGCAGTAGCAGGAGGTGGGGTTGTGTTGCTTAGAGACGATGTGCAACGTTTGCCCACATGTCAAGGCTTGTCACCCACATTTACTCTCCACACCCAACTCTCTCTCGTCCGCCTACACCTGAAGGAACCCACCAGCGCCGTGGAACGTGCTCCTTGCTCCGCCTTGCGTTCCTCCCCATCCCCCCCTCCCGCACCATACATACCTACATCTTGATTTTTTATGTTTGTCCTAGTAAAGCTATTTTACTGGGCACCCCTTACTGTAAAACCTGTGCAGAAGAGCGTCAAAATAAACACTGGAAGTGACAAGAGGAAGGAAATGAAACATCCTGCTTGTGGCTGTGACTGTGGTGTCACACACGTCAAATTTTGCACATACCTTACTGACATATGATTTTAATGTGTTTTTTTTATAGTAATAATACCTAAAAGACTTAGAAAACTTTCACTTCACGAGTATCACAATAAAATTTAGTGACATGAAGGGTAAGATAACAGCTATCAATGTGTTTGTAGTTGAAGCAAAGTTGTGTGCATTTCTAATTATTTAATACCAGTCCAGAGGTAAGACGTTGAGTGATAGTATGATGTATAGTGTCGTGGTTTGAGTAGCTTTTTTCCTTACCCGGAATATTATCCACCAGTAGATACCCAGCTTTTCCTTAAAGCCTGGAAGTATTTGAAGTTTCCTATTAGTGTCAAATATCCAGGTACCAGCACCTCCGCCACTGCTGTCACCCCTCCTCTTATCTCCATGTGCTAGCACCGTCACTGATTCTCCGGTATCTCTGGGTACAGGGTTCCAGTTGTACGTGATGCTGGTTGAGGTGTTCGAGTCAGAAAAGCCGAGAGCACGATGGTACTATGCTGCCGCCTACGGCTTCCCGGCGGTGGTGGTGGCAGTGAGTGCCGTTGTTGACCCCTTCAGCTACGGTACTCGTCAGGCATGCTGGCTACGCACAGACAACTACTTCATCTTCGCCTTCGTCGGCCCCGTCATCGCTGTCATTATCGTAAGTATTGAGGATCTTGATTGTGGGGGAGTCCTGTGTAATTACTGAGGACTCCTTTTCGTGGATTAAGGGCTAGGTTACTTAGCTGTGTAATGCTAAGGACAGTTCTTCTTGGGTAGCGGGTATAAAGTAATCATCTCTTTAGCTGTTAATTAGCATGGCATCTCTTAACCTGTGAATTTGACCATTCGTACTCGCATTTACAGAGCGATATGAAGTGTAAATACACAGACATATGTGGTAAAAAAAAATTATGTTCATTAATGATACCGGAGATCATCGCCTCTGCGGTCCGGTCTCGGACCAGGTTTACTGGTTAACGGTCTGGTAAGTTTGGATGTTGGTGCTTAGCGCATGCATTCCAACGTAGGAGCCACAGCTTGGTTAATCGGAAATCATTTATACGAACTAGTCAAGTTCCCTCTTGAAATAAAGGATAGTTGTGAAAAGCCTTCGACTCGTGTATCATGCTTATTGAGTTATCTCTTAAATGTACTTATTACACCCTGCTTTCCATAGGGCATTTTGTTCAGTCTATCATGCCTCCTGCTCTCCTAAAGGGTTCTTTCACTGTGCAAATTTGGAACTAGTAACTAGTATTTTACAGGTGTAAATTAGATCTTTCTCGCTTGCGCTCCAGGGAGTACAATTTGAGGGAATTTAGCATCCCCAATAATTTAGATGCTTAAATTGATAAGGGCAGTAAAAGTAGTAGGTTGGTAGAGAGCAGCCGTCCAGGGAGGTACTACCGTCTTGTCGTACGAGTGAGATATGGAAACTGCTTCAGTGTTTTACACTGACAGGATTGCTGTTTTTTTTACCTTTCTGTCTTTTGAACACGTAAGATGACAGAAAATTCTTACAAACTTCTTTTCACATTCATTATACACTTATCTTAATACACTTTCTTAATAGTTCACTATACACTT
Organism: Cherax quadricarinatus; assembly: GCF_038502225.1. NCBI lineage: Eukaryota > Metazoa > Arthropoda > Malacostraca > Decapoda > Parastacidae > Cherax > Cherax quadricarinatus. The sequence continues at coordinate 29,854,398 of NC_091305.1, forward strand.
TCTTAACAGTTCTTATTTCTGTAATATTTACTTAACGATTTAAAAGGCTTGATTTTAGTAGGTTGTTGGGGGCGATTGTTTCCGGAAATGTCAAGCGATGACCGATATAGTTCTGCAGTTCGTTGTTTGCGGTTTGTAGGTACTAAAGTAAACGAGAACTGTTCACAAATCATCACAGCCCCTAGTTGGTGCTGGCTCTTGTGGTGCTGGAGATGTGTTGATACTCGTGCCGATGCACGCACGCACGCTGAGGAAGGTTTGTACCCAAGGGTAACAGAAATAACGAGAAGGCCAGGATGAGCCCTTGGTTCACTGAAAGGTATAAAGAGGCCAAAACCAAGTGTGCTACAGAATGGAAGAAGTATAAAAGGCAAAGGACCCAGGAGAATAAGGAGAGCAGTCGTAGAACCAGAAATGAATATGTACAAGCTGTTGTACAGCCATATCAGGAGGAAAACAACAGTCAAGGACCAGGTAATCAGGCTGAAGAAAGAAGGGGGGGATATCACAAGAAACGACCGAGAAGTTTGTGAGGAGTTCAACATGAGATTCAAAGAAGTGTTCACAGAAGAGACAGAAGGGTCTCCGGAAAGACGGAGAGGTGGGGTACACCATCAACTGTTGAACACAATATATACAACCGAGGAGGAAGTGAAGAGGTTGCTAAGCGAGCTAGATACCTCAATGGCAATGGGGCCGGATAACATCTCTCCATGGGTCCTGAGAGGGAGCAGAGGCGCTATGTGTGCTACTAACAACAATCTTCAACACATCTATCGAAACAGGGTGACTACCTGAGGTATGGAAGACAGCAAATGTTGTCCCAATTTTTTATAAAAGGAGGCAGACACGAAACATTAAACTACAGACCAGTGTCATTGGCATGTATAGTATGCAAAGTCATGGAGAAGATTTTCAGAAGAAAAGTGATGGAGCACCTAGAAAGGAATGAGCTTATCAGCGACAACCAGCACGGTTTCAGGGGCGGGAAATCCTGTGTTACAAACCTACTGGAGTTCTATGACAGGGTGACAGCAGTAAGACAAGAAAGAGAGAGGTGGGTAGATTGCATTTTCTTGAACTGTAAGAAGGCTTTTTGACATAGTTCCACAAGAGATTAGTGCATATGCTGGAGGACGAGGCAGGGAAGACATCAGCGAACCATGTACGTGACGCCTGTGACGAGCGGGGTTCCACAAGGGTCAGTCCTAGGACCAGTGCAGTTTCTGGTATATGTGAACAACATGACAGAAGGAATAGACTCAGAAGTGTCCTTGTTTGCAGATGATGTGAAGTTGATGAGAAGAATTCATTCGGACGAGGACCAGACAGAGGGATCTGGACAGGCTGCAGACCTGGTCCAGCAAATGGCTCCTGGAGTTCAACCTCACCAAGTGCAAAGTCATGAAGACTGGGGAAGGGCAAAGAAGACCGCAGATGGAGTACAGTCTAAGGGGCCAGAGACTACAAACCTCACTCGAGGAAAAAGGTCTTGGGGTGAGTATAACACTGGGCACATCTGAGGCGCACATCAACCAAATAACTGGTGCAGCATATGGGTACCTAGCAAACCTAAGAATCGCGTACCTACCTGGAATCTACCTGGAGGTTATTCCGCGGATCAACGCCCCCACGGCCCGGTCCACGACCAGGCCTCCCGATGGATCAGAGCCTGATCAACCAGGCTGTTACTGCTGGCCGCACGCAGTCCAACGCACGAACCACAGCCCGGCTGATCGGGCACTGACTTTAGATATCTGTCCAGCTCCCTCTTGAAGGCAACCAGGGGTTTATTGGTAATTCCCCTTATGCTTGGTGGGAGGCTGTTGAACAGTCTTGGGCCCCGGACACTTATGGTGTTTTCTCTTAGTGCACCAATGGCGCCCCTACTTTTAATTGGGGGTATTTTGCACCGCCTGCCCAGTCTTTTACTTTCGTGAGGAGTGATTTCCGTGTGCAGATTCGGGACCATTCCTTCCAGGATTTTCCAAGTGTAGATTATGATATATATCTCTCTCTCCTGCGTTCCAACGAGTACAAGTTCAGTGCTTCCAAGCATTCCCAGTAGTTAAAGTGTTTGATTGAACTTATACGTGCAGTAAAGGATCTCTGTACACTCTCTAGATCTGCGATTTCACCTGCTTTGAACGAAGATGTTAATTTACAGCAGTATTCCAGCCTAGAGAGAACAAGTGATTTGAAAAGGATCATCATTGGCTTGGCATCTCGTTTTGAACGTTCTCATTATCCATCCTATCATTTTCTTTGCACTTGTGATCGTGACACTGTTATGATCCTTGAAAGTGAGATCCTCAGACATTACTACTCCCAGGTCCCTTACATTATTTTTCCGCTCTATTGTATGGCCAGAGTTTGTAGTATACTCTGTTCTAGTTATTATCCCCTCTCAGTAAGGAATCGTTCAGGACCCTGTACACATAGCTTTAAGAAGAGGAATGATAAAGCTCATGGACCAAGAAGAGTGACCTAGTAGCGACCAGTGAAGAGGCGGGGCTAGGAGCTGTGACTTGACCCCAGCAACCACAACTAGGCGAGTCCACACGAGCCAGATGGGTGTTAGAAAATACTTTTTCAATCTCAGGGTGATATTTAAATGGAATGAACTGGATGAAGTGGTAAAGGCTAACTCAGTACAGGATTTGAAGAGTAGTTACGATAGCGCCCATGAGGCCAGGAACCAGTAATGTCGGCGATTGTTGCTTAAGAAGCGGGACCAGGAGCGGAGACTCGACGCCCGCACATACAACTCGGTGAGTACACACACACACACACACAGGATGGACCGAGGGATCATGGTCAAGTCCCCACCTTGCCACCCCTCACTGGGAGTTTGTTTACCTTCCTGGTGCAGGAAGACATTCTCGGTCTGCAGTAAAAATATGTGTGTCCTCCTATTAAAGTGACAGAGCCAACATAGCCAGAGCCTGGCTGTACTGACTCAGGTTACCCACCCTCATTCCCTCTCCTCCTTCCCACTTCTCTTTCTCCCTCCTTCTCTCCTGTTATGTTCTTGGGTCACCGTACGAAGTCTGCGTGCTACACTACCTCTCCCCTTGTGTTAAGGTTCTACCGATCAGGATTATACACGATATAAATTACTTCAGCTGCCGAATGTGACTTCGCCCACCGGAATTAAATGTTAAGATTCATGTTTGTGATGGGGTTCACGTTTTGTTTTTGTACTTGACGCGCTCTGCAGTCATGGTCTAGCGTCGCTGATAGAGCACTTGC
>NC_091305.1:29865149-29930149 GCF_038502225.1 Cherax quadricarinatus
AGTGAACCCCAGAAACTGACCACAGGTGAATCGTGGCTAGATCCCGACAGCGGATGTTAACCGGGCACCACTCTAGAGGCAGGTAGGATTATAAACCCAGCTGGCAACAGCACTTTTTTTTTTCCTTCACCTTGAGAATAGAGGCAGCGTGCTGGGGATTGTGTGTCTTCTGTCAGGTGGGTGTGTCGCGTGCGCCAGACTCCTGTTGACTAGAACCCTTGCTGAGTCGTCACGCTGTTGCATGTGAAAAGATTGATATGTTGAAACAGACTCGCAAACTACCGGCTCTGGTCCTCGAGGGTAAACCAAGAGCTGGTATCGGTTAGAAATAGAATATTAAAAATTTTCCCGGATGAGCGAGTTTATTGTGAAGTGCACTTGTCTTGCGACTGAATATACTTTCATGTTGATGCATATCAACTTAAATAATTGACATTGCACTGGAGACACAATTTCATCGTTGGCTTTTGCAACATTCAAGTATCATAACCTTTATAAATTATCGTTATAAACTGAAGGAAATCCTGCATATTTTTTTTTTTTGTAGAATGCTATTATTGTTAATTACAATATGCTTACATTGTTCATAAATGTTAGGAGTATTAATGGTATATTCCTGTACACTATTCCAGAGTAAGATAGAGTGCCGGTGGGTGTAGCAACTCTTGGAGCTGCTACACCAACCTGCCATATATATAAGGAACCTAAACAAATCCTGGCTACCACCGTCTCTACTCTTCTGTTTCCACCTTTCTCAACATCTGTCTCACCTACTACAGTATTATTGTAATGCTCTACAGATTCACTACTTAACATACGTCTCACATTGAATTCATCTTATATATTTCAGATTTACTCTTCCACGCAATCTGGGAAGTGATTCCTTAAATCTTTACATAATTATTTTTTCTATAGTCTTATTTCTGCCAATTCATCAGCTCCTTCATGTGATAACACGAGAAGAAACCCACAAACTTGATCATTATTTTATAATTTTCTCACATTCTTACGATTCTTTTGTACTCTTTTGTTAATATTTCTGTAGTTTAGACTAAATATGACTGAGCTTGAATACACCTGAGTTGGTTCTTGTTCTCTTAACCTCAGTGGCCAATTTTAGGGTAATTAAGTTTTGAGCTGATGATATCCAGTCTTGAACTACTACAGATTTTTCAAAACGTGTGAGGGCGGGGCTGGACGGGGTAGGTTGTACAACATGGGCTGTCAAGGAATGCGTCTGTCATTATTGTTTTCTCTCTTTGAAAAAAAAAAAGATTGACTGAAAGTTTACTTTGGAGAGGGGAGATGGGGGCTGAGAGGACTGTGATTGAGGCCTTGGACTATGTGAGCTGGAATTAAGTTGGTAGGCGGGGATTTGGGCGATGGGCTTAGTGGGCGAGGGTTGGGATGGTAGGCAGGCATCGGGGTTGGAGTTTTTTTTTTTGTTGGGATATATATATAAATGTGTGTGTGTGTTTATGTAAAACCTCAGCAGCCGGGTTTATATTGGAGAAGTGTTTGTGGTAACTGATCCTACAGGACGTAAGGCTTCGACAACTCTGCTCTGATCTTTAACACTTTTCTTTCGTTATTTTTTTTAACTACAGAGAGAAAGGAATCTGAATAGTAAAGTAATACTAGAGATGGAGGTACTATATATAAAATGTCAAAAAACTAAAGAAAAACATATACCCAAAACGAACTAAATAAACAAGAAAACCAGACAGGGTCCCCGTGGTTTAACCAGGATTGAAGAGAGAGAATAGGAAAGTGCAGGAGGACGTGAAAGAAATGCAAAACAAAAAAAAAATAAAAAGATAGTAAAGAAAGAGGTAAGCAGAAGAGTTCAAAAGATAGTAAAGAAAGGGGTAAGCAGAAGAGCTAGTAACCAATATGTCGAGAAGTAAATGGAAGTAGACAGAAAATTATATATACTGTAGCATGAAAGGGCAAAACATAAATGAACTTTTATAGTTATATAAAAAGAAAGGTAACTGTATAAGATAGTGTTAATTAAGGCTGAAGAAGGACAGAGCATTCAGAGAGGATGACAGACAAATATCTGATGATCTTAGCAGAAAACTAACGATAATCTTCACAGAAGAGGCTCTTGACTGCTTTCCCCTGATTATTTATTATTATTATTATTGTAAAAATAATTGTAAATATTAAAAGTAATAATAAAGGACTGAAAACTGTTTTTTTTATTCGCCGGTATTCTCCCGGCCCGGGTCTTTTCCAAGTAGTGGTGACCCGGCCTTGGCTCCCTATCTGGGGAGTATCCCGAGACCTAAGTCTCCCATGGGAGGAGGTACAACTACCCCCTCATCTTTGGGACCAACTGTCCCCAGGCCTAGCCACATCCCCCGCCCTCACGGGGCTCGTAGGGAGAAGCTAGGCCTCTGGTCTGACATCTGCCCCGCCCCAAAGGGGCTCGTGGGGATGGCAGTCTTATGAGCTGCAGGTGGTAGCAAGCTCAGGCCTCATCTGAAAACTGTTGATTTTGCAGACAGGACTGAAGGAAACATTATTACATATAATTTTTTTTAAGAGGAAATGAGGCAGATAGGGATAGACTGACTAAGTAAGGGGATAAAGAACAAAGGTGGAAGCTGAAGTCTAACAAGTATGTCTTTGGTTATATAGTTTATCCCATCGTTAGTTCTTAACGTTCCCTGTAAACTTACAAATACATTAGACTAAATAAACTTGTAAAAGTAATTTAACCATAAATAAGCATTGGAATAGTTATGCAACATAAGGGAACGTTCAGACTTACACGAGTATCATTTGCGGTGCAAGAATGGGTTGAGGGAGCTAGAGAAGTGGTATGAGTTGTATACCTAAAAGGCGCTTCTGGGGGGGTCAATGCCCCCGTGACCCGGTCCTAGACCAGGTCTCCTTGAGGATCAAGACCTGATCAACCAGGCTGTAACTGCTGGTTGTATGCAGTTAGTCAAGCACTGAATAGAGGAACTTGACCACCAAAAGCTTTGGTACTTCCCCGTCGTGGGGGGAGGGAGTTGAAGAGTCAGGGACCTCTGACACTCACAGTTCTAATGCCCCTACTTTTTAGTAGAGTATTTTGCACTACCTGCCAAGTTTCTTGTAATACGGATGTTTAGGTTTAAGACCAGTCCCTCTAGGATTTTCCAGGTGTAAATTATTATGTAACCCTGCTCCTCTACGAAGGGACTTAAATCGTTCCCAGTAGTTCAGACGCTTGACTGAGTGTATATGAGCATTGAAAGTTCTCTGTACGTTTTCCCAAGTCATCAGTCTCGCCTGCCTTGTAGGGGGTCGTCAATATATAGCAGTATCCCAACCTGGAGACCTATCATTTTCCTTGCAGTAGCAATGGCAACATTGTTTTTTGTTCTTCATTGTGAGATCTCCCGACATCATTGCTCCTAAGCCTCTCACATGAGACTTTCGCTCACTTCAGTGATTGGAGTTTCTCCTGTATTTCGTTAGTCTTTATTTCCTCCATTCTTCCATACCGGAGAAATTGAAGTCTGTCCTTATTAAACATTATATTGGTGTCTGCGACCCACTGGAAAACTTGATTTATATGCGCCTGAAGATTGGCTGGGTCTTCGACGTATGCCACTCTCATGTCATTGTCGGATTGAGGAAGAGAAGTGGGATGAGTACCGTGCCTTGAGGAACAGAACTTTTCGCTGTGCCAGCCTCCGGCTTCACTCTGTTTAACTACTACCTACCTACCTGGAGGGTATTCCGGGGATCACCTCCCCCGCGGCCCGGTCCATGACCAGGACTACTGTGGATCAGGGCCTGATCAACGAGGCTATTGCTGCTGGCAGCACGTAGTCCAAAGTACGAACCACAGCCCGGCTGATCAGGCACCGACTTTAGGTATCTTGGAGAGAACCAGGGGTCTATTGGTAATTCCCCTTATGGCTGGTGGGAGGCTGTTGAACAGTCCTGGGCCCCGAACACTTATTGTGTTTTCTCTTAGTGTACTAATGGTACCCTTACTTTTCACTGGGGGTATGTGCATTGTCTGCCAAGTCTTTTGTTTTCATAGAGAGTGATTTTTGCGTGCAGATTAGGGACCAGTCCCTCCAGGATCTTCCAGGTGTAGATTATGATGTCTTTCTCTCGCCTGCGCTCCAGTGAGTACAAGTCGAGCACTTCCAAGCGTTCCCAGTAGTTAAGGTGTTTGATGGAACTCATATGTGCAGTAAAGGTTCTCTGTACATTCTCTAGATCTCTAATTTCACCTGCCTTGAATGGGGATGTTAATGTGCAGTAGTATTCCAGTATTCATATTGTTCTACGTTGCCCATTGGAAAACTTGGTTTGTATCTTCTTGGAGATTTACCGTGTCCTCGATGGATGGTACATGCAGATCCTAGTACCGTCTGCAAAGGATGATACGATGCTATGGTTTACATCTCTGTCTATGTCTGATATGAGGATGAGGAACAAGATAGGGGCGAGTATTGTGCCTTGTGGAACCGAGCTCTTCATTATGGCAACTTCCGATTTAACTCTGGGTTCTCTTCTTATTGTTAAGAAGTTAAATATCCATCTACGCACTTTAACACATTTAGTACAGAATCAGTGTCACTACATCAGCATTTAGCTCGTCTTCCTGAGCATCCAGGACTGCATTGCAATGACCTAGCAATTGTGAGGCAGGAGCAACCGGCCCTAAACCCATGCTGTCCTGGATTGTGCAACTGTTGCGATTCCATGTGATTGGCAATCTTGCTTCTCAGGACCCATTCAAATATTTTGATTTGTGAAGTTAGAGATGCAGAGAAATTCATTAAACCGTTTCACTAGTAGGTATAAGGTTCAAAAGGTCAGAAATCAGTAATATCGGTCATAGCCAGGAGCCAAAACTCTAGTCCCGCTAACAAATTGTTTAGTACTCAAATGTGCCAATAGTAAACATAGGGGAAAAATCTGAATATGCTTACCCGTTTCCTCACTTACCTAAGCGTGAGTGTCCGTATGCTGGTTACCTGCGCTACACTGGTAGGCTCTGTGTTCTTATGCGGCCGTCGATGGTGACACAAACCTATCCACACGTTTTGACGCTTGTGGTAGTTGTGCTGTGTGGTGTTAGTGTTGTGTGTTATTAGTGCGGTGTGTTGCTGGTGTTAGTGCTGTGCATTATTGGTGTTGTGTGTTGTTGGTATTGGTGGTGCTGGCGCTGAAGGCAGGCTGATCAACTCTGCCTCAGATTTCAGAGTTCTCTCTGTTTTTCTTTTGCTATAATGGATGTGCTAATGAGGTCTTTGTGTGGCCGCCGCCACACTTTGCTGCTCACTCGCCTCGAGTTTTTACAGACTTTTGTTTGTATTTTGTTTCCCTCGTTAATCCCCTCTTCCCTCGCTCTCTGCGAGTAGCGAGAGGGAAGAGTGGGAAGGAGAAAAATGAGATAGAAGATGGAATAAGTTATTGGGGAAGCCGCGATGATAGAAAAGGACAAAGATATATCCCTCTCTACTTATATATATATATATATATATATATATATATATATATATATATATATATATATATATATATATATATATATATATAAATAATATATATATATACATGCCTGCCTGCATGCATGCACTTGCGCACAGCCCCCCCCCACACACACAGGTAAGTAGAGAGGGATATCCTTTGACCTCATTAGCACATCCATTATAACAAAAGAAAAACAGAGAGCTCTGAAATCTGAGGCAGAGTTGATCAGCCTGCCTTCAGCGCCAGCACCACCAATACCAACAACACACAACACCAATAATGCACAGCACTAACACCAGCAACACACCGCACTAATAACACACAACACTAACACCACACAGCACAACTACCACAAGCGTCAAAACGTGTGGATATGTTTGTGTCACCATCGACGGCCGCATAAGAACACAGAGCCAGGATTCGATCCTGCGTCACAATGGCCAGCCCTGTAATAACAGGACAAAGTACGCATCACTCTATCCACTTGACCATCTTTTCTCAAAAACCAGGCGCTCAGTGGAACTGAGCGTGTTCTCGCACCAGGAAAAAAAAACACTCAGTTCACGAAACACTTCTTTCCTGACTTCATTGATCCCGGGGGGGGGGGGGGATTGAACCCGTGTTGTTTTAGCCCGCCTCGTGGGATGAGAGCGAAAATTCACAACGCTCTAAACCAATGGACCATACAATCCTACAAACAACATGAGCCTGGCGAACTAGGCTTGCTTCATAAACCATACCCCCGGCCGGGATTGAACCCGCGGGTTCAATCCCGGCCGGGGGTATGGTTTATTTGCAATCGTGTCATTACGATTTCTTGAGTCATGTTAGGCTTGCTTCATGTTGCGAGGACGTACGATGGTGTGGTTACCTCAGAGCTAATTTCATTCTACTCGTTTGGTGTACTAGCCTCTACAATATATATATATATATATATATATATATATATATATATATATATATATATATATATATATATATATATATATATATATATATATATATATATATAATGTCGTGCCAAATATGTAAAACTGGTCAGTTAGCAAGAACTCATTTAAAATTAAGTCCTTTCTAAAATTTTCTCTTATATGTTTAAAGATATATTTTTTTCATTATTGTTAATGTAAAAATTTTTAGTTTTGCTCCAAAGGAATCTTAGAAAACTTACCTAACCTTATTATAACAAGAACAATTTATTTTAGCCTAACCCAACTAAATATATTTTAGATTTGTTTACAGTAATTTAACACTAAACAAACACAGCGAAATATATTTTTTTCGTTAGGTTCAGAATGATTTTTGAGAAACTATTGCATACACAAATTTTCGCTTGTCCTATATGGCAAGATGAGCGTTGCTATTTAAGCCAAGATCGCAAGTTCTGCCTATTCGGCACGACATTTTATATATATATATATATATATATATATATATATATATATATATATATATATATATATATATATAACAAAAAAAGGCAAAATACCGTGACTGAAACGATACACAAATAACCAGCACACAGAAGAGAGGAGCTTACGACGACGTTTCGGTCCGACTTGGGCCATTTCGGACCGAAACGTCGTCGTAAGCTCCTCTCTCTTTTAGGCGCGTGTTATTTGTATATATTATTATTATTATTATTATCACACTGGCCGATTCCAAGGCAGGGTGGCCCGAAAAAGAAAAACTTTCACCATCATTCACTCCATCACTGTCTTGCCAGAAGGGTGCTTTACACTACAGTTTTTAAACTGCAACATTAACACCCCTCCTTCAGAGTGCAGGCACTGTACTTCCCATCTCCAGGACTCAAGTCCTCCTGCCGGTTTCCCTGAACCCCTTCATAAATGTTACTTTGCTCACACTCCAACAGCACGTCAAGTATTAAAAACCATTTGTCTCCATTCACTCCTATCAAACACGCTCACGCATGCCTGCTGGAAGTCCAAGCCCCTCGCACACAAAACCTCCTTTACCCCTTCCCTCCAACCTTTCCTACCCCGCCTTCCTTCCACTACAGACTGATACACTCTTGAAGTCACTCTGTTTCGCTCCATTCTCTCTACATGTCCGAACCACCTCAACATTTCCTCAGCCCTCTGGACAACAGTTTTGGTAATCCCGCACCTCCTAACTTCCAAACTACGAATTCTCTGCATTATATTCACACGACACATTGCCCTCAGACATGACATCTCCACTGCCTCCATCCAGCCTTCTCCTCGCTGTAACATTCATCACCCATGCTTCACACCCATATAAGAGCGTTGGTAAAACTATACTCTCATACGTTCCCCTCTTTGCCTCCAAGGACAAAGTTCTTTGTCTCCACAGACTCCTAAGTGCACCACTCACCCTTTTCCCCTCATCAATTCTATGATTCACCTCATCTTTCATAGACCCATCCGCTGACACGTCCACTCCCAAATATCTGAATACATTCACCTCCTCCATACTCTCTCCCTCCAATCTGATATCCAATCTTTCATCACCTAATCTTTTTGTTATCCTCATAACCTTACTCTTTCCTGTATTCACTTTTAATTTTCTTCTTTTGCACACCCTTCCAAATTCATCCACCAATCTCTGCAACTTCTCTTCAGAATCTCCCAAGAGCACAGTGCCATCAGCAAAGAGCAACTGTGACAACTCCCACTTTATGTGTGATTCTTTATCTTTTAACTCCACGCCTCTTGCCAAGATCCTCGCATTTACTTCTCTTACAACCCCATCTATAAATATATTAAACAACCACGGTGACATCACACATCCTTGTCTAAGGCCTACTTTTACTGGGAAATAATTTCCCTCTTTCCTAAATACTCTAACTTGAGCCTCACTATCCTCGTAAAAACTCTTCACTGCTTTCAGTAACCTACCTCCTACACCATACACCTGCAACATCTGCCACATTGCCCCCCTATCCACCCTGTCATACGCCTTTTCCAAATCCATAAATGCCACAAAGACCTCTTTAGCCTTATCTAAATACTGTTCACTTATATGTTTCACTGTAAACACCTGGTCCACACACCCCCTACCTTTCCTAAAGCCTCCTTGTTCATCTGCTATCCTATTCTCCGTCTTACTCTTAATTCTTTCAATAATAACTCTACCATACACTTTACCAGGTATACTCAACAGACTTATCCCCCTATAATTTTTGCACTCTCTTTTGTTCCCTTTGCCTTTATACAAAGGAACTATGCATGCTCTCTGCCAATCCCTAGGTACCTTACCCTCTTCAATACATATATTAAATAATTGCACCAACCACTCCAAAACTAAACCCCCACCTGCTTTTAACATTTCTATCTTTATCCCATCAATCCCGGCTACCTTATCCCCTTTCATTTTACCTACTGCCTCACGAACTTCCCCCACACTCACAACTGGCTCTTCCTCACTCCTACAAGATGTTATTCCTCCTTGCCCTATACACGAAATCACAGCTTCCCTATCTTCATCAACATTTAACAATTCCTCAAAATATTCCCTCCATCTTCTCAATACCTCTAACTCTCCATTTAATAACTCTCCTCTCCTATTTTTAACTGACAAATCCATTTGTTCTCTAGGCTTCCTTTGTATATATATATATATATATATATATATATATATATATATATATATATATATATATATATATATATATATATATATATATATATATATATATATATATATATATATATATATATATTGTGTGTGTGTGTACGTAGTTAAATATAGTGAGCTGTGAATAAGGGAAGTGAGCAAATGAAAGTGGGTAAACAGGCCTGGAGTCATCACAAGGCGAGCCATCGACTTGGCAAGCGTGCCACAGATGTGACCATGTTTTATTAAGCATGTCTGGCGAGCCAACTATCACGCAAAAATATGGATGCTGGGCCACATTCCTGTCTCAGAAGTGCCGCTGCCACGAGGTGGGGTTATGGTTAGTCTCAAGTGGGTCAGCCTGCCTGGAGTGCACATGATCGCATCCTGCCTTAGCATATTCTTGTCTTTGAATAGGAACGTGATGCAGATGAACGTGATGCCATTGGGATCTCGGGAAGAGAGAAGTGTGAATCAGGATGACACCACTGGCTTCTCGGGAATAGTGAAGATGTGGACACCGCTGATATATCGAGAGCTGGTTGCGCAGATGTGATGATGATGACAACCAAGGAACAGTGCAGATGCGGGTAATACCACTGGCATCTCGGGAATAAATAGTGAGGATGATTCGTAAACTGACATCTTTAGAATAGACAGTGCAGTGTTGTTCCTGTTTGATTCGCCGGTATAGTCCCGGGCCGGGTCTAGACAGTGCTAATGACGATAACACTACTGACACAACGGGTATAATGCACATGAGGACCATATCACTGATATCCGCATTGACGCTGATGACTGATCTCGCTATAATGAAGTGTCGCAATTTTAAAATAAAATTGCCAACATACTCAGAAATAATAAAAGTTTATACATATTTTCATTATTATTTATTAATATCATTAAATAATTTTATATGAAAATTCAAATTAGTTAACGTTTGATGTGTCCAGTGAAGAGGAATGAAGAAGCTGCCACCTGGGTGTTGCGACCCTCCATGGGCGGGTGTGTTGCCATATTACTATATTGAAAAAACTCCAGAAATATTAAATGTATCATAAGAGTCTAGAAAAATAATTCTCATGAAATGCATTGACTCTTGAACTATTTCTTGTTCCATCCTTTGTGTCCTCGTTCCTGTATCATCCATAACCTTCAAGTTATTCAGGTACAACCTATTTAAATGCAGTGTGTTCGAACACTCCAGCCATGTGTTCAGGTACAATATGTTTGCTTGCAGCGAGCTTAAACAAACCTACCAAGTGTTCAGGTACACACTCAAATGCACCGTGTTCGAACTCACCAGTCAGGTGTTCGGGTACAACCTGTTCCAATGCATCGAGTTCGAATACCAAGTCTTGAAGGTTATCGTCTTCTGTGTTGGACTGCGGCATTAACAGTGATCGGGGTGACAGGCTGACCTTAACTAAGTAACGTCTCTCCATGTGCTGAACAAAAACATAGTAGAAATTCGAAAAGCGTTAAATGAATTGGTCTCCCTCTAGGTAAACTCCCTCAACACCCGTCCCTATCTTATATTGTCTTATCTCTGTTATCTTCCTCTTCCTTTATACACATCTCCATCCATTTCTTCTCTACAACTTCCAGTGGGCTACTGACAACAATATGATGTTCGATGAGGATAAATTTCAGTTAATACGCCACGGAAGAATAGACGAAATAAAAACAAGATCGGAGTACAAGACAAACTCAGACCACTGAATAGAACGTAAGTCAAATGTGAGAGACCTGGGAGTGATAATGTCAGTAGACATCATGTTCAAGGAGCACAACAATGTTATTATCGCAGCTGTTAGAAAAAATAACAGGTTGGAAATGCTAAGCCAATGATGATGCTTTCCAGATCACTCGTACTCTCTAGGCTGGACTATTGTTATGTACTAACGGCAGGAGAAATTGCCGAGCTGCAGAATGTACACAGACCCTTCACAGCTTGAATAAACTCAGTCAAGCGCTTGAAATACCTGGAACTGTACTCCTTAGAATGTAGGCGAAAAAGATGCATCATAATCTTCGCCTGGAAGATACTGGAAGGATTGGTCCAGAACTTGCACATTAAAATTACATACGAGCACAAGAGGCTTGACAGACGGTACAGAATACCTCTAATGAAAAGCAGGGGAGCAATGAGTACATGGAGAACTCAGTAATTGTTAAGGGACCACGACTCTTAAGACACTCTCTTCGTGCATAAAGGAAATTGCCAAGAAACTCCTATCCGTCTGCAAGAGAGAACTTGACAGATTCCTCAAAACAAGGCGCGTAGTCTGGGACCGAAAAGCGGGGGCGGTGACCTCCGGAAGAGACTTAGGTAAGCTCTTCACCATTTCCTGCCTACCCCTGTGCTCCGTCCTCGGCCAGTATAGCCAGCACTGCTGGTAATGTCACTTTACCGAGCCATAAAACCTGGCAGGTAGTGCGTTGGAGGCTTAGTGCTCGCGCTCATCCTGATGTTGCCGACACTGTTTCCCTGGGCCTTGTGACGTGTTTTTCACCCAGTTATCTCTTATTTTTCCGGTCTCCACCGGCTTCTGGTTCAGTAATTGAGGCGATGGTCTTGTTAGTACATGGAAAAAAACATTACCTGGGTGATGTTGTGACACTTGCCCAAGACGCTGACAGAGTCTTCATCGAAAAAAAAATAACTGGTCTTGTTGTTTTTCCATGGGTCGTCTCGCCTTCGTCTCTATCTCGACGTTTCAGGTCATTTCATCGCTATTTGTATCAAAGCCAAGATCTGGGGTCAGCTAATCTGACAATGTGTTTGGGGTGACAGAGGTACTAACAAGGTGAGCCGGTGTCAGCTCACAACACAGGTATGGCTCAGGTAACGTGAAGATGAAGTAGGTGATACTGTACCTTCATTGAGAAAGAGGCACGTTAGAAAATATTGAATCTGTATAATATTAGGTTACATTAGATGAAACACGTTTATGGCAGAAGACGAAGTAAAGTTTATTTCACTGAGCTTCTTCCGAAGCTGAACAAACTAAATTAGCTAGGGCAGCAGGTGTAAGTTGACTTACCTATGCTACTCGTCTCACCCCAGGCACGAAATTGGGTTCTCTCGTTTTGAACCAAACGCTCTACTTCTGATCTACGAAAAAAAAAATGGAAAATTAAGAGAGGGTGGTGGGCAAGATTTACCAGTACGTGTAATTGGTTGATGTAACTAGTCTTAGAGAGGAAAGACATTATTATGTAGAGATGAGGCTTAACACTCACACTAGCACTATACCTTAAAATGTATATGCACGTTAAACCAGATTTGCAACATGGCCTACAGACCCTTACACCAGGAGTTGTTACACCAATCTCATAACAGTATGTAGTCTTTTTCCTAACAGTAGTTTTCTTCTGATTGACCTCTCTCGCTCCCTTTACCTCTTCCCTCCCTCCTCGTCCACAACACAGGTCATTCTACTTATCTAACTGGCCCTCTTCTACCTCACCGCCACTACCTCCTCTACCTTTCCCTCATCCTTGACCTTTCCTCGTCTCCCTGTGTCCCTTCTCAGTTTTTCATATCCCTACTCGGCTGATATTCTCTTATCCCAACTTTCTCCCCTTCAGCATAGAATAATTATTAAGTTTTCCTCTTCCCCCTTTATATGCTCTCAAAATAAAATGCTGCCACCCCATCTCTCTGTTTTTAAGATAACACTCAGGGTTTCTACAGGATTAAGGACAAGAGCTCCCACTATGTATTATACAAGCTAAGAGCTTTTATCTTGCCTCAACTCGCTTCAAAGCCTGTACTTAACAATAGTTACATTATAAAAGAATTTTGTGCCTATAATTTAATGTTAAGTAAATTATACACACATAATAGGTACAGGGCGAAGCTGGAGATCACCGTGAGCCTGAGCTTTAATATGGGAATAGTTGGAGGGCTTTGTCATACCTGGGTTTTGTCAGTTAAAAGTTTAACCTGACTTCGTATAACCCAGGTAGACGTAGTCACAAGTTGGAAGAATCTAAATACAGTGGGCGATTTCATTTTGTGCAAACAGAGGTTAAACTTTTGTGTAGTTATGGGATCCGAGGGTGATTTTTGTGTAGTTGAATTGGCATTCCATAACAAGAGACCAAGCACAGCTGTAGAGTTAGTGACATTCAAGCTGTTATATTAGAACCTAAGACACAGATCTTAAAAGTAATTACTAGGGTGTAGAATGAATTCAGTTTTTTTATCATAAGGCTGCGCTGGAAGTAGTGATACCATACTTGACCAAAGGCACTAGCGATGTCACTATTCTAGTGTCACATAGTGGAGAGGTTCAACAAGAGATCAGCGGCAGGTTGGACGTCCCTAAAACTTTATAGACTGTCACATTGCATCAGTTGATAATAAAATAGATGTTCCCTCTAAAAATCCTATCGTTGATTGCCAACAGTGACAGTGGCTTCTCTCCTCTCTTGTATCAAGCCAATACAAATAAATACTGTCATTCCAATTGCTAATAAGTTAAAAGCTCTCTGGCTAGTTTGCTGAGTTTGTTGATATTCTATCCCCAGTTATAATCTATCCTCTGTGTCTTTCTCTTCCCTTTCCTGTCTTGTTATTCGCCCTCTCTTCCTCCCTTCCCTCGTCTACTGTTCCCCTCTACCACTAGTATCTTTGCTTCCTTCTCTGTAACTCTAGCCGGTGGGATGTACGTTGGTGAACAAGTCCAAATGCTTCCGACTTGTGGCGTTGGGGCAAGTAAGCCAAGACCACTTCTATGGTTTTTAAGGCGAGTGAAGCCCTCTTGCGTCAGGTTACACAGGAGGCCCAGGGGTCTGCTGCTTCCCATCCTTATATTATGCTCCGTTCACAAATACCTTTTACCAGCATTTTTCTTACGTATCCTCCGTCCACCTGTAAGGGAGGACGCGCCGATTTGTGCTGACGTGGGTTGAATCAACTCTCTTATCAATATCAGTAATTGCCGAGGCAATTCGTAGCCATCTTGAAAGGCATAAATTTATTAATAAATCTCAGTACGGTTTTACAAAAGGGCGTTCTTGCCTTACGAATTTATTAATTTTTTTCACTAAGGTATTTGAGGTAGATCATGGTAATGAATATGATACTGTGTATATGGACTTCAGTAATGTTTTTGGTAGAATTCCACATCAGAGACTATTGAGGAAAATTAAAGCACACGGAATATGAGAAATTTTTTCCTGGACAGAAGCGTGGTTGACAGGTAGCAGAGAGTTTGCATAAATGAGGAGAAATCAGAGTGGGGAAGCGTCAAGAGCGGTGTTCCATAAGAGTCAGTGTTGGGCCTCTTGTTCACAATCTACATAAATGAGGGAATAAATAGCGACATAAGCAAGTTTGCCGATGACACCATAAGAGGCCGTCGAATTCATTCTGACGAGGACATTAGAGCACTCCAGGAAGATTTGAAGAGGTAAATGCAGTGGCCGGAGAAGTGGCAAATGGAGGTTAATGTAGACAGATGCAAAGTTCTAGACATTGGACAGGAAAATAACCATGCCACATATAAACTAAATAATGTAGATCTTAATATTACTGATTGCGAAGAGAATTTGGGAGTTACGTTTAGTAGTAATCTAAAACCAAGACAACAGTGCATAAATGTTCGCAATAAAGCTAACAGAATCTTTGGCTTCATATTTGGTCAGTTTTGGTCAGAATGGATATAAATACACTGGAAAACATACAAAGGAGGATGACAAAGTTGATCCCATGTATCAGAAATCTTCCCTATGAGGATAGACTGAGGGCCATGAATCGGTACTCTCTAGAAAGGCGTAGAATTAGGGGGGATATGATGGAGGTATATAAATGGAAAACAGGAGTAAATAAATGTCGTGCTAAAAATATCTAGCCAAGACGGAACTTGCAGCAATGGTTTTAAATTGGAAAAGTTCAGATTCAGGAAGGATATAATAAAGCACTGGTTTGGTAATAGAGTTGTGGATGAGTGGAACAAACTCCCGAGTACCGTCATAGAAGATAAAACGTCGTGTTTTAAAAATAGGTTAGATAAATACATGAGTGGGTGTGAGTTGAAACCTGACTAGGTTGTGCTAATAGGTCTGATGCCGTGCTCTTTCCTTAAGTGAATGTGACCTGACCTGACTAGGTTGGGTCATTAGCTTAAGCCGGTAGGAGACTTGGACTTGCCTCACATGGGCCAGTAGGCCTGCCGCAGTGTTCCTTCTTTCTTTTATATTCTTATTCCTAATCTTGAAGCTGTAAATGAAGTTTGGCTCCACTTCCGTATTAGTTAATTTCATGTATACACTGTGTGTGTGTGTGTGTGTGTGTGTGTGTGTGTGTGTGTGTGTGTGTGTGTGTGTGTGTATGTGTGTGTGTGTGTGTGTGAAGAGAGGCATGGACAAGACGCAAGGAAATGCAAGTAAATCTTGCATTTGTTCCCATTGAAATCTGTCGCTTTTCTAGTAACAACATTAAGTTACCCGAATCGTAAGTCTGTCAGATGTCCTCGGAATTTGTGTATTTTTGTGACGTTAGCTATTATACTTCCTGTGTGTTGCTATTTATCCATTTCTGTAGGGAGTTTATGCAAATTACAAACGTGAGGCTCATAGTTGATCCCGATGTAGCGCCACATGTGACTGCTACCCCATCCTGTCTTGTCTGAATTTATGTAAACAGCGAGGATCATCCCCGTCAGTGGTTGCGAGGATCATCCCAAATCTGCACACAGAAATCACTCCCTACGAAAGTAAAAGACTGGGCAGGCGATGCAAAATGCCGCCAATAAAAAGTAGGGGCGCCATTGGTACACTAAGAGAAAACACCATAAGTGTCCGGGGCCCAAAACTGTTCAACAGCCTCCCATCAAGCATTAGGGGAATTGCCAATAAACCCCTGGCTGCCTTCAAGAGAGAGCTGGACAGATACCTAAGTCAGTGCCGGATCAGCCGGGCTGTGGCTCGTACGTCGGACTGCGTGCGGCCAGCAGTAACAGCCTAGTTGATCAGGCCCTGATCCATCGGGAGGCCTTGTCATGGACCGGGCCGCGGGGGCGTTGATCCCCGGAATAACCTCCAGGTAACCTCCAGGTAACCTCCCCGCGGCCCGATCTCAGACACACAAGTAAACACAAGTGTATACTGAATATAAGTTAAGTTTGTAAGATTGACTTACGTCTTGCATGTTCCTGAAGCAGAAAGAAAAGAACAGCAGTTTTGCCAGAGTGAAAATGTTTGAAGAAGAGATACGTTGTCGAACAAGCTTTTATTGGGACACTAAAAGAGCAATATCAAGTCATCATTGACAAAACTCTTAGAGCAAAAGGTCGTCTCAGTAAAAGCTTCTTCACCGTGTCTTCAGTATTACCAGCGGTACTCTGCATGGACACTTCAGAAAGTTTATTAGGCTTCCATTTCGCATCGGAATAAGAGGACGGTAGTATCCTTCTTGAATGGTTGATATCCACCAACATACTGTCTTCGTACTAATAATGAGTTACGTCTCAGTCCAGAAGAAAAGTTCGAGGAGAACTTTTCTCCTGTGCCATGGCAATCACTTTCTTCATCTGTCATCAGAAGACAAGAAAATCATTTTACTAGTTAACATGAGGTGCCGCTTCACACACCTTCGGGAAAGAACAGAGTAAATTTATCAAGCAAGAATAAATCCTTCAGAAACCGCGTTTACAGTGATCAAATTATGTTGAAGGTGACTGAAAACTGCCTCAGCTAACAGATTCAAGTAATTTACCCATTACGAAGGTCAAGGTGATGGGTTAGTAATTTCAAGTCATCTTCCACATCCGCACCATAATTGCTTTAAATTACCTGTTACTGACAGAGAACTGAAGCCTTCTTAAGATCACGTTACATTACTATTTTAAGCATGCTAAACCCGAGTGTGTCGTACAGCTGTGAACAAGCATGTAAAGGACTTGACTGTACATGGTGCAACTGTGAAGATAAGACCACCTGGAGTCTTACACATGTACTCAAAGCTAGTGTTACCTGATCCCCTTCTCTTCACCACCACCACCCCACTACGACTCGAAATAATACACCAGCAGCAGCAGCAGCAGCAGCACCACCACCACCACCACCACCACCAACCACACTAAGATCCCTCCCCACTACACCAAGACTCCAACCAGTACATGACCCTTATCACACTACTACACGACCCTCACCTATAAACCACTACACCCTAACCACTAAACCACTACACCCTTACACTAAACCACTACACCCTTACACTAAACCACTACACCCTCACCACTGGACTAAACCCTCACCACTAAACCACTACACCCTCATCAATAAATTACACCCTCACCACTAAACTACATCTTCACCACTAAACTACACCTTCATCACTGAACCACTACACCTCCTCTCCCCTCCCTGCGTCTCGTAAAGACCCAGGGAGAAAAAAGTTTTATCGTTGGTGGGGTGCTGGGTTCCAGATTTTGCTCTCCTATACATTCTCTACACCACAGTGTGCTAAAAGTGTGGGCTCCCCACCACTGTGTACTAAGCGTGTGAGCTCCCCACCACTGTGTACTAAGCGTGTGGGTTCCCCACCACTGTGTACTAAGTGTGTGGGTTCCCCACCACTGTGTACTAAGCGTGTGGGCTCCCCACCACTGTGTACTAAGCGTGTGGGCTCCCCACCACTGTGTACTAAGCGTGTGGGCTCCCCACCACTGTGTACTAAGCGTGTGGGCTCCCCACCACTATGTACTAAGAGTATGGGTTCCCCACCACTGTGTACTAAGAGTGTGGGCGCCCCACCACTGTGTACTAAGCGTGTGGGCTCCCCACCACTGTGTACTAAGCGTGTGGGCTCCCCACCACTGTGTACTAAGCGTGTGGGCTCCCCACCACTGTGTACTAAGTTTGTGGGCTCCCCACCACTGTGTACTAAGCGTGTGGGTTCCCCACCACTGTGTACTAAGCGTGTGGGTTCCCCACCACTGTGTACTAAGAGTGTGGGTTCCCCACCACTGTGTACTAAGCGTGTGGGTTCCCCACCACTGTGTACTAAGAGTGTGGGTTCCCCACCACTGTGTACTAAGCGTGTGGGCTCCCCACCACTATGTACTAAGAGTATGGGTTCCCCACCACTGTGTACTAAGAGTGTGGGTTCCCCACCACTGTGTACTAAGAGTGTGGGTTCCCCACCACTGTGTACTAAGAGTGTGGGTTCCCCACCACTGTGTACTAAGAGTGTGGGTTCCCCACCACTGTGTACTAAGAGTGTGGGTTCCCCACCACTGTGTACTAAGCGTGTGGGCTCCCCACCACTGTGTACTAAGTGTGGGTTCCCCACCACTGTGTACTAAGAGTGTGGGTTCCCCACCACTGTGTACTAAGAGTGTGGGCTCCCCACCACTGTGTACTAAGAGTGTGGGTTCCCCACCACAATGTCAGCACATTTTCTCAAAATCAAAACGTCTGATTACTTTTGCTGGCGTCATTTGAGAAAGTTATGAGGCGGATCACTAGCATAGCTGTGGGATGGATCACTAGCACCTGTGAGGTGGATCACTAGCATAGCTGTGAGGTGGATCACTAGCATAGCTGTGAGGTAGATCACTGCCACAGCTGTGAGGTGGATCACTAGCACAGCTGTGAGGTGGATCACTAGCACAGCTGTGAGGTGGATCACTAGCACAGCTGTGAGGTGGATCACTAGCACAGCTGTGAGGTGGATCATCTGTTCTTGACAAGTTTCTCTTCCACCTTCATTCTTCATTTACATCACCGTTTTTTCCTCTGTCGTCACTGCTCGCCCTACTTTTTTTCCCTCTAGTCCCCTCTCCCTCTCCCCTTTTATCACACCTTCTCCCTCCATCCCTTCTCAGTTTCCCACTCCTTTCTCCCTCTGTTTTGCATGCCTTTTCTTCCCTTCCCCTTACTTCATCCCTACCTCATCCTCCTCCCAGCTTCCCGTCCCTCACCCCTCCCTCGCCCTCCAGGAGCGGCTGACAGACAAGGCATCGTGTTTAATTTGCATAGTTCATTTCGCAGTTGCAAATGAACTAGAGAGTGGGAATCACATGTGGAAAATTTCTAATCAAACCTGCAGAGGCGGATGACATGGTGGCTTCCTCTACGCTCCTTCCTTTCCTTACACTTTTATATTCCTACTTTCCCTTCATTTACACTCTTCCCCTTCCCTTCTTCCCTCTATTCCACTTCCTCTGTTATCCCTACCTTCCTTTTACCAATACTCCTCCCTTGCTCATCTCCTTCATTCTGTATCGGTTCCCTTCCCTCCCCTTCCTCTTTCAAACCTTGCTCTACTTTCTGTTTGTCATATTTGAACATAGGGTTCTACAGAGGCTAGGATAAACTACCAAGTAGAACTTGCCCGTAAGGTCTGCCAGATGTTAGCGTGGAGTTGTAGCAGACATCCTCTTGACCTAGATTCCATGGTGAATGTAGCACACAGGTTTGAGGACGCAGGATTTTATACAAAGAGCCATTGGAAGGTGAGGTGCAGTTGTTGAAGACATGTGGGCGGGGCTCACTAGTGGAAGTACGCCACGCTCATAAAGTGGGTCAGAAATTACCAATGGAATTGTAGAAGTTATCATCTATACCAAGATTCCACGGTGTTCATGTGTCAGACAGGTATTAGATCCAAAGTACACAGTAATGACAAGTTGATGAATAAGACATATGTGCAACACCTGCGTCTCCTTATTGGAGAGACGTTTCACCTGCGCCCACAGGTTTTTATCAATAAAATACAGAAGCAAGAGGACAAAGACCCTTATGCGGGAGTCAGTGAAAGAACTGATGAGTTTTCAGACTTTTGAATACATTATCACAAATGTTTTAACATCCATGACCTGCAGAGACAGGTCATCGAAGTTGAACCGACAATCCAGCATACACCTAAAGAGGAGACCAATACGAGTACCATTCTTTGATAGCCTAATTCACAGTTTTTTCCCTGTTGCATCTATAGCCCAAGTTTCTAAACAAGGAATGCTCCTACATACAATAAACTTACACCCAGTTGCACTTTCCTTCCTTCTTTATCAAAGGCTTATTAACTTAAACTCTGAGCACTGACACCACTTTGAGCAAGGTTATTCTTAACAGCCAAATTGCCCTGAATATCTCCATAGGACTCCCACAAGGCAGAATCTAAGCCGCCTTAGCCACCAGCACATCCATTAACCCTTCATCAGGCAAGGGGTCCGAAAATTTGAAATTCGAACTGAGCTCCCTATGGTGGATAGAGTAACTCAATACAAGTTCAATGATCCCATATAAATTGATTTCTGATGGTTAGTTTTCGAGCAATTGCTAATCTCCGGAGACCGAAAATATCCGGCTGCGCCCGACAAAGTGATTAAAAAATTTTATGTTGCAAAACTTGCAATTGTTAATAAAACACACCAAAACAATTTTTTAAATTTAATATACAAACAGACAATATAAAAAACATAAATGAAACTTGAATCAAAACATTTTTTAATTGTTACAAAAATATAAAAAGGAAGCAAATCTCAACAATGACAAATTGCAAAGGGATGCAACTTTCAGTCCCTATATTCCTGAGATTCATTTGGATGACCAATTATTCTATATTGCTAATTGATGGTATGGTAGTCGCTGAAGCAATTTCTATCACTCTTTATCCAGATTTACTTTGCATACAGAACACTGGAATGAGGATGTGACCAATTTCTTCGAGTGGCTGCAATAGTTGCAATCGTAATACCTTACTTTTTCTTCACTAATTTCTGTTTTTTGGCTGGCCTTTCTTCCTCCTCATCATCACTTGACACCTGTGCATCCGGTGGCAAGTATTCATCACCACTATCCAGCAATTCTGGTTCATCTACCTCTGCTTCTGAGTCACTCTCTTCAGAAACGCAGTCATACCTCGACCTGCTGGTGGACTGCTCCCCATAAAACAACTTCTCATTGATCTGGAAGGACAATAGAAACCTCCTGTATAGATCCAGACCACTACAGAGTTCATATATGCAATTGAAATTTTTTTATAAATATTTATTTGACTAAAATTGGACATTCCCGGAAACTCGGGCAAGACCGAAATAATTCGGTATAAAATGCTTGCACTTTTTTCAACTGCATGCTACACTCATATTATGCTTCACACGGACTTTAGGTATATATCAAAATATGCCTAAACTATTCATGTAAGCACTAAACACAACAATCAGTACTTACCGACATTGTAGAATGTATAATCCAAGAGTAGATTAGTAAGGGTGGAGGGAAAAATGGGTGTGTGGGCAGAGCCAAGCCACCAGTGTTTATATTTTGATCTCTCAACCAATGGGAAGGCGGCAGAAGCGAACTGTACTTAGCTGAAGAGACTCAGGGAAGGCTTGTGATTGGTTGGAACTAAAGAACGGGAAGCTGGCCGCGCGGGGCACGGAGTAGGACACGCCCCCAAAACACGTAATGAATACCGAATTATTTCGGCCCACCCCGATAAAGGGTCAACAGTGAACATCAAACCAGTCAATGCAGGGGGTTTACATTATTTTATGAGGAGGCTGTGATAAGGTATACGTCTGTATAAACATGTCTACCCATGCAGAGGTAACAACCTGAACAATGTGTACACACCGGACCACCACCAGCCGCTTCTTGAAATGGAATGATGTCTGCTTAGTGATTAAGATACCATAGGTCCACAGATGAAAATGCCCTGACGTGGAATTGATCATCGCTTCAAATATTGTTATATAAAACAAAGGCAGCTTCATCTCTAAAATATTAGCAGGAATCCCCTTTACAACAACAGACCGTGCGGTCACTTCAATCACATTTACTACTACTACAGAGTCCTTGATATTACACCGTCTCGTGCACCTCACTTTGTTCCTTTTAACGTGTGCGTTTTTGTAATGCTTGATTTAGCTCCTGGCGGACGAAACGTACACAGAAATGGCACATTAGTTGCTCTTGTCTTCATTTACTTAACATATTGCCGATGCTTTGAGCAATGATTATACTGTTTCAGTATTGGTTATGTTTTGCCTCTGCATTCCCTCACCAGTCATTGGATGTTGACAAATGCTTCTGAACATCAGTAACGAAGAGAGATATAATGAAATAATCGTTTAAATGTGACTACGGATGCCTGTGCACTGTCGTCCCTATACTGTCAGTATTCAGCGAGGGTATATAGGACGGGGATAACGAACAGTAGCATTACACACAAGACCGTGAAGATTTCGTTATAGCAAGGTGGAACTTGTCAATAAAAGAGACTCTTTAGAGCGAGCTTTTATTGGAGCAACGTTTAGTTCTAGAGGTTTATCAAACTGCCCCAATAAAGACTGCCACCCAAGGCTTTCCTTCATTATTATTGGCAGTACTTTCTGGGTTGGAATTACATCTACCTCATAGCAGCGTAAGCGGCTTTTTCAGAAGTAGTTTGTGTTTACGTGCATCACCTCTTCTAAAGCTAAGAGGAGCCACCTTTTACTTCAATGATCACTACTTCACAGTTAGACTGTGCCGAAGAGCCATGTATGTTATGAAGAAATGTTCTGGTGGTGGCACTTGTTTATCCAGTACTCACCCAATTGTGAATAAGACAGGTGCAGCACCTGGGGATCTATATTCTAAAGACGTTTCCCCAGAGTGTGGAATAATCAATTCATACAGAGGCTACTTGAAGGTTCTGAAACTGGAGACAGTAGAAGACGAAGTTATTAGTCCCTCAGCCCAGATGAAGGTGTTCATCACCGTAGTGAACACCATCTAGGTATTCTAAACCATTTCTTCTACTCACCCATTTCTGTTTGCAGTTGAGTTTCTGATTCAGAAATTGGCTCTTAAGACTACTTTCACCGGCATTCTTAGTTTCTGACCACTTAGCTTAATCATACCTACACTCTAAGATGTGTATTAAATATTGAATTCATGCATTTTGAGAATAACGATGTATTTCTTATTGTGTTTGCGCCTTCAGCTTGCAGCCTGTTTTCTCATGCTCATGGTGTTCTTATGTAAAGTAAAAGGACACAAGTGCAACTAATGTGACATTTTATTGTGGCAACGTTTCGCTCTCCAGGAGCTTTATCAAGCCATTACAAACAATACATGATAAAGCTCCTGGAGAGCGAAACGTTGCCACAATAAAATGTCACATTAGTTGCACTTGTGTCCTTTTACTTTACATATTGTCGGTAATTCTACCAACTTTATTACATGGTTTTCTTATTTTAAATAGTCATTTCCTATCTGGCTTATCATTTTCTTTTAAAATGTATGTAGCAGTCACATATCTCTTGGTACCCCTCTCCGCTAAGGTCGTCAGGTTCATTTCCTACAGCCTCTCTGGGATTAGTTTGGTTGCAAACTTTGTAACCTTCTCGAACTTCTCCAGGTATGCTTGACAAGGTGGAACAGATCTTTTGTAAAGTTCTTCGTGAATCTGCTAAGTCCTTTTAATCTTAAATGTTATCCTCTGTTATCGCCCCTCCTTCTTCCTTCAGCATTATCACTTGCTTCTTTACAGTTTTTATCACTATCATGGTGAAGGAAGTCTCTGCTCGATGCTTAGTGTTCGCACCACTGCTTACATCCTCAGAATTCTTGATGCCTTTGTGATGTTCTCATTCTCATATATTCTCTCTCACAACTCGACAAGTGCCTTTGACAACTGGTAACTGACTGTGGATATAAAACTTTTCCCATTTTCTCCGCAACACTGTATGTGAACCCCATCCTGTAGGAGTACTTTAGATATCAATCTTTCTCCTTCCCTCACAACACTGTGATTATGAGACTCTTCCTTCCCTCACAACACTGTGATTATGAGACTCTTCCTTCCCTCACAACACTGTGACTTTGAGACTCTTCCTTCCCTCACAACACTGTGACTTTGAGACTTCCTTCCCTCACAACACTAACTGTGAGACTCTTCCTTCCCTCACAACACTGTGACTGTGAGACTCTTCCCTCACAACACTGACTGAGACTCTTCCTTCCCTCACAACACTGTGACTGTGAAATTCTTCCTTCCCTCACAACACTGTGATTATGAGACTCTTCCTTCCCTCACAACACTGTGACTGTGAGACTCTTCCTTCCCTCACAACACTGTGACTGTGAGACTCTTCCTTCCCTCACAACACTGTGACTGTGAAATTCTTCCTTCCCTCACAACACTGTGATTATGAGCCTTCTCTCCCCCCCCCTCCACACACACGATTTGGTTCTAATTTAGAGGTGTAATTATTACATACTATATTTTTACTCACAGTGAGTCAGTTTACGTTTTTCCATTTTCTTTGTGAGACCAGATATTCGTACAGGTTATTATATATGTATTACACACTAGTAACATTTGTTAGGTTTTCTTTGATGTCTGTACATGTACCTTCCAACATTTTGTATTGTTTGGGGCCTGTGATTCACTCAACGGAGTGGAGTTGGAACCCACGGCAAGTCATTGCTAAATTAGCAGGCCAGTGTGTTGTCAACTGTACCATGCCGGCCTTAAAAGATTCTTACAACTACTCAGCTCATATAAAGTCACACATTGCCAAAGTAGATTCCTGAAGCGCTACTCTCCTGATAATGTCGACAATAGGTGACTCACTAGATCTAGATCATCCTCACAACTCTGCGTGCTTGCAAGTTAAAATATTCACTGAATCATATTGGCCTATGTTTTATACAAATGAATTCAGCTAACAGGAACGCACGTGATGGAAACCGGAAGCAATATGAGAAAGAAATGTATCAAAATGCGTCAGCACGTCTGTATACACATACACCAAACCATACGCCCATGTACTTGAACGCGCGCGCGCGCGCGCAGTATGTATACATACATACGCCTCCTCCGGCAACGGGAGACGAAATCGTAGCAAATTGAAATTCGGAAGACGCGCAATCAGCTGTATCAACAAATCCTGATGATCGGCCGCCGGCTATGGACTCGTTATCAAATGTTGCTTTGAAGATTACTGAGTGGATCCTCGCCCTGGGCCCTTCCCTGCCTCTTGTTCCTTCACTGCTGTGTCCTCGTGGTCCGTCATTACTGAGTCCTCGAGTTCCATCACTGCTGGGTTCTCGTGGTCCGTCACTGCTGTGTCCTCGTGGTCCGTCACTGCTGTGTCCTTGTGTTCAGTTCTTTTCTGGGTCCACTGGATCGCCTTGTTCAATTCATCACTGCTGGGTCCTCGTTTTCCATCTTGAACTTACTGCAATGCAGTTCAAGACATGGGAAGATGATCTAGATTTTTAGATTTTGCAGACGAAATGGTTATGGTGCACCTCATATCTGTCCTATGGATGGTAAAATACTTAAAATACCTTGGAACTAGACCTTAAAGATGTAACAAGAGTACGTTTACGAATATATTATTTACATGGTTGCCATTATTTATCTGTTACAAGCTAATTTAGCATATTTAATCAAAATTTCTAGCGACTTATTTTCAGTAAAATAATCCTATAGATTAGTTTACTATTATATTCACAAGGAAGCACCAAAAGTGAATGGGTTATATTGCGCTAATTGGGGAGGTGGGAGGGTTGGGTCTCTCTCTCTCTCTCGTGTGATACACTTCACCTGGTCCGCCACATACTCCCCTCTTCGTTCTTAATTATACAACCTTCAATAACATTTCGTTTTGGGATTCGGTTGGCGAGTCGAGTAAAATGTTAAAAACTAATCTGCCTTTGATGTTGGTACCATGTTGCTCCCCACGCACCCCCCTCTTCCCTACATACTTCCCACCCATTCCCTTCCCTCATCCTCCTTCCCTCTCTCCCTACATTCCTCCCCAACCTGCCTTCATCTGTGCAGTCATAACCCTCCCTCCTTACCTCCCTCACTCTCTTCCTGTTTACTTAATCCACTTATTAACTATTTTTTTTTTGGGGGGGGGGGGTCACCCTTCCTCTGTGGGAGACGGCCAGTGTGTTAATAATAATAATATATTTACTTCTATAAGTACATGTACAAGGTATACAGTCCTAGCTAACATCAGTGACATACTACTATACAGAAAGCCGGTTATGCTGAGCATTTCCCACAGATTAGGTCAGTTTTGTCCCAGGATGCGACCCACTCCAGTTAACTAACATTCAAGTACCTATTTTATGGATGGGTGAACATTGGACAGAAGGTGTCTTAAGGAAACACGTCCTAAGGTTTCCAGCTGTACCGGGATCGACCCCTGGACCTCAGTGTGTGAGCTGAGTGCGTTACCAATCGAGCCAAACTTCTTCCTGAAATGATCAAACCATCCCTTCCTGGCATTAAATTCTCCAGCTTTAGATCCTCCGTCTTCCTTTTGCTCGAAGGTGCCATACAATAACTTCGTTTTTTCTTGAATCATATTAGAGTCTATAGGTATGTCTTATAGCAATTCTGCACCCACATGAGGCCTGGTCACAGACCGGACCGCGGGGGCGTTGACCCTCTCCAGGTATACATCGCTTCTCATACCTTCCTTCCCTCTCTACATCCTTTCTTCTCCCTCTCTACATCCCTCCCTCCACTCCCTACATTCCTCTTTTTCCCTTCCTGTATCCTTTTTTCCGTTCCCTATATTCAGTCTCATCCGTTCCCTATATTCCTTCTCCCTACATCTTTTCTACCCCTCCCTATATCCCCCTTTCCCTTTTGTAAGGTGTTTCTATGCACGTACTTTCTGCTCCCTCCCTTCCTCTCAATTATTTTTCCCGTCGCCTTCTTTCTCATTCCCTCCGTCTTTGGACCACACCATTTTTTACTTTCGTTCTATTCTTTTTTCCTTCGTGGCTCTTGCAAAGGCCTTCCTAACCTCTCTCCTCTCTGGTTTCTCTCGTTTGTATACTTTTCGTTACTCTCTCCTACTTCCTCCCATGCTATACATCTTTTCCTCTTCTTCCACCTCTTCATTCAGCTCCTCTGTATCATCTTCCTCCACATTTCTCCTCATTCTTGCCTCTTCCTTCCGTGCCTTGTCTCTGCTCCCCGCCTCAGGAGGTATTGGTTGAGGGTGGAAATAGAGTGATGGAATTATTGTAATGTAAATCAGACTCATTCTTCTCCTAGATTAACATCCGCTGGTCGCAGTGTCCGTGCTGGTGGATTTTCCTTCTGTATGCAGATGAGTGTTTGGTCGTCTGATCAGGTGTTTGTTCAATTAGGGTCTCACCTCGGTGGCCCACTGTGTGTGTGTGTGTGTGTGTGTGTGTGTGTGTGTGTGTGCGCGCGCGCTCACGTATGTATTCGCTTACTCTTTGCAGGAGTCAGTTTATCGCTGCTGGCTCGGCCTTTTAACTACTGTCGACAGACCTAACCGATTCTTGGCCTCCAGAACCCGATCATACCTGCTATTAAAACTGTGTATAGTATCCCTGTTGTTAATTTGTCTCCTGGCTCTCTTTGTCCCTCTCAGACAACCTGTTCCTATTGCGTTTAGTTCCTCAAGTATTTTTATATCACAAGTCCGTTGTGTTCTAAGCTTCGTCGACTGGCATTATTAGTGTCAGACATCCATTACTTTCACGTTTTATTTACCTCTGTTCCTAATTTTCTCTTTTTTTTTAAGCGTTCGTATACGTGTCTTGGCTCTCATATTTCATTCAACCTATGCCTGTCAATTCGTCTTAATAATCCTGATTCAGAAGCTGCATGCAGCATTGACTGGCTCTGAATCCTGGTACAGCAGTCCGGTTACTAGAAATTATGGCGGTCTGCTGGCCGGAGATTTAGAGTGCATGTAGCCTTCTCAAGAACGACATTACGGACAAATTTGACAGACTTGCTGGTAACAAGATGGATCAGTCATCTGCAGTAGTGGGGGATGAAGAGGAAGCTGGTAGCAAGCTGTTTGGGACTAGTGATGGTGGCGGCTTGTTAGTACAGCTGTAGATGACATAGCAAGAGTATATACACCGATGATATAATATATATATATATATATATATATATATATATATATATATATATATATATATATATATATATATATATATAATTGTCGTGCCGAATAAGTAAAACTTGCGAGTTTGGCTTAAATAGCAACGCTCTTCTTGCCATATAAGGGAAGCGAAAATTTGTGTATATAGTAATTTCGCAAAAATAATTCCGAACCTAACTAAAAAAAATATATTTCATTGTTTTTGTTTAATATATGGTTAGGTAAGTTTTTTAAGGTTCCTTTGGTACAAAATTTTTTATTTTTACAGTAACATAAATGAAGAAAATATATCTTTAAACGTATAAGAGAAAATTTTACTATGGACTTAATTTTAAATGAGTTCTTGCTATTTGACCAGTTTTACCTATTCAGCACTACATATATATATATATATATATATATATATATATATATATATATATATATATATATATATATATATATATATATATATATATATATATTACACACATTATATATATATATATATATATATATATATATATATATATATATATATATATATATATATATATATATATTACACACACACACACACACACACACACACACACACACACATACACACATACACACATACACATACACACACACACAAACACACACATACACACACACAAACACAAACACACACATACACATACACACACACACACAAACACACACACACACAAACACACACTCCAGCAGAGCAAAGTTGCTGGTTATGGGGGATTTCAACCACAGGGAGATTGGGAAAACCTGGAGCCACATGGGGGTCCCGAA
The DNA here is from genome assembly GCF_038502225.1 of Cherax quadricarinatus. Taxonomy (NCBI): domain Eukaryota; kingdom Metazoa; phylum Arthropoda; class Malacostraca; order Decapoda; family Parastacidae; genus Cherax; species Cherax quadricarinatus. The sequence goes on from NC_091305.1 coordinate 29,893,937, forward strand.
ACATGGAGAGCCAAGATGTTGGACGTGGTGCTGGAAAACCTCATGCACCAACATGTTAAGGACACTACCAGAGTGAGAAGGGAGGATGAACCAGCAAGATTGGACCTTGTATTCACCCTGGGCAGCTCAGACATTGAGGACATCAAGTATGAGAGTCCCCTAGGAGCTAGCGACCACGTGGTTCTGTGCTTTGAATACATAGTAGAGCTGCAAGTGGAGAGAATAACAGGAGTTAAATGGGAAAAGCCTGACTATAAAAGAGGGGACTACATAGGGTTGAAGAACTTCCTGCGGGAGGTCCAGTGGGACAGAGAACTGGCAGGAAAGCCAGTAAATGAAATGATGGAATATGTAACAACAAAATGCAAGGAGGCAGTGGAAAGGTTTATTCCCAAGGGCAACAGTAACAACGGGAAGACCAGAACGAGCCCCTGGTTTACCCGACGGTGTAAGGAGGCAAAAACAAAGTGCAATAGAGAATGGAAAAAGTACAGAAGGCAGAGAACACACGAAAATAGGGAGATCAGTCGCAGAGCCAGGAATGAGTATGCACAGGTAAGGAGGGAGGCCCAGCGACAGTATGAAAATGACATAGCATCGAGAATCAAGACTGACCCAAAACTGTTGTATAGCCACATCAGGAGGAAGACAACAGTCAAAGACCAGGTGATCAGATTAAGGACAGAAGGTGGAGAACTCACAAGAAATGATCAGGAGGTATGTGAGGAGCTGAACAGGAGATTTAAGGAAGTTTTTACAGTAGAGACAGGAAGGGCTGTGGGAAGACAGCACAGAAGGGAACATCAAGAGGGAATATACCAACAAGTGTTGGATGACATACGAACAACTGAGGAGGAGGTGAAGAAGCTCCTAAGTGACCTTGACACCTCAAAGGCGATGGGACCGGACAACATCTCCCCATGGGTCCTTAGAGAAGGAGCAGAGATGCTGTGCGTGCCTCTAACCACAATCTTCAACACATCCCTTGAAACTGGGCAACTACCTGAGAAATGGAAGACAGCTAATGTAGTCCCCATATTTAAGAAAGGAAACAGAAACGAGGCGCTAAACTACAGACCTGTGTCTCTGACGTGTATTGTGTGCAAAGTCATGGAGAAGATTATCAGGAGGAGAGTGGTCGAACACCTGGAAAGGAACAAGATTATAAATGAAAACCAGCATGGGTTCATGGAAGGCAAATCTTGTATCACAAACCTCCTGGAGTTTAATGACAAGGTAACAGAAGTAAGACACGAGAGAGAGGGGTGGGTAGATTGCGTTTTCCTAGACTGCAGGAAGGCCTTTGGCACAGTTCCCCCACAAGAGATTAGTGCAGAAGCTGGAGGATCAGGCGCATGTAACAGGGAGGGCACTGCAATGGATCAGGGAATACCTGACAGGGAGGCAGCAACGAGTCGTGGTACGTGAAGAGGTATCACAGTGGGCGCCTGTGACGAGCGGGGTCCCACAGGGGTCAGTTCTAGGACCAGTGCTATTTTTTATATATGTGAACGACATGATGGAAGGAATAGACTCTGAAGTGTCCCTATTCACAGATGATGTGAAGTTGATGAGAAGAATTAAATCGGATGAGGATGAGGCAGGACTGCAAAGAGACCTGGACAGGCTGGACATGTGGTCCAGTAACTGGTTTCTCGAATTCAATCCAGCCAAATGCAAAGTCATGAAGATTGGGGAGGGGCAAAGAAGACCGCAGACAGAGTATAGGCTAGGTGGACAAAGACTACAGACCTCACTCAGGGAGAAAGACATTGGGGTGAGCATAACACCGAGCACACCACCGGAGGCACACATTAACCAAATAACTGCTGCAGCATACAGGCGCCTGGCAAACCTGAGAATAGCGTTCCGATACCTTAATAAGGAATCGTTCAAGACACTGTACACTGTGTATCTTAGGCCCATACTGGAGTATGCAGCACCAGTCTGGAACCCACACCTGGTCAAGCACGTCAAGAAGTTAGAGAAAGTACAAAGGTTTGCAACAAGGCTAGTCCCAGAGCTCAGGGGAATGTCGTACGAGGAAAGGTTGAGGGAGATCGGACTGACGACACTGGTGGACAGAAGGGTCAGGGGAGACATGATAACGACATACAAGATACTGCGGGGAATAGACAAGGTGGACAGAGATAGGATGTTCCAGAGAGGGGACACAGGGACAAGGGGTCACAACTGGAAGCTGAAGACTCAGACGAGTCACAGGGACGTTAGGAAGTATTTCTTCAGTCATAGAGTTGTCAGGAAGTGGAATAGCCTAGCAAGTGAAGTAGTGGAGGCAGGAACCATACATAGTTTTAAGAAGAGGTATGATACAGCTCAGGAAGCAGAGAGACGACCTAGTAGCGATCAGTGAAGAGGCGGGGCCAGGAGCTGAGTCTCGACCCCTGCAACCACAATTAGGTGAGTACAATTAGGTGAGTACACACACACACACACACACACACACACACACACACAAACACACACCACAGAACAGCAGGAGGCCAAGGCAAGAGTACGACGAGAGCAATAGAGCGATGGTTGACACACTGGCTAGAGTGGCCAGAAGAGCTCATGCATGCAGGGCAAAGCTCCTGATCATGGGTGACTTTAACCACAAGGAGATCGATTGGGAGAACTTGGACCCGCATGAGGGCCAAGATACATGGAGGGCTAAGATGATGGAGGTGGTACTGGAAAGCTTCATGTACCAACATGTAAGGGACACTACAAGAGAGAGAGGAGAGGATGAACCAGCAAGGCTGGACTTAGTATTCACCTTGAGTAGTGCAGATATCGAGGACATCACATATGAAAGACCCCTTGGGGCCAGTGACCATGTGGTTTTAAGCTTCGAATACACAGTAGAGCTACAAGTGGAGGGAGAAGCAGGAAGGCCAGGAAGAATGAAGGCAAACTACAAGAAAGGGGACTACACAGGAATGAGGAACTTCCTGAACGGGGTTCAGTGGGACAGAGAACTGGCAGGGAAGCCAGTTAATGAGATGATGGAATATGTAGCAACAAAATGCAAGGAGGCTGAGGAGAGGTTTGTACCCAAGGGTAACAGGAATAATGAAAAAGCCAGGATGAGCCCATGGTTTACCCAAAGGTGCAGGGAGGCAAAAACCAAGTGTGCTAGGGAATGGAAGAAATATAGAAGGCAAAGGACCCAGGAGAATAAGGAGAGCAGTCGTAGAGCCAGAAACGAATATGCACAGATAAGAAGGGAGGCCCAAAGACAATATGAAAATGACATAGCAGCGAAAGCCAAATCTGACCTGAAACTATTGTACAACCACATCAGGAGGAAAACAACAGTCAAGGACCAGGTAATCAGGCTAAGGAAGGAAGGAGGAGAGACAACAAGAAATGACCATGAAGTATGTGAGGAACTCAACAAGAGATTCAAAGAAGTGTTCACAGAGGAGACAGAAGGGGCTCCAGAAAGACGGAGAGGTGGGGCACACCACCATGTGCTGGACACAGTGCACACAACCGAGGAAGAAGTGAAGAGGCTTCTGAGTGAGCTAGATACCTCAAAGGCAATGGGGCCAGATAACATCTCCCCATGGGTATTGAGAGAGGGAGCAGAGGCGCTATGTGTACCCCTAACAACAATATTCAATACATCTATCGAAACAGGGAGATTGCCTTAGGCATGGAAGACAGCAAATGTAGTCCCAATCTTTAAAAAAGGAGACAGACATGAAGCATTAAACTACAGACCAGTGTCACTGACATGTATAGTATGCAAAATCATGGAGAAGATTATCAGGAGAAGAGTGGTGGAACACCTAGAAAGGAACGATCTCATCAACAGCAGCCAACATGGTTTCAGGGACGGGAAATCCTGTGTCACAAACCTACTGGAGTTCTATGACATGGTGACAGCAGTAAGACAAGAGAGAGAGGGGTGCGTGGATTGCATATTCTTGGACTGCAAGAAGACGTTTGACACAGTTCCACACAAGAGATTGGTGCAAAAACTGGAGGACCAAGCAGGGATAACAGGGAAGGCACTACAATGGATCAGGGAATACTTGTCAGGAAGACAGCAGCGAGTCATGGTACGTGGCGAGGTGTCAGAGTGGGCACCTGTGAACAGCGGGGTCCCGCAGGGGTCAGTCCTAGGACCAGTGCTGTTTCTGGTATTTGTGAACGACATGACGGAAGGGATAGACTATGAGGTGTCCCTGTTTGCAGATGACGTGAAGTTGATGAGAAGAATTCACTCGATCGAAGACCAGGCAGAACTACAAAGGGATCTGGACAGGCTGCAGACCTGGTCCAGCAATTGGCTCCTTGAGTTCAATCCCACCAAGTGCAAAGTCATGAAGATTGGGGAAGGGCAAAGAAGACCGCAGACGGAGTACAGTCTAGGGGGCCAGAGACTACAAACCTCACTCAAGGAAAAAGATCTTGGGGTGAGTATAACACCAGGCACATCTCCTGAAGCGCACATCAACCAAATAACTGCTGCAGCATATGGGCGCCTAGCAAACCTCAGAACAGCATTCCGACATCTTAATAAGGAATCATTCAGGACCCTGTACACCGTGTACGTTAGGCCCATATTGGAGTATGCGGCACCAGTTTGGAACCCACACCTAGCCAAGCACGTAAAGAAACTAGAGAAAGTGCAAAGGTTTGCAACAAGACTAGTCCCAGAGCTAAGAGGTATGTCCTACGAGGAGAGGTTAAGGGAAATCAACCTGACGACACTGGAGGACAGGAGAGATAGGGGGGACATGATAACGACATACAAAATACTGAGAGGAATTGACAAGGTGGACAAAGACAGGATGTTCCAGAGATTGGACACAGTAACAAGGGGACACAGTTGGAAGTTGAAGACGCAGATGAATCACAGGGATGTTAGGAAGTATTTCTTCAGCCACAGAGTAGTCAGTAAGTGGAATAGTTTGGGAAGCGATGTAGTGGAGGCAAGATCCATACATAGCTTTAAGCAGAGGTATGATAAAGCTCACGGCTCAGGGAGAGTGATCTAGTAGCGATCAGTGAAGAGGCGGGGCCAGGAGCTCGGACTCGACCCCCGCAACCTCAGCTAGGTGAGTACAACTAGGTGAGCACACACACACACACACACACACACACACACACACACACACACACACACACACACACACACACACACACACACACACGAGTACAAATTAACTTTAATCGCTACTTTAGGGATTAAAATATTCTTGATGGTGTACAAATGAAGTGTGACCTTGGAGATGTTACAGCCTCTAACATGGAGAGTTGACCAGAGGGCTACACAACGTTGACACCTAGCAAAGTGACTCAGAGAAGGAAACATTCATTACTTACTCTCACTGCCTTGCCAGAAGATCACACATATCGCATTCTGTCTAAATCATCCGAAGACTTGTAAATGTCGCAGTCTGTGAACGTAACTTTAACAAACACGACTATATATGACTACTTATTCTCTATTTAAAAAATTCTTCAGCAGATTTTTTATATATACATTATAAAGGTTTTTTTTTTGTTCGAGCCTAAATGCTGACGCCCCTTTGTGCTGAGCGCATATATCGTCCAGTGTGATGAGCACTTCACCTCTGCTCACCTCATAACTACATTATTGAGAAGGCATCCACCCTCACTACAGCAAACACAACTTTCTCAAACTTTACAAATTAGTCAAAATTGGCGGGCATCACTGCCCTCCCCAACAAGCTAGGAGACCAACACCGCCCTCCCAAACAAGCTAGACAATCCCGGTTATTAAATCACCCATTATTATGGGCTGTTTTCTCCAGAGAGAAAAATATTTAAGTTTTCCCCGCCGGCACATTTGCATTTGTGAAGACACTTATGGGCAGCCGAGTGCATTTGCAGGTAATTATATGATTGGCTTACACACCTACAAGTTAGCAAGATTTCTCCTACAATATCTTCAGAGTTTGTGTGTGCAGAAGGTGAAGGAAAGACGAAAGGATGGAAAGAGAGAGAGAGGGAGAGGGGGGGGGGTGGAAGATGAGAGATCGGAGGGAAAAGGTTAAGGCAAAGGAAGGGGGATGTGTCATCATTATATTCTGGTGTGTGTACAGATCCCTATGTGTAGCTACGTTCAATGACTTACAGGACCCAGGAGAGACAGGAGGAGCTAAAAGCGATTAGTGAAATTGAAAGAAATTCGGAATATTTCTTTTCATATGCCAAAAACAAGGTAAATACCACATCTAGTATCGGGCCCTTACTCAGACAAGATGGAACTTACACAGATGACAACAGAGAAATGAGTGAGATACTGAAATCCCAGTACGACTCTGTGTTTAGCCATTCACTAATCAGTCTAAAGATCGACATTCCAAATTATTTTTTCATGAAGGAGCCTCAAAACTCCATTAGTGTATGCCAGATTTCCGACATTACCCTAACACCGATAGCCTTAGAGAAAGCGATTGACACATGCCCATGCACTCAGCCCCAGGCCCAGACTCGTGGAACTCTGTGTTTATTAAGAACTACAAGAAACCCCTCTCACAGGCCCTAAGTAATTATTAATAGAAGGAGCTTAGACATGGATGAAATTCTAGTCACTAAAAATAACGGATATAGCCCCACTCCATAAAGGTGGCAGCAAAGCATCAGCTAAGAAATATAGACCATTAGCTCTAACGTCCCACATCATAGAAATCTTTGAAAGAGTGCTAAGAAGCACGATTGCAAACCACTTGGACTCCCAAAACCTGAACAATCCAAGACAACATGGGTTCAGAGCAGGTCGCCCCTGCCTCTCGCAACTACTGGATCACTATGATATGGTCTTGGATGCACTGGAAGAAAAACAGATATAAACCAAGTTTTCCAATGGGCAACGGAAAACAATATGATGTTCAGTGAAGACAAATTCCAACTATGTTATGGAAAACTGGAGGAGATGATAATGTGAGGGACCTGAGAGTGGTAATGTCTGAGAATCACACTTTCAAGGATCATAACAGTGCCACGATCACAACTGCGAAGAAAATGATAGGATGGATAATGAGAACGTTCAAAACAAGAGATGCCAAGCCAGTGATGATCCTTCTCAAATTACTTTTTCTCTCTAGACTGGAATACTGCTGTACATTAACATCTCCGTTGAAAGCAGGTGAAATTGCAGAGCTAGAAAATGTACAGAGAACCTTTACTGCACATATAAGTTCCATCAAACACCTCAACTACTGGGAACTTTTGAAAGCACTTGATTTGTACTCGCTGGAACGCAGGCGAGAGATGTATCATAATCTGCACTTGAAAAATGCTAGAAGGAATGGTCCCGAAACTGCACACAGAAATCACTCCCTATGAAAGTAAAAGACTGGGCAAGCGGTGCAAAATACCCCCAATGAAAAGTAGGGGCGCCATTGGTACACTAAGAGAGAACACCATAAGTGTCCGGGGCCCAGGACTGTTCAACAGCCTCCCACCATGCATAAGGGAAATTACCAATAGGCCCCTGGCTGCCTTCAAGAGGGAGCTGGACAGATACTGCAAGTCGGTGCCGGATCAGCCGGGGTGTGGTTCATACGTTGGACTACGTGCGGCCAGCAGTAACAGCCTGGTTGATCAGGCCCTGATCCACCGGGAGGCCTGGTCGTGGACCGGGCTGCGGGGGCGTTGATCCTCGGAATGCCCTCCAGGTAGGTAGACGTGATATGTAAAGATCCATATCTATACTGATGTGTAAGGATATGCACGTGATGTGTCAAGATACAGCTCTGTACGTGATGTTCTTATCAACGTTCCCACTTGTGATTTACCATCTTCATCGTGTGATCCATCACCGTTGTTTTCCTTGAAACACTTGTGTACCGTCTCTCATCACAGGTACACCACCTGCGGAGTATCACAGGTGCACCACCTGTGGAACATCACAGGTGCACCATCTGCGGAGGCTTCAGACCCCAAGTTTATTGACTAGGCTGCCAGTGTTGTGAGAGGGGAAGTGTGTACTTGATTGCACTCCTGACAAATGCAGTGTGAGAAGATCGGACACGGAATACAAACTGATATGACGGAAGCTGCAGACAACGTACAGGAAATAAACATTAAATAAAGCATATCACCAGATATACATATTAACTGTGTAACTTCCGCAGCACATGCCAAGACTAGGTAACCTAAAAACTGGTTTCAGGAGTCTGAACAAGGATTTACTTGGAATATTATACACAACAACTTGAGGCTCAATTTGGAGTATGAGGCACCAGTATGAGCCTGCACCTCATTAAACCTGTAAGAAACTAAGTAAGATTTAAAGGTTCGTAACGAGACTTGTGCCAGAAATAATGGGAGAGACCACGAAGACAGATTTAAGAAACTGGAAAAGCTTGAAGCTAGAAGGGAGGACTGAGGGATAATATGATCATGATATACACAATACTCAGGGATCAGATTAGTTCAAACTGTTTCAGATGGCGAGGAGAGGAAGCCAGGAGACACACATGGCTGGTTCGTTAGGTAGTATTTTTGTCAGTCTCAGAGTATTAAATTGAGAGTTAGGAGGGGGCCACGAACTGTTAATTGACCCCTTCAAACACAAGAATGCATGTCGAGATACTGGGCTGGAGGGCTGCAGCGGGGGGGGGGGACCAACCTTCTCCACTCGGATATTGAGGATACTTTATGTGCATCACAGATCGGTCCAGCATAATTCTGCTGTGAATTATTCTTCCATGATAAATCTTAAAAAAATTGAGGATGTGCTGGGAAGGATGGGAGGAGGCCCGTGTGAAGTATTGTCTCTGGATAATTACCAGTTTGTGATAACTCATCTTTAAATCATTCCCTCTTGACTATATTAGTTTTTGTGAGGAGTTGTTGATTGATCTTGGAGTTGAAGACTTCCCTCTGATAGATTATTATGCCTCGCTTACTTTCCTATCCCCCAAGACAAAACAAATCTTAGGTACTTTTTTTTAAATGTATTTCGCATGTCAAGAATCCTGTGTACACTGTGTGCGTGTGTGTGTGTGCGTGTGTGTGTGTGTTTGTACTTTAGAGTAATCTGAAAAGTTTCGCCTCGCAGATATAGTCGTATATATCCTTGAAATTGTATATGAAGTTTGGTTTTTCTACATCGTCATCGAGGTCATTCAACCTCTCTACTACCCTGACACTTAATACTTGGGGAGCCTTGATGCTGGTGTTCAGTTGTTTGAAGAAACGTCAACTACCTTCCTCTTGGATCAATCCAGATTACCTTCCATTCCCCGGATTTAAACGCTGTCTTATTAATATTTTTCGTAGCCTCCATATAACATTCTTGTATATTTGGCTACCATCTGCGCCCCCTTATCACTGGACAATGAGAGCACTGTCTTTTTTACCCTGTCAATCGATTATATGCATATTTACGTTGTAATCCTGTTCCCGCTAGTCTTCCTCTTCAAATTTAGTTCCTTCAGTCTCTTCATTTCTCTGCTCTGGTTTTGTTAGTAACGTTTAGACGATGTTTGATCAGTTTGGGGCATCACAGTGGGGGTGCTTATTGCATTATGGACCTTACATTGTGTAAGGTGTCCTGAAAAAAGTTCCCGTCTGGGGGGTGTTCCGGTGGTCAACGCCCCAGCGGCCCAGTCCTTGACCAGGCCTCGCGGTGGATCAGGGCCTGATCAACCAGGCTGTTATTGCTGGTCGCACGTATTCCACCATATGAACCACAGCCCGGCTGATCGGGTACTGACTTCAGGTATCTGTCCAGCTCCCTCTTAAAGACAACCAGGGGTCTTTTGGTAATTCCCCTTATGCCTGGTGGGAGGCTGTTGAACAGTCTTGGGCCCCGGGCACTTATTGTGTTTTCTCTTAAATTAATGGTGCCCCTATTTTTCACTGGGGGGTATGTTATACAGTCTGCCCAATTCTTTTCTTTCGTAGGGCGTGATTTCTGTGTGTATATTTCGGACCAGTCCCTCTAGGATTTTCAAGGTGTAGATTCTCTCTCTCGCCTGCGCTCCAGTGACTACAAGTCAAATTACTCCAAGCGTTCCCAGTAATTAAGGTGTTTGACGGAACTTATATGTGCAGTAAAGGTTCTCTGTACATTTTCTAGATCTGCGATTTCACCTGCCTTGAATGTGTGTGTTAGTATAAAGCAATATTCCGGCCTAGAGTGAGCAAGTAATTTAAAAAGGATCATCATTGGTTTGGCATCCCTGGTTTTGAAGGTTCTCATTATCTATCCTATCATTTTCCTCGTACTTGTTTAGGTCTCTTGATATACACGAGATTTGTTAGTCTCGTGTATGCCACCAAGGATCATTTACGTATACTGACAACAATCGAGGGATCAGTACCGATTCTTTAGGGAAATGCACTTGCTCTACTTTTCTATCCTGACAACGCGTTGCTTGTATTATGGATATATATGTGTTGCTTGTTATGAATACATCAGTTTGTTACTTGTGTTATAGATGTGTCAGTTGTTGGTGTTCCCTAGGATAGTGTTGGCGCCACCATAGCTTGTGTTACTGGTGTATCAGGCAGCGAACACTTGTGTTGTTGTATTTGAGCTTAATTTTATTTCCGTGTGCGTAAAATTAAAACATTTTTTGCATGAGAAACAATTTTTTTTTTTTATAAATGGGCTTTATCGTTTATCTTGACTTCTCTATTCCGATTATGTTTAAGACTCGACTGTATTTTATCTGAAACTTTCACCTAAAACTATTCGCTTAATGTATTAAGACTTCATTATTAACTGCTTTCGTTTTTATCGTCCACAGGCGAACTCTGTTTTCCTGAGCATGTCGCTGTTCATCATGTGTCGACACACCAACATCACCGCCTCCCTCAAGAATAAAGAACACACCAAGCTGGCCTCAGTCAGGTGAGTTTAGCTTCCTTGTGTGAGCCCATCACGAAGGGAACAGCAAAAACTGGAGTTTTCGGACATAGGAGAGAAAGATTAAGATTGAAACAATGGGTGAGGAAAGTGGTAGGGAGGATGGATAAAACAATGTTACAGAAAATTGATACACAGAAGGACGAGGAGCTAACGTGAGGGAACGCTCGTTGTTATAAGTGTAAATGATCCGGGTAAAAAAAAAAAAATCTTGAAATGGAGATTTGGTGATGTTCCAAAAAGAGGAAGGTGAGCGGAAGTGAAGTAGCCAGGGAAGGCGGTGGATGGTTGCATCTGCACAAGAACCTGGAAGTCTGAGCTAATGTTCTAAATGAGAGAAACACTTTACCTGTAGGGGTCTTATAACCGAGAAATGGGAAGTAACAAGGGAAGGTAACTCCAGTTCCTGGGCTCAAGAGCCTTTCACCGTTACAAGGGAGCAAGTCAACAGTGTTTATGCCTTTTCTCTAGTCTAAACAACACTACAGTGTAGGTTGTGTTGATTAATGACAACACTGATTGTATACTAAGTTTTAGATCTTGAGATCTCGCCTTTTATTTAATATTTTGCTTTTCATAGCATATTTTAATTTATTTTTAATTTCATAACTTTCTAAATATTTTTGCTAACATTGCTAGTTTAGATGATCTTCAGTTTCATATAATTTACTTATTTAAAATATCCTTATGCGTGTACTTCAACTGGTGTATACTAACTAATAGTACTCAAGCTTGAGGAACCATGGGTTGGGTGCTCTATATCTGGTTACTTCCTCTGTACTAACTTGTTCCTGTTTGCCTCTGAACGTCTGATCTGCGCGTCTTCATCTGCTGTCGCTGCTTCTACTACTACTACTGCTGCCACTGCTATGGCGGTGGCTGCCTTGGTAATGGTGGTGGTGGTGACGGTATGGGTGATGGTGATGACGTATGTAGTGGTGCAGAGGAGAGTGCACTCTTCGCCAAAATCCAGAATCATGTGTAAGACAAAATGTAGTATTTTCAGCTTCTTGAGGAACCAGCTATGAAACCTGACTGAGGTAGCCGTTTTCTTAAAAGATGTCATATTCACTGCATTACACTTTGTTCTCAGACAAATTCAGTGATTAATATTTGTTCGTAAGTTGCATGTGGTGGTGCTCAGTCAGGTCTCTGATGCTGTGCTTGCTGGCATTAGCACGTGGCCCACACCTGCCCAGATGGAGGGACATACATACTCGTGCAAACATCAATAGCCTCACGAGATCACACTACCTGTTGTCAGAGGTACCTGGAGACGGGTCGCTACTGCATGGGGAACCTGTTTGTGGCATCTTGGATTGGTATTTCTCACTAACCACTATCTTCCTTCTCACTAAAGTTATATCTACTCACTAGTAGCAGCCTCAGGGAAGAGCACACCTGTGAACTACCCAGAGCACCGCACTGAAGTCATACATTGAAGCAAGGCTCTGAGCCTCACATAACCACTGAATTAATGCTTTGGCCTGTCATTTTACTTGTTTTACGAAACAGAGAAAAGACCAGCAATCATGCCAGAGTGCAAAAAAAATAACATGCTTATTTTTCACACTTTTATGACAGGATGCTACTAAAAATGATGTGCACCGACCTTCTACACTGCATACATATTACCAATAACCATGTTTACTTGATAAGCAGGCGAGGCCCCAGTATGACCCCCCTGCCCTAGTTAATTCCAAGCCTGGGTGGCCTATGTGTAAGTCCATTCTTGTTTACATGTCACCTACCCTAGTCGCCTCACGGACACACACACACACACACACACACACGCACGCACACACACACACGCACGCACGCACACACACAGTGATTACATAGTGATTACATAGTGATTACATAGTGATTACATAGTGGGAACACTTCACTCTGGAGGTCCCAAGGTGGTAATAGCAGTGATGTATAACCCACCACAGAACAGCAGGAGGCCAAGGCAAGAGTACGACGAGAGCAATAGAGCGATGGTTGACACACTGGCTAGAGTGGCCAGAAGAGCTCATGCATGCAGGGCAAAGCTCCTGATCATGGGTGACTTTAACCACAAGGAGATCGAATGGGAGAACTTGGACCCACATGGGGGCCAAGATACATGGAGGGCTAAGATGATGGAGGTGGTACTGGAGAACTTCATGTACCAACACGTAAGGGACACTACAAGAGAGAGAGGAGAGGATGAACCAGCAAGGCTGGACTTAGTATTCACCTTCAGTAGTGCAGATATCGAGGACATCACATATGAAAGACCCCTTGGGGCCAGTGACCATGTGGTTTTAAGCTTCGAATACACAGTAGAGCTACAAGTGGAGGGAGAAGCAGGAAGGCCAGGACGAATGAAGCCAAACTACAAGAAAGGGGAATACACAGGAATGAGGAACTACCTGAACGGGGTTCAGTGGGACAGAGAACTGGCAGGGAAGCCAGTTAATGAGATGATGGAATATGTAGCAACAAAATGCAAGGAGGCTGAGGAGAGGTTTGTACCCAAGGGTAACAGGAGTAATGAAAAAGCCAGGATGAGCCCATGGTTTACCCAAAGGTGCAGGGAGGCAAAAACCAAGTGTGCTAGGGAATGGAAGAAATATAGAAGGCAAAGGACCCAGGAGAATAAGGAGAACAGTCGTAGAGCCAGAAACGAATATGCACAGATAAGAAGGGAGGCCCAAAGACAATATGAAAATGACATAGCAGCGAAAGCCAAATCTGACCCGAAACTGTTGTACAGCCACATCAGGAGGAAAACAACAGTCAAGGACCAGGTAATCAGGCTAAGGAAGGAAGGAGGAGAGACAACAGGAAATGACCGTGAAGTATGTGAAGAACTCAACAAGAGATTCAAAGAAGTGTTCACAGAGGAGACAGAAGGGACTCCAGAAAGACGGAGAGGTGGGGCACACCACCAAGTGCTGGACACAGTGCACACAACCGAGGAAGAAGTGAAGAGGCTTCTGAGTGAGCTAGATACCTCAAAGGCAATGGGGCCAGATAACATCTCCCCATGGGTATTGAGAGAGGGAGCAGAGGCGCTATGTGTACCCCTAACAACAATATTCAATACATCTATCGAAACAGGGAGATTGCCTGAGGCATGGAAGACAGCAAATGTAGTCCCAATCTTTAAAAAAGGAGACAGACATGAAGCATTAAACTACAGACCAGTGTCACTGACATGTATAGTATGCAAAATCATGGAGAAGATTATCAGGAGAAGAGTGGTGGAACACCTAGAAAGGAATAATCTCATCAACAGCAGCCAGCATGGTTTCAGGGATGGGAAATCCTGTGTCACAAACCTACTGGAGTTCTATGACATGGTGACAGCAGTAAGACAAGAGAGAGAGGGGTGGGTGGATTGCATTTTCTTGGACTGCAAGAAGGCGTTTGACACAGTTCCACACAAGAGATTGGTGCAAAAACTGGAGGACCAAGCAGGGATAACAGGGAAGGCACTACAATGGATCAGGGAATACTTGTCAGGAAGACAGCAGCGAGTCATGGTACGTGGCGAGGTGTCAGAGTGGGCACCTGTGACCAGCGGGGTCCCGCAGGGGTCAGTCCTAGGACCAGTGCTGTTTCTGGTATTTGTGAACGACATGACGGAAGGAATAGACTCTGAGGTGTCCCTGTTTGCAGATGACGTGAAGTTGATGAGAAGAATACACTCGATCGAAGACCAGGCAGAACTACAAAGGGATCTGGACAGGCTGCAGACCTGGTCCAGCAATTGGCTCCTGGAGTTCAATCCCACCAAGTGCAAAGTCATGAAGATTGGGGAAGGGCAAAGAAGGCCGCAGACGGAGTACAGTCTAGGGGGTCAGAGACTACAAACCTCACTCAAGGAAAAAGATCTTGGGGTGAGTATAACACCAGGCACATCTCCTGAAGCGCACATCAACCAAATAACTGCTGCAGCATATGGGCGCCTAGCAAACCTCAGAACAGCATTCCGACATCTTAATAAGGAATCGTTCAGGACCCTGTACACCGTATACGTTAGGCCCATATTGGAGTATGCGGCACCAGTTTGGAACCCACACCTAGCCAAGCACGTAAAGAAACTAGAGAAAGTGCAAAGGTTTGCAACAAGACTAGTCCCAGAGCTAAGAGGTATGTCCTACGAGGAGAGGTTAAGGGAAATCAACCTGACGACACTGGAGGACAGGAGAGATAGGGGGGACATGATAACGACATACAAAATACTGAGAGGAATTGACAAGGTGGACAAAGACAGGATGTTCCAGAGATTGGACACAGTAACAAGGGGACACAGTTGGAAGCTGAAGACACAGATGAATCACAGGGATGTTAGGAAGTATTTCTTCAGCCACAGAGTAGTCAGTAAGTGGAATAGTTTGGGAAGCGATGTAGTGGAGGCAGGATCCATACATAGCTTTAAGCAGAGGTATGATAAAGCTCACGGCTCAGGGAGAGTGACCTAGTAGCGATCAGTGAAGAGGCGGGGCCAGGAGCTCGGACTCGACCCCCGCAACCTCAACTAGGTGAGTACAACTAGGTGAGTACACACACACACACACACAGGAGTACAGGTTAGGAAACCAACAGCTGCAAACGTCAGTTAAAGAAAAGGATCTTGGGGTAAGCATTATAACGAACATGTCCCCTGAGGCACACATCAATCAAATAACTGCTGCAGCATATGGGAGATTGGCAAACCTGAGATTGGCGTTTAGACATCTGAGTAAGGATTCATTCACGACATTGTACACAGTGTACGTAAGGCCTATACTGGAATATGCAGCGCCAGTATGGAACCCTCACTTAGTCAAACACGTCAAGAAATTGGAGAAAGTGCAAAAATTTGCAACACGATTAGTCCCGGAACTTATGAGAAGAGGTTAAGGGAACTCAACCTGATGACACTAGAGGATAGGAGGGATAGAGGGGACATGATAACAACGTATAAGATACTAAGAGGCATTGACAACGTGGACAAGGATCGAATGTTTCAGAGATGGGATACAGAAACACGGGGACACAATTGGAAACTGAAAACCCAGATGAGTCATAGGGATGTTAGGAAGTATTTCTTTAGTCTTAGAGTTGTCAGGAACTGGAATAATCTGGAGAGTAAAGTAGTGGAAGCAAGTTCCATAAATAGCTTTAAGAAGAGGTATGGCAAATACCATGGAGCAGGGAGAGAGTGAATTAGTATCGACCAGTGAAGAGGCGGGGCTAGGAGCTATGACTCGACCCCTGCAACCACATATAGGTGAGTACACAGACACACACACACTAATAACCTACAGGATATTGACTCCCCATATTTCACAAGAATCGTCAACCATAGCCACTTGCTTGTGTGCTCCTGCTCTCTCATACTGTGTGTACCAACAACTTTGTCTTTCTTGTTTTTAGCAGTGTAAGTTTAGTCGCCGTGGGGAAATTTAGAAGATTAATTTAATATTAACACCCCCACATTTTTAAACTTATGAGGAATATGTTAATATTGCGTGAGTGTATTGTTTTTAGTGTTTGTATAGTTTCCTTTTTTTAGGTAGGAGGGGATAGTGGGTTATTATTACATATTCCGAATCAGACGATCCCCTGCAGATAGAAAGACAATTGATAAGCAGATAAACTCGTAAATGTTTATAGTGAATGTATGAAAATGTTCATGATGTAATTAATTAAACAGGGAAGAAGAGTAGTGAATAAAACGTAGTAAGAGGTATATAGGTAATTGAGAGGTGGCGGGAGGGAGGGGGAGAATGAACACAAGATATGGTCAGAACTGTCAATAGCATATGGGTAGCAAGATAAGAGGTTTTCAATAGAGCACAAATCTTCTTTAGCAGCAAGGTTAACAGCTGAGTCAGTCTCCAACAAAACTTCAAGCAGAACACGTATTCGGCTTGGTATCAGGAGCTCATACAGACTGAAGCTAGCAAGGCTAACGTTTGGCCGTAATCCAACAGGGCAACAGCACCCTGTCCGCAAAAACAGCCAAATTCCAGCACGAGAATAAGGGCTCCCCTTCAACACAACCCTTTTCCAGTAGGAGGAACAACCCAAGGACCTGGTAGCCCTGATGACAAACTAACGCATGTAAAATTAACAGTCTGGTTTTAAGGCCTAACTACTGGAGCGAAGGGCGCGCAGAGGTCCAGTCATTTAGATGGTAATGAGGTTAGACGCAACCTCCCCATCCTCCCTGAGACCCGTAGCTCTAGGAAGACCCCCAAGTACTGAGAGAGCCGCAGCTTTAGGAAGACACCAAACACTGAGAGAGCCGCAGCTTTAGGAAGACACCAAGCACTGAGAGAGCCGCAGTTCTCTACCCGAAAAGTTCGCCAGTCGTCAGTATGAGCCACTTGGCAATATAGCCTCGGGGGTTAAATCCGCGCAACGCCGCCAAAATGAACTGGTCCATAAACTGGGTTCACTCACTCACGTCAACGATTCATTGAACACCAAGCACATTAACCCATTAGGATAATTTACCTAACGCATGAACTATTTAAACTGATCCACCCTAGCTGGCTGGGAGCGATGTTGTTGTTAGTGAACCTCGACACTGACCACTCGTGTGCAGGGATTAACACCCTGGGTAACATTCGTGGAATCCATTTATTGTTTAATATTTACTTAAGAAAAGATACGCTTACTGTAATAGGATGGGATGGTTTATGTATAATTGTAATAAATATTAATTTATATTTTGAATTTGTGAATATTATGAGCGCATATATTTGATTAATAGAGGGAATAACTTTTGATCACTTATATTGGATGTCTTAAACTATGATTACAACACGTGTATTATTTGTTATTGTAATTACACCATGCGATAAACTCTTAGTATTTGCAATGTTGTATATCGGTGATTTTAGGGGTTTTAATACACTTGATCAAGTTATCGGCTGTGATTGTCTCCAGTCTGGTGATTCACTGAAGTTTGTGCATGAAAGAAACTTAAAATTTTTTAACATTTTCCACATTTGACTAATACGGGAGTTTTTCTGCATTAGAATCTATCATTCATTTCCCCCCTCCACATAATTATATGTATATAAATTCACTTATAATTATGTAAATATAGGCGCTTTCGGACATCTGAATGTTGCACGAAATTAGTGCACCCAGTGTACTGGTGGCTCAACTAGTAGCGGCCTCAACTCTCATAGTGAGACCGGATCCCCTGACTAGTGGAAACTCGGAGTATGTTTCCTTACACTTGCTGTCCCTGTTAACCTGCCTAGCACTAAGTAGGTACCTGAGTGTTAACCTGCCTAGCACTAAGTAGGTACCTGAGTGTTAACCTACCTAGCACTAAGTAGGTACCTGAGTGTTAACCTACCTAGCACTAAGTAGGTACCTGAGTGTTAACCTACCTAGCACTAAGTAGGTACCTGAGTGTTAACCTGCCTAGCACTAAGTAGGTACCTGAGTGTTAACCTACCTAGCACTAAGTAGGTACCTGAGTGTTAACCTACCTAGCACTAAGTAGGTACCTGAGTGTTAACCTACCTAGCACTAAGTACTTGAGTGTTAACCTACCTGGCACTAAGTAGGTACCGGAGTGTTAACCTACCTAGCACTAAGTAGGTACCTGAGTGTTAACCTACCTAGCACTAAGTACTTGAGTGTTAACCTACCTAGCACTAAGTAGGTACCTGAGTGTTAACCTACCTAGCACTAAGTAGTACTTGAGTGTTAACCTACCTAGCACTAATTAGGTACCTGAGTGTTAACCTACCTAGCACTAAGTAGGTACTTGAGTGTTAACCTACTTAGCACGAAGTAGGTACCTGAGGGTTAACCTACCTAGCACTAAGTAGGTACCCGAGTGTTAACCTACCTAGCACTAAGTAGGTACCTGAGGGTTAACCTACCTAACACTAAGGTACCTGAGTGTTAAGCTACCAAGCATTAAGTAGTACTTGAGTGTTAACCTACCTAGCACTAAGTAGGTACTTGAGTGTTAACCTACCTAACACTAAGGTACCTGAGTGTTAAGCTACCTAGCATTAAGTAGTACTTGAGTGTTAACCTACCTAGCACTAAGTAGGTACCCGAGTGTTAACCTGCCTAGCACTAAGTAGGTACCTGAGTGTTAACCTACCTAGCACTAAGTAGTACTTGAGTGTTAACCTACCTAGCACTAATTAGGTACCTAAGTGTTAACCTACCTAGCACTAAGTAGGTACCTGAATGTTAACCTACCTAGCACTAAGTAGGTACCCGAGCGTTAACCTACCTAGCACTAAGTAGGTACCTGAGTGTTAACTTACCTAGCACTAAGTAGGTACCTGAGTGTTAACCTACCTAGCACTAAGTAGGTACCTGAGTGTTAACCTACCTAGCACAAAGTAGGTACCTGAGTGTTAACCTACCTAGCACTAAGTAGGTACCTGAGTGTTAACCTACCTAGCACTAAGGTACCTGAGTGTTAACCTACCTAACACTAAGGTACCTGAGTGTTAACCTACCTAGCACTAAGGTACCTGAGTGTTAACCTACCTAGCACTAATTAGGTACCTGAGTGGTAACCTACCTAGCACTAAGTAGGTACCTGAGTGGTAACCTACCTAGCACTAAGTAGGTACCCGAGTGTTAACCTACCTTGCACTAAATAGGTACCCGAGTGTTAACCTACCTAGCACTAAGTAGGCACCTGAGTGTTAGCCGAACCCATTCTCACAAGCCACCTGCCTGCTGTTTTCAATGTTTTCAGAGAAAACCCAGCAGTTTGGGCGGTGCGGCCGAGCTGGTAAGTTGAACAAATTACATAACACTCCGATTACCCGTGGTCCACTGGACGAACAAACCTGCAATCGCAAGCATACATTCTCGGCTTTAGCCCTCCGCAAGCAGTTTTTTTTTTTTGTGTGTGTGTGTGTGGTGCGTATTTTTAAACTGCCCACTTCTGCTTATTTTACTGAAAGTTGCTTATCTCCGTTGTTTTTGCGGTACCATCTTTCTCAGCCAATAGATTTTTTTTTTCGTTTTCATCTGTAAGCTTTGTATATTGCAGAGATTTAATTGGTTTTAGTAGTACAGTAGTTGTACTGTCTCAGCGGAAATACCAAGCCATTATTTGACTTTGTTGGGTTATCGCAAGTTAAAACTATATATAATATCGCAATCTTATTGGGTTATCTTAGGTTAAAGTTACATGATATCACCATCATATCATCCTAGGATAGGGCTACAAAATATTACCATCAGATCATCCTAGGATAGAGCTACATAATATTACCATCAGATCATCCTAGGATAGGGCTACATAATATTACCATCAGATCATCCTAGGATAGAGCTACATAATATTACCATCAGATCATCCTAGGATAGAGCTACATAATATTACCATCAGATCATCCTAGGATAGAGCTACATAATATTACCATCAGATCATCCTAGGATAGAGCTCTACTTATCATAATTTACACATACAACATGGACATGCCATCACGACCATCGTACAGACTTACACTGTAAACAGTTTCTAGATTTCACAAATATAGATTATCTTAATTCACTAAAAAGACTAGCAGATATAAGAACATAAGAAGGAAGGAACACTGCAGCAGGCCTACTGGCCCATGCGGGGCAGGTCCATGTCAGCTCCCGGCTTAGACCCAGTCAGGTCACCTCCAGTAAAGGAAGTAGCACGGCATCTGACCCAGTAGCACCAGCTAGTCGGGTCCAACTCACACCCACTCATGTATTTATCTAAACCTATTTTTAAAATTACACAACGTCTTAGCTTCTGTGTAAGAATGGTAATAACGGTACTCGGGATTTTGTTCCAATCATCCACAACTCTATTACCAAACCAGTGCTTTCCTGAATCTGAATTTTTCCAGCTTAAAACCATTGTTGCGAGTCCTGTCTAGGCTAGATATTTTTAGCACGCTATTTACATCCCCTGTATTCACTCCTGTTTTCCATTAATACACCTCAATCATATCCCCCCTAATTCTACGCCTTTCTAGAGAGTGCAGATTCAGGGCCCTCAGCCTATCCTCATAGGGAAGATTTCTGATGCATGGGATCAACTTTGTCATCCTCCTCTGTACGTTTTCCAGTGTATTTATATCCATTCTGTAATACCGTGACCAGAACTGTGCAGCATAATTTAAATGAGGCCTAACCAAGGACAACCTGAGGATTTCGATTATTTATGCTTCTTGATATGAAGCGAAGGATTCTGTTAGCTTTATTGCGAACTCTTATGCACTGTTGTCTTGGTTTCAGATTACTGCTAACCAGAACTCCTAAATCCTTTTCACAATCAGTAATATTAAGATCTACATTATTTAGTTTATATGTGACATGGTTATCTTTTCCAACATTTAGAGCTTTGCATTTGTCTATATTAAGCTGCATCTGCCACTTCTCCGGCCATTGCATCAGTCTATTCAAATCATCCTGGAGTGCTCTAGTGTCCTCATTAGATTGAATTGGACGGCCTGTTTTGGTGTCATCAGCAAATTTGCTTATGTCGCTATTTATTCCCTCATCTATGTCGTTTATGTAAATTGTGAACAACAACGGACCCAACACTGACCCCTGAGGAACACCGCTTGTGACGTGCCCCCATTCTGATTTCTCCCCATTTATGCAAACTCTCTGCTGCCTATTTGTCAGCTATGCCTCTACCCAGGAAAAAAATTCTCCTATTCCGTGTGCCTTAAGTTTTCTCAACAGCCTCTGGTGTGGAACTCTATCGAAAGCCTTACTGAAGTCCATATACACAATATCATATTCATTACAATGATCTACCTCTTCAAATACCTTAGAAAAAAGAGTTAGTAAATTCGTAAGACAGGAACACCCCTTTGTAAAACCGTGTTGAGATTCATTAATCAATTTATGCCTCTCCAGATGGCTACGAATTGCCTCGGAAATTATTGATTCTATAAATTTTCCCACTATGGAGGTAAGGCTTACTGGTCTATAGCTCGAAGCTAAGGACCTGTCACCTGCCTTGTAAATAGATATTACACTTGCCATTTTCCACTTATCTGGCACTGTGCCAGTTTGTAGTGATATGTTGAAAAGATTAGCCAAAGGTTTGCTAAGTTCCTCTTTACATTCCTTTGAAACCCTTGCAAACAATTAATCAGGGCCTGGGGATTTGTTAGGTTTTAATTTCACTATTTGTCTGAGGACCATGTCACTAGTTATCCCAATCGTGCATAGTTTATTATCCTCCTATTCTACATAATTTATTATTTCTGGAATTTCGCTAGTATCTTCCCGAGTAAAAACTGAGAGGAAGTAAATATTGAAAATTTCACACATTTCCTTATCACTGTCAGTGATCTGAGCTGAGTTACTCTTAAGTGGGCCTATCTTGTCCCTAATCTTACTCCAGGATACCTGAAAGAACCCTTTTGGGTTAGTCCTCGAATCCCTTGCGACCTGAGCCTCATAATCCCTTTTTGCTTTTCTTATTCCTTTTTTTTTATTTCTCTTTAATTGAATATATTGATCTCATAACTGCCTATCCCCTCTTTTGACCAATGAGATGTTTTAATTTATTGTTCATCCATTTGAGATCATTTTTGTTAGATCTAATTTCCCTACTTGGAACAAAAGTTGTCTGGGCAGCTAGGACTATGCTCTGGAAAACGTTATATTGGCAATCAACACCACGAACCTGATCCATACCATAGCCAGATCATCCCAGTTCAGCCCACCTAGGTAATTTCTCAGTGCCATGAAATTGGCCAAGTGGAAGTCTGGGACAGAGACTTGATTGCAATTATTTGGGTAATTCCATGATATATTGAAACTAAGTGATTTGTGGTCACTTTTCTCAAGCTCATTAACCTCAAGATTATTAATTAGTAATTCTTTGTTGACAAGAACCAAGTCAAGCAGTTTGTTTCCTCTAATTGATTCTGTCACAAATTGTTTTAAAAAGCAATCCTGAACCGTATCAATAAAGTCACTAGACTCAAGATTTCCTGTCACGTTGTTCCAGTCAGTTTGTTTAAAGTTAAAAATCTCCCATTAACACAACATTTTCATATATAGATGCCTTATGAATTTCGTCCCATAGCAGCTTACTGCACTCTCTATCAAGGTTTGGGGGCCTATAAATCACACCCAAAATTAACTTTTCACGACCCTCGAGAAACTGTAGCCAAACAGATGCTGTGTCCGATGTTTCTAATCTTATATCTTGTTTAACATAATTTAAATTATCTCTGATATACATCGCCACTCCACCACCCTTCTTGTTGACCCTATCATTGTGGAATAGTTTATAACCCTATATGTTGCATTCAGAAGGCATTTCTCTATCTTTAAAGTTGAACCAGGTCTCAGTTATAGCAATAATATCTATATTACCTGAACTTGCAAGAAATCTTAGCTCATCTTATTTCTGAGACTCCTATTTGTATAGTAAACCTTATGGGAGCTAGTCACTCGTTGCCCTCTATTATCTCTCTTTGTTAATCATTTGCTTTGCCTTTACTAGCAACTTTATTTTGAATATTGTCTTTTAAACATATCCCTGAGGTATCCTGGTTATATCTGCTTTCAACCCTAGTACTGCAGCCTGATTGTTTCCCATAGACACCCATACCTCTATAATCTATCAGTTTGAAGTCCTAGACATGTTACCAATAACTCCCTCAGTTGAACTGGCTTGTGCAACCACTCCAGCCCCAGAGAGATGAACGCCATCTCTTGCATACATTTCATGTTTGCCATAGAATATGTCCCAGTTATCAATGAATGGGATTGCAAGTTCCTTGCAGTATCTGTCTAGCCAGCAATTTATACCAATTGCAATAGACATCCATTCATTGCCCACTCCCCATCTAGGGAAGATGCTACATATGATTGGGACCCCTCCCTTAGACCTGACTGCGTCTGTGGCTGACCTGTACTTATCCAGCAGCTCCTGTCTCCTGCTCTTACCGATGTCATTTCCACCAGCACTAAGACAGATAATGGGCTTGTTCCCATTGCCTGACATAATATCCAACCTGCTATGTCACCAACACCAGTTCCTGGGAGGCACACCCTCTATCTGATCTTTCTATCTCTTACAAAAAGCACGATCCATTTAACTTACCTGAGAATTTCCCACAATTAGAATATTCTTACCTTGATTAGCAGGGGAGTCAGTGGTACCTTTAACCTCACTAGCCACTTAAGTACACTCATCCTGGAGAACAGAGAATATATTTCCTACTTTCACATCTTCTGTATTAACCTTATTCTTCTTCCTGAATTGTGAACCACTTGCCACTTAAAGTGGCTGCCACTCTCCAAATCACTGCTGGTAACTCTTTCCTCTTTACCAGCTACAACCATCTCACTCCCAAATTCATCTAGATGAAGCTTTAGCCTCCCATTTTCCTCCTGAAGAAGTAGAACCTCCTTCAATACTTTAATGTGAGATTCTAAAACACTACAAGCCATGGTGCTAGGAACAACCCACGCTAAATCCCAGACAGCTTAGGACAGATATGACCACGTGACCACTGACCTCAGCGTACTGACACAGTTGTATAACAAGAATTTATTTCGACAACGTTTCGCTCTCTTTAGTTTTATGCTAGCTCTGTAGAGTGTATTCATCATCTCTGGGCACTAGGCCTTTCTATCTAAACTAGCCGCTCCTTCCATAGGCCTGACTGAAGCCTCAGGTTTCTCTCGTACAACAGTGTAAGGGTAGAATTTAATATTTAAACAGAAAAAAAATATTTAGATTAGCTAACAGCTTTTAAGAAGTACTGAAACCAGTTTGTCAGGGCTCAGTGAAAAAATGATAGTTTGTATTATGATGCTGTGTGTGTGTGTATTACGCTCTTCATACATCTACTTGTTCTTAAATTGATACTGAATGTATGAATTGATGTTGAAATGCACCTCATACGTCTATATGTATAATATATATACAGAATAGTTAAAGCTGGTCAATTAACAAGAACTCATTTAAAATTAAGTCCTTTCTGAATTTTTCTCTTATACATTGAAATATATTTTTTTCATTTATGTTAGTATAAAAATTAATAATTTTGTACCAAAAGAACCTTAGGAAACTTACCTGGCCTTATTATTATTATTACAAGCGCAATTTAATTTAGCTTAATCCATCTAGATATATTTTATATAAATTTACAGTAATTCAGTAATAAACAAACACAATTAAATATATTTTTTCGTTAGATTCAGAATGATTTTTGCGAAATTATTGCAAACACAAACTTCCACTTGCCGTATTCGGCAAGAAGTGCTTTGCTATTTAAGCCAAAATCGCAAGTTTTACTTGTTCGGCACGATATATATATATATATATATATATATATATATATATATATATATATATATATATATATATATATATATATATATATATATATATATATAGGGAAGTACCACCTCTATAGTTGGAATGGGGACCCTCATCCCCAGAGAAGACAATAAACGTACCTCAGGGAAAACTCAAGGTTCTCCCCGGAGCTGTTTGAATATTTTCTTCTCCTACCACCCCCTATATATTTTATATTCTATGTGAACATTTATTAATAAACAGAATACATTTACAGAAAAAACCTAAACATGAATACAATGGCACAATGTATCAAAGATCATGAATTTCCTCCAGCTCCTCCGAGGCTGGACCCGAGCCAAGTATGCAGCAAGCATTTCCCCTCTGGATGGCTATGCTGAGGCGCTGGAACATGAAAGTGGCTGCCCTTGGGTGCATATATAATATATATATATATATATATATATATATATATATATATATATATATATATATATATGCACACACACACACACACACATTAACATAAATGAAAAAAAATATATTTAAACGTATAAGAAATTTTTTTTAGGATTTAATTATATATGAGTTCTTGCTAAGTGACCAATTTTACCTATTGGCATATGTATATGTATATATATATATATATATATATATATATATATATATATATATATATATATATATATATATATATATATAAAAGTATAGGGAGGTACCACCTCTAGAACTGTCATAGGGACCCTCATCCTCAGAGAAAAGAATAAACTTGCTTCAGGGAAAACTCAAGGTTCTCCCTGAAGCTGTTTGAGAATTTTCTCCTACCACCCCCTATATTTCAAGTATGTTTTATTTAAAGACAAAATACATTGGCCAAACATTCACAAAAATACAACAGAAAGTAAAACAACATAGGTAACTCAGAGCTACATCTCGAATACTTCGTCCAGCTCCCCTGCGGTGGGCCGCGTGCCCAGAATGCTGCAGGCATTTCCTCTCTGGATCGCAACACTGAGTCTCTGAAAGAGGAAGCTGGTCGCCCTGTGGTCCTTGGTTTCTATGATGAGCTTTTCACCCAGCTCTTTGAGGAACTTTAGAGCACACTTGCCCCATGCTCCAAGGGTCTCCGACCCTATTGGAATGAAGTTATAGCAAGGGGGAAGGTCTTCATATTTTATATATATATATATATATATATATATATATATATATATATATATATATATATATATATATATATATGTACACACACACACACATACACCCACACACACACACACACACACACCATGAAATACATTTACCACTGGGTAGGTGTACATCGCCATACCAATCCGACACCTCTCTTTCGTACTCTCCCTTCCCCTCCCAGCGTGGTACTGATACCTTACTGTGTCCCACAGGACGTGGGTTCGAGGTGCCATCGTACTGATGTTCCTGCTGGGACTGACGTGGACATTTGGGCTGCTCTACCTCAACCAGGCCTCCGTGGTCATGGCCTACATCTTCACTGTTCTCAACTCCCTCCAGGGACTCTTCATCTTCATATTCCATTGTGTCCAGAACGACAAGGTGAGTGCTGCCCTCTCCACCTGGGTTACATGTCCCCCCCCCTCCCAGGGGAAGAGTAAGAGAGAGTAGATAAAAAGTAGAATGAGAGTAGATATAGTAGAAATGAGAGAGGAGAGTAGAGAGAGATACGAGTGATAAGAGAGAGAAAGAGTAGATAGAGCAACAGAGAGTAATATAGGGAGAGGGAGTGAGGGAGGCCGGGAATGAAAACTGTTCTGAGAGACTGTAAATGATAAGCTTAATGAGTCTCTTCCAATGAATTCTGTAAATAAAATCATCCTAATTTCCCCTCCCATTCCTCTCTCCCTCCTCTCCCAATCCCTGTAATGAATCTGCGTATATTACTGCTTAAATATCCAGATGGTGGTGTGTGGGGGTTAATGTTAGTGTTGTGTGGAAGGTAATGAGTGTGGGAGTTAATGTTGTAGGAGTCAGTGTCTAACTGTATTAATTAAAGTAGCTCAGTTGAATATAAATGTCTGGGTTGTGGGTGTGTCTGTTATATTTTAAGACTAATTCACTAAAAGTATTTTATGTTTAGCTTGGTATGTTGGTTTACTTATTCCTGTGTTGGTTCACTTAATGCTGTCTTGGTTGACTCATATATTAACCCTGTTGTTGTCTCACGCTTACCACAGTTCAAATTTAATTTTACACTAATTTATGTAACAATTTGATACTTGTAGCACTGTATTAGACATTTGTAAACTTTTTCCTTTACCCAGCTACAGTAATTTTATTTTTTTGTGAGTAATTTTTTTTTGTTTGAGGTGGGGTATGTGATGGGTATGAGCGCGTGGCGGTGGGCGCCTCACTCACAGTCTGGGTACATTTTGTGTGTCTGTACCCGGTAGGTGAAGAAGGAGTTACGTAGGGCTGGGCGCCGCCACCCCTGGCTGCGGGCGTGCCTGTGTGCCCCCTCCGAGCGCTCGCACACCAGCAAGGACACCCGCACCTCCCACAATGCCGGCTCCCACTCACAGCCCAACTCTCACGCCTCTCATACAGTGGGTACCTCTTCCCACGACGCCCACACTTGCCCCAACGCCCAGGCCACCACCCACGCCCACCCCATCACCCACATCCAGCTACCACCTACCCTCAACCCTCTCACCCCACACAACCTCTCCCATGCCGATCCCACTATCCTGGATGAGTCTGGGGCCCCTGTAGGCGTCCTCAACGCCGTCCTTCACCTCCCAGTCTATCCTTCCTCTTCCTCTTGTGAGTCCACTTCGTCCTCCTCTACGTCTCCGCCAGACTATCAGAACGCTCTTCCCTTCCACATCCAACAGGTCAATGCGGCACAGATCTATTCCTCGCCCCCTCCCACCCCAACCTTGTCCCAGCTGTACGACACAGCCGGCCCCACCTTGGCGTCGGCTGCGCTGCAGCACTACATACAGCCCCGCACCAATCCCCTCACCCTGGGTCCTCACCTCTTGCCACAGCAGCAACAGACACTCTCTCTTAGTCCATCTATGCTTCAGGCTGCCCTCTCTTCTCTCCATCACTCCAACCCCAAAGCATTGCAAACTCTCGATCACCACCACTATCATAACCTCCTCCAGTTCCCGTTAGCTGCAATCCATTTAACTCCAGATGACTCAAACTACCTCCAACCCAAATCGCATCTTACCTCCATCACCACTACCAGCCTCCAACATCCTCCTCCACATCTTACCTCCAGCACTATCAACACCACCAGCCTCCAGCATCCTCCACATTTTACCGCCAACACCACCACCAGCCTTCAGCATCTTCCACATCTTGCTTCCAACACCATCACCACCACCAGTCTCCAACATCCTCCACCATCTGGCGAGAGCATCCTATCTCCCCACACTCCTCCCTCCAAGACTAGCTATCTATCTCCACCTACCTCCGTCCATTCCATCAGACAATCCCTGAAGGGAGACCAGACCTTATCCCCTGCCACCCCTTCCCCAACCTCCACCACCTCCACCATCACCACCACAGCCTCCACCACCCTAGCCCCAAGCACACCCAAGAGTAAAGCTCCCCCTCGAAAGCCGGAGAGGCCGCAAAAGAACAGCAGCATCAATATGAAAGGTATTTTAATGTGTGGCTTGCAGAAGCGACTAGAGCCATACCACGCTCGCTATCATGTCACTCACTGCAAGACTTCAGCAAATACTCACTGCCAACATTGAAGGGCTGCTTATGTAACCGACGGTAGAAGGGGTAGGGAGCTCTAGAGCACAAGGTCCGCTATTAACGCTTCTCTTTACTCTTGACCAGAACATTCTTGGTAGGAGACAGCAAGAGGTACTGCGGCATGTACGTGTACACAGTTGTGCAGATAGTTCCTTTAGGTAATGAGGGCGAGGGTAACCGTGAACCCTGGTGGTGGGTAGCGTAACTCTCAGCATGAACAAGTTAGTTAAGTACCACACGCTGCCAACAAGCCTCACACTACAACACTATAACAACACAAGGTCAGCGTACGCATGCTTGTATGTCTAAATGTAAAAATGTTGTTTAGTCATGGGAGCGGTGTAAGATGCGCGATGAGAGGTAAAGAACAAGTGACAAGGTTTTAGACATATACTACGCAGGGATGAGCGGATGGCTCGCTGCTCTCCCAACATGCATGGAAATCGACATAGTGTAACTTTATCCTGCTATCGGATGCACAGTCAAAACTGACGTGATGTAGACTCATGCATGCAGGATGAGGCTAGCTGCCCCCGAGCTCCCCCTCCCCCCATTCCTGTGTTCATGGGAGACTACTGGTGACTTGGTATAGCGAGTCTTTGCTCCGAAGGAGGGCCAGTATCGACTTCACCTCGCAATCAATGCATACAATTTTATCATAACTTTCCACCCTGTTCGTCCCAGTTTCTCTTCGCCACGTTATGAGCACTAGATACTTAAAAATGTTTCCTTCAGGCCAGTGAACACAGACGTCAGGCCAGTACGATCACGAACATTAAATGTAAGTATTTACTTTTACCAAGTGCTCCCTGCCAAAAGTTGTTCAGTATGGCGGCGCACATTGTTATTGTTCTTTGTAGTGGGAACAAGATGATTATATTCACCAAAAACATTAAAACCGTGAGGGAATAATTCACCGCAGCGAAGGAGTATAAATTGTAACACCGAGAATCATCCAGAACTGGGCATCATCCAGCACTAGGAATAATGCAGTAATGGGAATCATCCAGCACTGGGAGTCGTCCAGTACTGGGCATCATCCAGCACCGGGAATCATACAGCACCGGGATTTATCCAGTACTGGGCATCATCCAGCCCTGACAATCATCCAGCACTGGGCATCATCCAGCACTGGTAATCATCCAGCATTAGGAATCACCCAGTAATGGGAATCATCCAGCACTGGGAATAATCCAGCACTGGGAGTTATCAAGTAATGGGAATCATCCAGCACTGGGCATCATCTAGCAATGTGAATCATGCAGCACTGGGAATAATCCAGCATTAGGAATCACCCAGTAATGGGAATCATCCAGCACTGGGAATAATCCAGCACTGGGAGTTATCAAGTAATGGGAATCATCCAACACTGGGCATCATCCAGCATTGGGAGTCATCCAGTACTGGGCATCATCCAGCAATGGGAATCATCCAGCACTTGGAATAATCCAGTAATGGGAATCATCCAGCACTGGGCATCATCCAGCACTGGCATCATCCAGCACTTGGAATAATCCAGTAATGGGAATCATCCAGCACTGGGCATCATACAGCACTGGGCATCATCCAACACTGGGAATAATCCAGAACTAGGAATAATTAAGTACTGGGAATCATCCAGCACTGAGAATCATACAACACTGGGAGTCATGCAGCACTGGGCATCCACGACTGGGAGTCATCCAGCACTGGGCATTATCCGGCACTAGGAATCATCCAGTACTGTGCATCATCCAGCACTAGGAATAATCCAGTAATGGGAATCATCCAGCACTGGGTATCATCCAACACTGGAAATCATCCAGCACTGGGCATCATCCAGTACTGGGCATCATCCATCACTAGGAATAATCCAGTAATGGGAATCATCCAGCATTAGGAATCACCCAGTAATGGGAATCATCCAGCACTGGGCATCATCCAGCACTGAATCATGCACCACTGGGAATCATCCAACACTGGGAATCATCCAGAACTAGGAATAATACAGTACTGGGAATTATCCAGCACCGGGAATCATACAGCACCGGGATTTATCCAGTACCGGGCATCCAGCACTGGGAGTCATCCATTACTGGGCATCATCCAGCACTGGGAATCATCAAGCACTGGGATTCATCCAGTACTGGACATCATCCAGCATTGGGCATCATCCAGCACTGGGAATCATCCAGCATTAGGAATCACCCAGCACTGGGCATCATCCAGCACTGTGAATCATGCAACACTGGGAATAATCCAGCACTGGGAGTCACCAAGTAATTGGAATCATCCAGCACTGGGAATCATCCAGAACTAGGAATAATTAAGTACTGGGAATCATCCGGCACTGGGCATCATCCAGCACTTGGAATAATCCAGTAATGGGAATCATCCAGCACTGGGTATCATCCAGCATTAGGAATCACCCAGTAATGGGAATCATCCAGAACTAGGAATAATACAGTATTGGGAATTATCCAGCAGTGGGAATCATCCAGCACTGGGATTCATCCAGTACTGGGCATCATCCAACACTAGGAATAATCCAGTAATGGAAATCATCTAGCACTGGGCATCATCCAGCACTAGGAATAATCCAGTAATGGGAATCATCCAGCACTGAATCATGCAACACTGGGAATCATCCAGCACTGAGTCATCCATTACTGGGCATCATCAAGCAATGGGAATCATCCAGCACTGGAATTCATCCAGTACTGGGCATCATCCAGCACTAGGAATAATCCAGTAATGGGAATCATCCAGAACTAGGAATAATTAAGTACTGGGAATCATCTAGCACTGGGAATCGTCCAGCACTGAGAATCATACAACACTGGGAGTCATCCAGTACTAGGCATCATCCAGCACTAGGAATAATCCAGTAATGGGAATCATCAAGCACTGGGAATCATCCAGCATTAGGAATCACCCAACACTGGGAATCATCCAGCATTAGGAATCATCCAGCACTGTGAATCATGCAGAACTGGGAATAATCCAGTTCTGGGAATCATCCAACAGTGGGAATCATCTAACACTGGGCATCATCCAGCACTGGGAGTCATACAGTACTGGGCATCATCCAGCAATGGGAATCATCCAGCACTGGGATTCATCCAGTACTGGGCATCATCCAGCACTAGGAATAATCCAGTAATGGGAATCATCTAGCACTGAGCATCATCCAGCACTGGGAATCCAACACTGGGAATGATCCAGCAATGGGCATCGTCCAGCACTGGGAGTCATCCAGTACTGGGCATCATCCAGCACTGGGAGTCATACAGTACTGGGCATCATCCAGCAATAGGAATCATCCAGCACTGGGATTCATCCAGTACTGGGCATCATCCAGCACTAGGAATAATCCAGTAATGGGAATCATCTAGCACTGGGCATCATCCAGCACTGGGAATTCAACACTGGGAATCATCCAGCACTGGGAATGATCCAGCAATGGGCATCGTCCAGCACTGGGAGTCATCCAGTCCTGGGCATCATCCAGCAGTGGGATTCATCCAGTACTGGGCATTATCCAGCACTAGGAATAATCCAGTAATGGGAATCAAGCACTGGAAATCATCCAGCACTGGGAATCATCCAGCACCGGGCATCATCCAGCACTAGGAATCACCCAGTAATTTGAATCATCCAGCACGGAGTCATTAGTACTGGGCATCATCCAGCACTAGGAATAATCCAGTAATGGGAATCGTCCAGCACTGGGAATCACGCAGCATTAGGAATCAGTAATGGGAATCATCCAGCACTGGGCATCATCCAGCACTGAATCATGCAGCACTGGGAATCATCCAGCACTGGGAATCATCAGGCACTGGTAATCATGCAGCACTTGGGCATCATCCAGCACTGGGAGTCGTCCAATACTGGGCATCAACAAAGCACTAGAAATAATCCAGTAATGGGAATCATCCAGCACTGGGCATCATACAGCACTGAGAATCATCCAGCACTGGGAATCATCCAGAACTATGATGAATAATTAAGTACTGGGAATCATCCAGCACTGGGAATCATCCAGCACTGAGAATCATACAACACTGATAGTCATGCAGCACTGGGCATCATCTAGGACTGGGAGTCATCCAGCACTGGGCATCATCCGGCACTAGGAATCATCCAGCACTGGGAATAATCCAGTAATGGGAATCATCCAGCACTAGGTATCATCCAGCTCTGGGAATCATCCAGCACTGGGAATCATCCAGCATTAGGAATCACCCAGCACTGGGAATCATCCAGCATTAGGAATCACCCAGCACTGAGAATCATCCAGCATTAGGAATCACCCAGTAATGGGAATCATCCAGCAGTGGGAATCATCTAACACTGGGCATCATCCAGCACTGGGAGTCATTAAGTACTGGGAATCATCCAGCACTGGGCACCATCCAGCACTAGGAATAATCCAGTAATGGGAATCATCTAGCACTGGGCATCATCCAGCACTGGGAATCATCCAGCACTGGGAATCATCCAGCACTGGGCATCATCCAGCACTGGAAATCATCCAGCAGTGGGATTCATCCAGTACTGGGCATCATCCAGCACTAGGAATAATCCAGTAATGGGAATCATCCAGCACTGGGGATCATCCAGCATTAGGAATAATCCAGTAATGGGAATCATCCAGCACTGGGAGTCATGCAGCACTGGGCATCATCCAGCACTGGGAATCACCCAGCATTAGGAATCACTCAGTAATGGGAATCATCCAGCACTTGGAATCGTCCAGCACTGGGAGTCATCCAGTACTGGGCATCGTCCAGCACTAGGAATAATCCAGTAATGGGAATCATCGAGCACTGGGCATTATCCAGCACTGAATCATGCAGCACTGGGAATCATCCAGCACTTGGAATCATCCAGCACTGGGAGTCATCCAGTACTGGGCATCATCCAGCACTAGGAATAATGCAGTAATGGGAATCATCCAGCACTGGGCATCATCCAGCCCTGGGCATCATCCAGCTCTGGGAATCATCCAACACTGGGAATCCTGCAGCACTAGGAATCACCCAGTAATGGGAATCATTTAGCACTGGGCATCATGCAGCACTGCGAATAATCCAGTAATGGGAATCATCCTGCACTAGGAATCACCCAGTAATGGGAACCATCCAGCACTGGGCATCATCCAGTACTGGGCATCATCCAGCACTAGGAATAATCCAGTAATGGGAATCATCCAGCACTGGGCATTATCCAACACAAGGAATCATCCACCACTGGGCATCATCCAGCACTAGGAATCACCCAGTACTGGGAATCATCAAACACCGGGCATCATCCAGCACTGGGCATCATCCAGCACTAGGAATATCCAGCACTAGGAATCATCCAGCACTGGGAATCACCAGCACTGGGAATCATCCAGCACTGGGCATCATCCAGCACTGGGAATCACCAGCACTGGGAATCATCCAGCACTGGGAATCATCCAGCACTGGGCATCATCCAGCACTGGGAATCACCAGCACTGGGCATCATCCAGCACTGGGAATCATCCAGCACTGGGCATCATCCAGCACTGGGAATCATCCAGCACTGGGAATCATCCAGCACTGGGCATCATCCAGCACTGGGAATCATCCAGCACTGGGAATCATCCAGCACTGGTTATCATCCAGCACTGGGAATCACCAGCACTGGGCATCATCCAGCACTCGGAATCATCCAGCACTGGGCATCATCCAGCACTGGGAATCATCCAGCACTGGGAATCATCCAGCACTATGAATCACCAGCACTGGGCATTATCCAGCACTGGGCATCTTCCAGCACTGGGCACATCCAGCACGGCATCATCCAGCACTGGGAATCACCAGCACTGGGCATCATCCAGCACTGGGAAGCATCCAGCACTGGGAATCGCCAGCACTGGGCATCATCCAGCACTGGGCATCATCCAGCACTGGGAATCATCCAGCACTGGGCATCATCCAGCACTGGGAATCATCCAGCACTGGGAATCATCCAGCACTGGGCATCATCCAGCACTGGGCATCATCCAGCACTGGGCATCATCCAGCACTGGGAATCATCCAGCACTGGGAATCGCCAGCACTGGGCATCATCCAGCACTGGAAATCATCCAGCACTGGGCATCATCCAGCACTGGGAATCACCCAACACTGGGAATCATCCAGCACTGGGCATCATCCAGCACTGGGAATCATCCAGCACTGGGAATCACCAGCACTGGGAATCACCAGCACTGGGCATCATCCAGCACTGGGAATCATCCAGCACTGGGAATCACCAGCACTGGGCATCATCCAGCACTGGGAATCACCAGCACTGGGCATCATCCAGCACTGGGAATCGCCAGCACTGGGTATCATCCAGCACTGGGCATCATCCAGCACTGGGAATCATCCAGCACTGGGCATCATCCAGCACTGGGAATCACCAGCACTGTGCATCATTCAGCACTGGGAATCATCCAGCTCTGGGAACCACCACCACTGGGCATCATCTAGCACTGGGAATCACCAGCACTGGGCATGACCCAGCACTGGGAATCACCAGCACTGGGCATCATCCAGCACTGGGAATCACCAGCACTGGGAATCATCCAGCACTGGGCATCATACAGCACTGGGAATCATCCAGCACTGGGCATCAGCACTGGGCATCATCCAGCACTGGGAATCATCCAGCACTGAATCACCAGCACTGGGCATCATCCAGCACTGGGAATCACCAGCACTGGGCATCATCCAGCACTCGGAATCATCCAGCACTGGGAATCGCCAGCACTGGGCATCATCCAGCACTGGGAATCACCAGCACTGGGTATCATCCAGCACTGGGCATAATCCAGCACTGGGCATCATCCAGCACTGGGAAAAATCCAGCACTGGGCATCACCAGCACTGGGAATCATCCAGCACTGGGAATCATCCAGCGCAGGCATCATCAGCACTGGGTATCATCCAGCACTGGGAATCATCCAGCACTGTGAATCATCCAGCACTGGGAATCATCCAGCACTGGGAATCATCCAGCACTGGTTGTGTCACCTTTTAGAATCACCAGCACTGGGCATCATCCAGCACTGAATCATCAGCGCTGGGCATCATCCAGCACTGGGAATCACCAGCACTGGGCATCATCCAGCACTGGGAATCGTCGGCACTGGGCATCATCAACATAGTGGATGTCGCTTTGGGCATATCCGGCGCAGAATCATCCATTTTGAATCATCGGCACTGGTTAACATCAGCACTGGACATCATCCAGCACTGAAATCCACCAGCACTTCGGGCATCCAGCACTGGGAATCATCGGCGCTGGAATCATCCGGCGC
>NC_091305.1:29940149-29980149 GCF_038502225.1 Cherax quadricarinatus
TTCCACATACCGCCCAAAACTTGAAAAGTACTTCTTAAAGTCCCCATGGCTCGTCTGTTTTCAGCTGCCCCCTCTGTGTGTGTGCGTGTGTGTGTTAGTTACCATTTTGGCCTAGGCACATGTCGATTAGACACTAGGCCAGTTCTATCGGTGTGTGTGTGTGTGCGTGTGTGCATGTGTGTGTGCGCGTGTGTGTTATTTACCATTTTGACCTAGGCACATGTCGATTAGACACTAGGCCTGTTCTATCGGTGTGTGTGTGTGTGTGTACTCACCTAGTTGAGGTTGCGGGGGTCGAGTCCGAGCTCCTGGCCCCGCCTCTTCACTGATCGCTACTAGGTCACTCTCCCTGAGCCGTGAGCTTTATCGTACCTCTGCTTAAAGCTATGTATGGATCCTGCCTCCACTACATCGCTTCCCAAACTATTCCACTTACTGACTACTCTGTGGCTGAAGAAATACTTCCTAACATCCCTGTGATTCATCTGCGTCTTCAACTTCCAACTGTGTCCCCTTGTTACTGTGTCCAATCTCTGGAACATCCTGTCTTTGTCCACCTTGTCAATTCCTCTCAGTATTTTGTATGTCGTTATCATGTCCCCCCTATCTCTCCTGTCCTCCAGTGTCGTCAGGTTGATTTCCCTTAACCTCTCCTCGTAGGACATACCTCTTAGCTCTGGGACTAGTCTTGTTGCAAACCTTTGCACTTTCTCTAGTTTCTTTACGTGCTTGGCTAGGTGTGGGTTCCAAACTGGTGCCGCATACTCCAATATGGGCCTAACGTACACGGTGTACAGGGTCCTGAATGATTCCTTATTAAGATGTCGGAATGCTGTTCTGAGGTTTGCTAGGCGCCCATATGCTGCAGCAGTTATTTGGTTGATGTGCGCTTCAGGAAATGTGCCTGGTGTTATACTCACCCCAAGATCTTTTTCCTTGAGTGAGGTTTCTAGTCTCTGGCTCCCTAGACTGTACTCCATCTGCGGTCTTCTTTGCCTTTTCCCAATCTTCATGACTTTGCACTTGGTGGGATTGAACTCGAGGAGCCAATTGCTGGACCAGGTCTGCAGCCTGTCCAGATCCCTTTGTAGTTCTGCCTGGTCTTCGATCGAGTGAATTCTTCTCATCAACTTCACGTCATCTGCAAACAGGGACACCTCAGAGTCTATTCCTTCCGTCATGTCGTTCACAAATACCAGAAACAGCACTGGTCCTAGGACTGACCCCTGTGGGACCCCGCTGGTCACAGGTGCCCACTCTGACACCTCGCCACGTACCATGACTCGCTGCTGACTTCCTGACAAGTATTCCCTGATCCATTGTAGTGCCTTCCCTGTTATCCCTGCTTGGTCCTCCAGTTTTTGCACCAATCTCTTGTGTGGAACTGTGTCAAACGCCTTCTTGCAGTCCAAGAATATGCAATCCACCCACCCCTCTCTCTCGTCTTACTGCTGTCACCATGTCATAGAACTCCAGTAGGTTTGTGACACAGGATTTCCCGTCCCTGAAACCATGTTGGCTGCTGTTGATGAGATCGTTCCTTTCTAGGTGTTCCACCACTCTTCTGATAATCTTCTCCATGATTTTGCATACTATACATGTCAGTGACACTGGTCTGTAGTTTAATGCTTCATGTCTGTCTCCTTTTTTAAAGATTGGGACTACATTTGCTGTCTTCCATGCCTCAGGCAATCTCCCTGTTTCGATAGATGTATTGAATATTGTTGTTAGGGGTACACATAGCGCCTCTGCTCCCTCTCTCAGTACCCATGGGGAGATGTTATCTGGCCCCATTGCCTTTGAGGTATCTAGCTCACTCAGAAGCCTCTTCACTTCTTCCTCGGTTGTGTGCACTGTGTCCAGCACATGGTGGTGTGCCCCACCTCTCCCTCTTTCTGGAGCCCCTTCTGTCTCCTCTGTGAACACTTCTTTGAATCTCTTGTTGAGTTCCTCACATACTTCACGGTCATTTCTTGTTGTCTCTCCTTCCTTCCTTAGCCTGATTACCTGGTCCTTGACTGTTGTTTTCCTCCTGATATGGCTGTACAACAGTTTCGGGTCAGATTTGGCTTTCGCTGCTATGTCATTTTCATATTGTCTTTGGGCCTCCCTTCTTATCTGTGCATATTCGTTTCTGGCTCTACGACTGCTCTCCTTATTCTCCTGGGTCCTTTGCCTTCTATATTTCTTCCATTCCCTAGCACACTTGGTTTTTGCCTCCCTGCACCTTTGGGTAAACCATGGGCTCATCCTGTGTGTGTGTGTGTGTGTCTGTGTGTGTGTGTGTGTGTGTGTGTGTGTGTGTGCGCGCACGTGTGTGTGCGTGTATGTGCGCGTGTGTGTGTGCATGTATGTGTGTACTCACCTAATTGTGGTTGCAGGGGTCGAGACTCGGCTCCTGCCCCCGCCTCTTCACTGAACGCTACTAGGTCCTCTCTCCCTGCTCCATGAGCTTTATCATACCTCATCATAAAGCTATGTATGCTTCCTGCCTCCACTACATCACTCGCCAGACTGTTCCACTTCCGAACCACTCTATGACTGAAGAAATACTTCCTAACATCCCTGTGACTCATCCGAGTCTTCAACTTCCAAGAGTGACCCCTTGTTTCTGTGTCCCCTCTCTGGAACATCTTGTTTCTGTCTACCTTGTCTATTCCACGCAGTATTTTGTATGTCGTTATCATGTCTCCCCTAACCCTCCTGTCCTCCAGTGTCGTCAGGCCGATTTCCCTTAACCTTTTTTCGTAGGACATTCCCCTTAGCTCTGGAACTAACCTTGTCTCAAACCTTTGCACTTTCTCTAATTTCTTAACGTGCTTGACCCGGTGCGGGTTCCAAACTGGTGCTGCATACTCCAGTATGGGCCTGATGTACACGGTGTACAGTGTCTTGAAAGATTCCTTACTAAGGTATCGGAACGCTAATCTCAGGTTTGCCAGGCGCCCATATGCTGCAGCAGTTATCTGGTTGATGTGTGCTTCCGGAGACGTGCTCGGTGTTATACTCACCCCAAGATCTTTCTGCTTGAGGGAGGTTTGCAGTCTGTGGCCTCCTAGCCTATACTCTGTCTGCGGTCTTCTTTGCCCTTCTCCGATCTTCATGACTTTGCATTTGGCGGGATTGAATTCGAGAAGCCAGTTGCTGGACCACGTGTCCAGCCTGTCCAGGTCATTTTGAAGGCC
Organism: Cherax quadricarinatus; assembly: GCF_038502225.1. Taxonomy (NCBI): domain Eukaryota; kingdom Metazoa; phylum Arthropoda; class Malacostraca; order Decapoda; family Parastacidae; genus Cherax; species Cherax quadricarinatus. The sequence goes on from NC_091305.1 coordinate 29,943,335, forward strand.
TGCCTGATCCTCATCTGATTTAATTATCCTCATTAACTTCACATCATCTGCGAACAGGAACACCTCTGAGTCTATCCCTTCCATCCTGTCATTCACATATACCAAAAATAGCATTGTTCCTAGGACCGCCCCCTGTGGGACCTCGCTCGTCACAGGTGCCCACTGTGATACCTCAACACGTACCATGACTCGTTATTGCCTCCCAGTCAGGTATTCTCTGATCCATTGCTGCGCCCTTCCCGTTATACGCGCCTGATCCTCAAGTTTCTGCACTAATCTCTTGTGAGGAACCGTGTCGAAGGCCTTCTTGCAGTGCAAGAAAATGCAATTAACCCACCCCTCTCTCTCGTGTCTTACTTCTGTAACTTTGTCATAAAACTCCAGAAGGTTTGTGTGTGTACTCACCTATTTGTGGTTGCAGGGGTCGATTCATAGCTCCTGGCCCCGCCTCTTCACTGATTGCTACTAGGTCCTCTCTCTCCCTGCTCCATGAGCTTTATCATACCTCGCCTTAAAACTATGTATGGTTCCCGCCTCCACTACGTCACTTTCTAGGCTATTCCACGGCTTGACTACTCTATGACTGAAGAAATGTGTGTGTGTGTGTGTGTGTGTACACTCCCTCACCTATTGGCGGTTGCAGGGGTCGAGCCACAGCTCCCGGCCCCGCCTCTTCGCTGATTGCTACTAGGTCCTCTCTCTCCCTACTCCATGAGCTTTATCATACCTCGCCTTAAAACTATGTATGGTTCCCACCTCCACTAAGTCACTTTCTAGGCTATTCCACGGCCTGACTACTCTATGACTGAAGAAATACTTCCTAACATCCCTTTGATTCATCTGAGTCTTCAACTTCCAATTGTGACCTCTTGTGTCTGTGTCCCATCTCTGGAACATCCCATCTTTGTCCACCTCGTCTATTCCGTGCAGTATTTTATATGTCGTTATCATGTCTCCCCTGACCCTCCTGGCCTCCAGTGTCGTCAGGCCGATTTCCCTCAACCTTTCTTCGTAGGACAATCCCCGTAGCTCTGGGACTAGTCTTGTTGCAAACCTTTGCACTTTCTCTAATTTCTTGACGTGCTTGAATAGGTGTGGATTCCAAACTGGTGCTGCATACTCCAGTATGGGCCTGACGTAAATGGTATACAGAGTCTTGAACGACTCCTTACTGAGGTATCGGAACGCTATCCGTAGGTTTGCCAGGCGCCCGTATGCTGCAGCAGTTATCTGATTGATGTGCGCCTCAGGAGATATGCTCGGTGTTATACTCACCCCCAGATCTTTTTCCTTGAGTGAGGTTTGCAAACTTTGGCCATCTAAACTATATTGTGTCTGCGGTCTTCTTTGCCCTTCCCCAATCTTCATGACTTTGCATTTGGCAGGGTTAAACTCAAGGAGCCAGTTGCTGGACCAGGCTTGTAGCCTGTCCAGGTCTCTTTGTAGTCCTGCCTGATCCTCATCCGATTTGATTTTTCTCATTAACTTCACATCATCCGCAAACAAGGACACTTCTGAGTCTATCCCTTCCGTTATGTCATTTACATATACCAAGAACAGCACAGGTCCTAGGACTGAGCCCTGTGGAACCTCGCTTGTCACAGGCGCCCACTCTGACACCTCGTCACGTACCATGACTCGTTGTTGCCTCCCTGTCAGGTATTCTCTGATCCATTGCAGTGCCTTTCCTGTTATGTGTGCCTGATCCTCTAGCTTTTGCAGTAACCTCTTGTGAGAAACTGTGTCGAAGGCCTTCTTGCAGTCCAAAAAAATGTAGTCGATCCACCCCTCTCTCTCTTGTCTTACTTCTGTCACCTTGTCATAAAACTCTAGTAGGTTTGTGACACAGGATTTTCCCTCCCTGAAATCATGCTGGTTGTCAATTATACACTTGTTTCTTTCCAGGTGCTCCACCACTCTCCTCCTGATGATCTTCTCCATGACCTTGCATACTATACACGTTAGTGATACAGGTCTGTAGTTTAGCGCTTCATGTCTGTCTCCCTTTTTAAAAATTGGGTCTACATTTGCCATCTTCCATACCTCGGGGAGTTGCCCAGTTTCAAATGATGTGTTGAAGATCTTTGTTAATGGTACACACAATATCTCTGCTCCCTCTTTAAGGACCCACGGAGGGATGTTGTCTGGTCCCACCGCCTTTGAAGTGTCAATTTCGCATAGCAGCTTCTTCACCTCCTCCTTGGTTATATGTACCTCATCCAGCACTTGCTGGTGTACCCCCCTGCTCTGATTTCCTGGAGTCCTACTGGTTTCCACTGTAAATACTTCTTTAAATCTCGTGTTGAGCTCCTGACATACCTCCCGGTCGTTTCTTGTGAATTCCCCATCACCCTTCCTCAGTCTGATTACCTGGTCCTTGACTGTTGTTTTCCTCCTGATGTGGCTGTACAACAGCTTCGGGTCAGTCTTGACTTTTGATGCTATGTCATTTTCATATTGTCGCTGAGCCTCCCTTCTTATCTGTGCATATTCGTTTCTGGCTCTTCGGCTAATCTCTTTATTTTCCTGAGTTCTCTGTCTTCTGCACTTTTTCCATTCTCTAGTACACCTAGTTTTTGGCTCCCTACACCTTTGGGTGAATCAAGGACTCGTTCTGTTCTTCTCATTATTACTGTTTCCCTTGGGAACAAACCTCTCCTCTGCCTCCTTGCATTTTGTTGCCACATAGTACATCATTTCTTGTACTGGTTTTCCTGTCAGTTCCCTCTCCCACTGAATGTCTTGAAAGAAGTTCTTCAAGCCTGAGTAATTCCCCCTTTTGTAGTTTGGTTTTTCCCACCCTATTCCTGCTACTCTCTCCACTTGGAGCTCAACTATGTAGTCGAAGCACAGAACCACATGATCACTAGCTCCCAGGGGCCTTTCATACATGATATCCTCGATTGTGTGTGTGTTCAAGTGCGGGTTCCAAACAGGTGCTGCATACTCCAGTATGGGCCTGACATACACGGTGTACAGTGTCTTGAATGATTCCTTACTAAGGTATCGGAATGCTGTTCTCAGGTTTGCCAGGCGCCCATATGCTGCAGCAGTTATCTGATTGATGTGTGCTTCCGGAGACATGCTCGGTGTTATACTCACCCCAAGATCTTTCTCCTTGAGTGAGGTTTGCAGTCTTTGGCCACCTAGCCTATACTCTGTCTGTGGTCTTCTGTGCCCTTCCCCTATCTTCATGACTTTGCATTTGGCAGGATTAAATTCGAGAAGCCATTTGCTGGACCAGGTGTCCAGTCTGTCCAGGTCTCTTTGAAGTCCTGCCTGGTCTTCATCAGATTTAATTCTCCTCATTAACTTCACATCATCTGCAAACAGGGACACTTCTGAATCCAACCCTTCCGTCATGTCGTTCACATATACCAAAAATAGCACTGGTCCTAGGACCGACCCCTGTGGTGTGTGTGTGTGTGTGTGTGTGTGTGTGTGTGTGTGTGTGTGTGTGTGTGCGTCTGTGTGCGTGTGCGTGCATACGCGTGTGTGTACGCGTGTGTGTAGTTTTTGTGTGTGTGTGTGTGTGTGTGTGTGTGTGTGTGTGTGTGTGTGTGTGTGTGTGTGTGTGTGTGTGTGTGTGCGTGTGCGTGCATACGCGTGTGTGTACGCGTGTGTGTACGCTTGTGTGTACGCGTGTGTGTACGCGTGTGTGTACGCGTGTGTGTACGTGTGTGTGCACACGTGTGTGCACGCGTGTGTTCACGGGAGGTTAAGAGTGATTAATACAAAGTAACACCTTGCGTAAAACACACGAGGCTTGAAGAGTGCGGTTGAGCACTTCATCCTCTGTTGGACAAATATTGTTGCACCTGGAAGCTCATCAAAGGTGCCCGCCTCCATAACTTCACTTTCAATTAAGGTCGCATGTCTTTGATGTGCCCGCCTGGGATGGCAGCACGGGGGCCAACTCGGGAGTTCTTCATGGAGTGGGTGGTGACTGAGAGATTAAGTTGCTATATGGTAGGTGAAGATGGACGTAGCTACTATGCCTGCTGAATTATAGTCCTCAGTCATGATGACCTGCCTCATTTCCACACTCATAAAAATTGACGAGTACATTATTGTTATTTGCAAACAGAGGATCAAGCTTCTGCTGAATGACTCGCGGGTTTTCCGAGTGTAATAATAATTAGTTAATAAATTGATTGGCAGAGTAGCCGTGTAGTACCTACGAGGTGTGGACTGTTGTGTACACGTACAGTACGTACTGGCATATATGAACAGAGAAATTGTTTGAGCTACTAGCACTGACTGTTTAATTCGTAGTAGCCACACAGGTTGATGGCAGGAAAATTTAAACATTAAAGGCCAAGACTGAATCATACACATTGTTAGATGAGTACTTCATCAGTCACACACATTGTTGCATGAGTACGTCATCAGTCATACACATAGTTGAATGAGTATTTACTAAACTGACGAAGCAAGAGTTCACACCAGACTAAAAAGATTAGGAAGTGTATATTAATACACCCAGACTGTCGGGAGTTAGTGGGGAAGGGGAAGAGGGTTGGTAAAGTTTTGAAGGGAATTAGGAGAGAGAGAGGAAGGGAGAAGTGTAATGAAAGAGGGGAAAGCTTGGCGTACTACGACAAATGAAGACGCGGAATGCAATGAAAAGAGAGGACTGGTAACGGGGAGAGGGGCGGAGAGGTATGGATGAAATGGAATGGGGAAAAACTTAATGAAAAATGTAAAGCAAAGAATGGGTATACAAAATGGGTTTCAGGTAGGCAAAAAATGACGGAAGAATTTGCTTTGTTGCCCAAAATAACGGAACAAAATCTTCTTGTCACAGGGATACAATGTTATGTTCCGTCATTCCGTATTTATATTCTCTATGAAGTTGTAAAGTAAAAGGACACAAGTGCAACTTGTGTGACATTTTTGCTCTGGCAACGTTTCGCTCTCGAGGAGCTTTGTCAAGCCGTTACAAACAGTACATGGACACAGAGGATATGTATAGGCTCAGAGTGAGGTGTATATATAGGCTCAGAGTGAAGTCTTAGCAAGAATTCTCCTGAAAACAGTAAACCCTGCCATCACATAGTCTCTCCTGTTAACACTACACAAAGCACATTACAGAGAGTGAACATTGAAACAGGCTGCCTCTATCCAGCCTCCAATAGAAATATTTGTCTAACCTATTTTTGTGTTACCCAAGTAATAGCTTTTATATCCTTTTACTCATGTGCGAGTTAATTGTTCTAACATATTGTATTACTACTACTACAACTTATACTACTACTACTACAACAACTACTACTACTACTAGTATTGCACCTCACTCTATATATATATACCCTATATATACCCTCTGTGTCCATGTACTGTTTGTAATGGCTTGACAAAGCTCCTGGAGAGCGAAACGTTGCCACAATAAAAATGTCACATTAGTTGCACTTGTGTCCTTTTACTTTACATGTTGTCGGTAATTCTACCAACTTTATTACACTCTATGAAGTTACTTTATTATCTGCCTCTTAGTTGTCAGACTCTTCAAATACTTAAGAATCCTTGTGGTATATTTGGTACAAATATGGGTTTACTGTTTACTCTTTTATAGTTTTGAGAATTATTGCCCCCGTGGCTCGGTCCCAAATCAGACTTCCCAGTTGATGGCTTTATCAGTCATGCTGTTGGTGCTGACTTCCGCAGACTCGCTAATTTTGTCTCCCCTCCTCCGTTGACAATAAATGGATGCATAGCGAAATGATATACTGAAGAACAACTCGATACATGAATTCAAAAGTAATGTCAAAGCTCAAGAAGACGATAAGCCACATAAGTAAATCGAAGGACAAATGCAGTGCCCAAGAGCTTACGTTCAGACCCCGCAGACAATTAGGTGGATACTCGTTCTTGGTTCAGTCCCTGACTCCCTCCCTGCTCTACCTACCGTACTAACACTGTGTTCCACACCTCCACCCCTGGACCGTGTGGTCATTACATTAGTTCTTCCATGAACTCCCTCGCCCCGACTGTTCCCGTGTAATGATATGCGCTCATTACACAAAGTCCTCTTACACATTTAAAAACATAGATAATATTCGGATATATACTGTGTCCATCCGTTCCCTCCTTTGAATAAAATTTTCAAAATGTCTCCAATTACTGTTAACTTGAGGAAGTATGTGGATAGGCAAGAGCATCCCACAGAGTAGTCGCAGCTGTAAAACTGTTAAAAAGAGCAACGAGCAATTGCATTAGCATTAAGTACTTCCCTGGAGCCCCACTCAGCTGGCCGGGAGGTAAGGAAGTGCAAGGTAATATGATAATGTTGCAAGTTGAGTCAGAATATTGTGATCCCTGTTGCTTCTCAAGTCATGTCTTCCAATATTCTCTCCTTACTTAATGGAATTATTCATTTAATATGCGTTTATATGTTATTAATGTACATTTAAATATTTGCAGCTTAATACATCACTGATTGCTTTTACACACACACACACACATACATAGCTTTAAGCAGAGGTATGATAAAGCTCACGGTTCAGGGAGAGTGACCTAGTAGCGACCAGTGAAGAGGCGAGGCCAGGAGCTCGGACTCGACCCCTGCAACCTCAACTAGGTGAGCACAACTAGGTGAGTACACACACACACACACTGATACAGAGTTTGCAGGTTCGAGTCCTGCTGTAGACATAGACAATATATATATATATATATATATATATATATATATATATATATATATATATATATATATATATATATATATATATATGGCGTCACAAGAGTGAAATTTTAATTAATGTAAGCCGCTAGCAGAGTAAAAGGCGGAACCAGGAGCCGGGCCTTGACCTTGACAAGCACAACTCCCTAAGTACTGAGGAAATGGTATGGTGATACCGACAAGATGTGGAAAAAGACACTTATGTACAGTTCAGGACATTTATTAAAGGAAACGTTTCGCCACGAGTGGCTTCTTCAGTCCTAATACAGAGAAAACTAAGAAAACACACACATATATATATATATAGTGGCGGGAGTCAGGTGAGGTGATGCGTGGGTAGAGGTGGTAGTAGTAGTAGTAGTAGTAGTAGTAATGGAACTAAGGAGGTGAGGCTAGAGAGGGACCTGCTGGCATCAAGTAACACCAGTTCCCAGGATGGGTAATATCCTCTTGCTTAGTAATTTTGAAATACTGTAACTACCGGATTTTTGCTTTATAGTGTTACTGACAGAAATTAGTGCAGCTTCAATGCATTTTCTCCGTCTTAAGTCGTCTTCTTTAATAACTAGTTTAGCTTCATTGAATTTCATGAGGTGTCCAACATCGTCTCTATGTTGAACACATGCGTTTTTGCGGTCATCATTTCTGCAAGCATTTTTGTGTTCTGCTATCCTAATGTCCAGAGTTCTGGCTGTTTCCCCTACATGTGGGGGGTGTGACAAAGTATATGTAGGGGAAACAGCCAGAACTCTGGACATTAGAATAGCAGAACACAAAAATGCTTGCAGAAATGATGACCGCAAAAACGCATGTGTTCAACATAGAGACGATGTTGGACACCTCATGAAATTCAATGAAGCTAAACTAGTTATTAAAGAAGACGACTTAAGACGGAGAAAATGCATTGAAGCTGCACTAATTTCTGTCAGTAACACTATAAAGCAAAAATCCGGTAGTTACAGTATTTCAAAATTACTAAGCAAGAGGATATTACCCATCCTGGGAACTGGTGTTACTTGATGCCAGCAGGTCCCTCTCTAGCCTCACCTCCTTAGTTCCATTACTACTACTACTACTACTACTACTACTACCACCTCTACCCACGCATCACCTCACCTGACTCCCGCCACTATATATATATATATATATATATATATATAATATATATATATATATATATATATATATATATATATATATATATGTGTGTGTGTGTGTGTGTTTTCTTAGTTTTCTCTGTATTAGGACTGAAGAAGCCACTCGTGGCGAAACGTTTCCTTTAATAAATGTCCTGAACTGTACATAAGTGTCTTTTTCCACATCCCTAAGTACTGCTCGTACTCAAGTACTTTCACGTACGCGCACACTCAGGACCCACTGAGGGCAGGGCAGACGAATGAAGGTTCAAGGGTAAAATTTATCAAAGTCTATATTTAAAAAGTGTTCAAGCATATTTTGATTATTACACTAAAGTTGCCAAGTGAGCATCTTCGACGTACCTCCAAAACTACAATTTTTGATCATTCATTTACTGACTGAAAATAATGTATATATTCTAGTTTAGGTAATTCAAATCAATCAACCAGCTTTTTCATTCAGTTTCGCTTAAATTATTAGTGTTGAAAGTTTATTATAGGAAATGCGTAACTGAAGGAGAGACTCGTAATTCACTTTCAACAGCTTTAGAGATCATTTACGGCCCACATAAGATCCAGTAACACATTTAAATTATTGGGAACGTTGCAGAGTTCTGAATATGTACTCATCGGAGCGAAGGAGAGAGACAGAGATACATGATAATATAAACGTGAAAAGTATCTGAGGACCTAGTCCCAACTCTGCACATTGCCATAACATACTGGAGTGAGAGAGATGGGAGAATGTGTAAAATAAACCCAGTGAAAGGTAGGGGTGCTGCGAGCACAATAAGAGAACACTGTATCAACATACGTCGTCCAAGAATTTTTAAGAGCTTACCAGAAGATATCAGAAACACTGCTGGAACAAGTGTTTAAGCGAAAACTAGACAATTTCTTCCGCCAAGCGTCAGATCAACCAGGCTGTGATGGATATGTTAGCTAGCAGGCCACTAGTAGCAACAGCCTGGTTGACCAGGCAAGCAGTAGACAAGCCTGACCCAGTGCCGGGCTGCGAGAATAGGAAAATTCTTAACTCATCAAATGTATATCAAAGGTAATAGCATAACTGTGTGAAGCACGTCGACGTGAAGTTATATTTAAAAGCTATTGCGCCAGAGACTGAAATTACTACATTACCTCAGTTAGTCTACAACCAATAAGCTCTCAGGTCATGAAACCAAATTAATTTTAATTGCGAGTCACGAGCGACACTTGGCAACGGTTATTGGCCCTCTGGGAGATTTTTGACACTTGCCTCCCAAGATTAACGACACCGAGGAGCCCATATGACAGTCTTGAGAAGCTGGCACAAGGGCCAATTTGCTAGCATAATTCCTGCCATAAGTCGATGTCGTATTTAGCTTAGTCAGAAACAGATATGAAAATGAGATATTGATCAGTGCTGGAGAGTGGAGGAGGCCGGGCAATATCTGCCCAGTAATGCACCAGAATGGGGGCGTGTGACCTGCACATACTAGAGTGTATTAATTCTCCTGCCCATGTAATGCTCACACATTCATCCTCATTCTGTTTTGGTGTATGCATGTATGAATAAGCAGAAAAAATGAACGGGGACTCGAAGCGTAGACCTGGCATGTAGCATGTCCACTGAGCCACGAAGGTTAAAAGATTTTATAGACAGCACTTTTGTGACTTATCTGTATCGGGCACCAACTGTCATTCCACAGTCTCACGGTACATATATTCTCATACCCCTCAAAATCATATAGTCCATAAATTCAGGGCGTAATAAACGAAAGAAAAGAATACACAGAAGAATGGATGGGAACCAGAACCGTAGTCCTGGCATGTAGTAAGCCAAACGCACCACAAAACCACGATAACTTAAGAGAGTAAAGTAGTGTGGCTGTTTTCCATTAGTATCCACTTCAGTTACCCAGGATGCGTGCTACAACAGTTGACGAACTCCTACTTACTGTTAGGTACGGGGGGCGGTACGTGTTAGACTTGTTCATACCGTTTTTAAACATTAACGAAGACAGACAAGATTCAGAGAAAGGAATACGTAGCATCAAGGAAACTTTGAAATCTCTTCCTTGAATGCCTATGAATAGCATCCGATTCACGTAGGCATCAAGTTTGAAACCATAACAGGAATTTTAGGCACTTATCTTTTCCCAGCAAAAGTTTTAGCTGGAGGCTGATAGCAGCAGTTAGGATCAGTTTAACAGTAATCGCCCCCTCCATTCCCACACCATGGGGCTACCACCCCCTACCCTGAGATAATGGGGAAATGGGGGGCGGGTGAATTGCTTTACCTGCCTGCCCACACAGCCTAATTCTCTTGCTCTGGAGAAGCCCAAGACCGACTCTAATGATAATTGCTGCATTTACGCGGGGCCTGAGTTTCCTCACGACTGCTGGCCAATTTCTGGGTGTGTGGAGTTGATAGGACGGGGTGGGTTGCCGCTCTTCCCAACATGGAGTTGTGGGGGAGGGGGGGTAGCACTGGCCACGCCACACCAACACTGGGTCCTGCCCGGGTATTTGTGCATGTTAGTGTACTCGCCTATTTGTGGCTGCAGGGGTCGATTTTCGGCTCCTAATCTCGCCTCAAGTACTCATGAAAGGTTACACACTATCCGTGGCCTCTTGGCCCTTATCAGTTTATTCTTCAAACTGTGTACGGACCTTACTTTCCCAGCTTCCTGAAATACAATGTTGCGACCCCTAGACTGAAATATTTCTAAAATTCACGTTTTATACGTGTTAATTTAGAGCAAAATTTGGTTAACCGTCTATTAAAAGGTATATCAAAAATAAAAAAAACCCGCACTGGGAATATATGTTACTGGGTTAATAAGAGGCGAATCCATTAAAGAGGGGGAGGGTAAAATAGATCATTGGGTTAGTGAGTGGTGTATCCAGTGGTGAGATTGGTGGTGTTGGGTCGAGATACAACATTCACAATGTACGTAAACACACCGTTTATTTCTTCATACTAATCCTTTGCAACTGGTGATACACTTCTTGGCGGTGGGAGAACAAATTATATAGTAGTGATAGATTTCTGGTCATTAACTTATCTGTAAGGCTCTACCTAGACTTAATAATTCCTTGTTACCTTGGACTGCCATGGTGGCTTGTGCTCTGCCAATAAAGGGCTTCCGGCGGGGATTACCACTATCAGCTAACCCAGTTTAACCACTTAGATGACTAGTGGAATGCTGCAACACTTGCCACATGTGGGTGTTACAGTAAAGTGGCATAGTATGCACCCGGCTTGGGTTTAGGTGGGTGATGGTTTGAATCCTAGAGCTAATCCTTCATCCTATATCCTCACCAGTATTAACCCTGGCTCACTGGTACGGGCCTTCAGTTTTTTTCTTTTTCTTGTATTTGTGTTGTCTGTTTTGGTTAGCTTGAATTTATTTACACTAACGTAATGGGTTAAGGGTTTTCTGTTTAGTTAATTTAATTTTTATGTGCACTATTATAACAAATTGTGCTTGTGAAAATCTGGAATTTGTCATAAACAAACTTTTGTGTATAAAAGTGATTGTTAAGGTAGACTGTATGTAGTGGTATCAGTGCTGGGAGGGAGGGTGAGAGGTGGTGGTGGTAGCCAGGTGAGTATTAACAAGGTATGTGGTGTCCTTCCTGCAGCTGGTGCCACGCCTGACATCAGGACGCTGGACGCGGGGGGGCAGCAAGGGCAGCACCACGACCTCCTCGTCACAAGCGGGGGTGCCGCCCCAGGTGCCAGCCACAGCAGGGCCAATCAGGGGGGGTTCCCTCTCGAGGGCGTCCCTCTCCAGAGCATCCCTCTCGCGGGGGTCACTTTCCCGCACCCCGCAGAGGAACAGCAGCGGCCGCTCAGCTCGCCACCACCACACTCTTCACGCCCGCACCGCAGCGCACGACCACGAAGATGAGGTGAGACGACGCCCTTCCCCCTCTCACCACCACTCCTCACTTAACCTTCGGTCACTGGAAGCTGTGGGAGATTTATCTGTTACAAGCTTACTCAGCTATTTTGCCCACAACGTTTTTTTTTTAGCTCCTGAATGTTTTAGTCTACATTTAAATTAATGTATTAATAGTTTACTCTATTCCCGATAGGATAAATTATTACATTCATAGGGATGCACTCAATATCTATGAGTCATGAGGAATCTGAGAAAATCAGGTTTAACCCAGGGAAGAGGATAGCTACAATTCTTTTGGTAAAATAGCAACTAAATCTTACTATAATCTAATAAGCGTTGTTAAATAGTCATCTGTTAACCTACCAGGACTCCTTCCTGTGACCTGTGTCGACAGTTTTCCTACCTTTATGGCCAGACCTCCCTGTTGATTGCCTGGTCTAACAGGCTGTTGCTATCGATGGATTGCCAACCCACGTACCTATCACATCCTAGTTCATATGCCATAGCAGAGGTAGTGGTCCAATTTCTTGTATACTTCTACTCATACTTGTTCCAACACTTCTGATGCCTGCTGTTAGCAAGTTGAGTAGCTGTAGGCTCATGGATGGTGACACAGTGCTCTCTTATTGTGCCTGTGGCTTCCCTGCTTTTCACTAGGTTTGATTCACACTTCCATATCTCTCACTCCAGTGAGTTATGATAATGTGCAGATTTGGGACCTAATTTGTTTAGGGTACTCCCCTAATTGTGGTTGCAGGGGGTCGAGACTCAGCTTCTGGTCCCGCCTCTTCACTGGGTGCTACTAGGTCCTCTCTCTCCCTGCTCCATGAGCTTTATCATACCTCATCTTAAAGCTATGTATGGTTCCTGCCTCCACTGCCTCACTTGCTAGGCTATTCCACTTCCTGACTACTCTATGACTGAAGAAATACTTCATAACATCCCTTTGCCTCATGTAGGTCTTCAACTTCCAATTGTGACCCCTTGTTTCTGTGTCCCCTCTTTGGAACATCCTGTCTCTGTCTACCTTGTCTATTCCACGCAGTATTTTGTATGTTATCATGTCTTCCCTAACCCTCCTGTCCTCCAGTGTCGTCAGGCCGATTTCCCTTAACCTTTCTTCGTAGGACATTTTCCTTAGCTCTGGAACTAACCTTGTCGCAAACCTTTGCATTTTCTCTAATTTCTTGACGTGCTTGATCAAGTGTGGGTTCCAAACAGGTGCTGCATACTCCAATATGGGCCTGACGTACACGTTGTACAGTGTCTTAAATGATTCCTTACTAAGGTATCGGAATGCTGTTCTCAGATTTGCCAGGCGCCCATATGCTGCAGCAGTTATCTGGTTGATGTGTGCTTCCGGAGATGTGCTCGGTGTTATACTCACCTCAAGATCTTTCTTCTTGAGCGAGGTTTTCAGTCTTTGGCCACATAGCCTATACTCCATCTGCAGTCTTCTTTGCCCTTCGCGGATCTTCATGACCTTGCATTTGGTGGGGTTAAATTCGAGAAGCCAGTTGCTGGACCAGGTGTCCAGCCTGTTCAGGTCTCTCTGAAGTCCTACCTGATCCTCATCTGATTTAATTCTCCTCGTTAACTTCACATCATCTGCAAACAGGGACACTTCTGAGTCTAACCCTTCCATCATGTCATTCACATATACCAGAAATAGCACTGGTCCTAGGACCGACCCCTGTGGGACCCCGCTCGTCACAGGTGTTCACTGTGATATCTCATTGCGTACCATGACTCGTTGTTGCCTCCCTGTCGGGTATTCTCTGATCCATTGCAGCACCCTTCCTGTTGTATACACCTGATCCTCTAGCTTCAGCACCAATCTCATGTGAGGAACTGTGTCGAAGGCCTTCTTGCAATCCAAGAAGATGCAATCAACCCACCTCTCTCTATGTTTTACTTCTGTTACTTTATTGCAAAACTCCAGTAGGTTTGTGACACAGGATTTGCCTTCCATGAATCCATGCTGGTTGGCGTTTATACTCTTGTTCCGTTCCAGGTGCTCCACCACTCTACTGATAATCTTCTCTATTACTTTGCATACTATGCACATCAGTGGCACTGGTCTATAGTTTAGTGCCTCTTTTCTGTCTCCTTTTTTTAAATATGGGTACTTCATTTGCCGTCTTCCATACCTCAGTTAGTTGCCCAGTGTCAAGGGATGTGTTAAGATTGTGGTTAGTGGCACACACAGCATTTCTGCTCCCTCTCTAAGGACCCACAGGAAGATGTCTGGTCCCATTGCCTTTGAGGTATTAAGGTCCCTTAGCAGCTTCTTCACCTCCTCCTCAGTAGTGTGTATGTCATCTAACACTTGTTGGTTAGCTAGTAACTGTGTTGGCTCCCCTTTTCTGTAGGTATAACTTGCTGGATACAAAAATTATGTGAAGAAACTGCCGTAACCTTTATATTGCTAATGACCTCTCACTACTGTTAAAGGATGTTCATAGGATATAGTATGCAGTTTATGGCATTATTAAGCAGTCACAACTCTTCAGTACCCTCCCTTCATGCATAAGTGGGATTTCTAACAAACCCCTAGCTGTTTTCAAGAGGGAACTCTACAGATTCCTCAAAACATCTTTGGATCAGCTAGGCTGTGGTGAACACGTTGTACTGTGAGTGGTGGGCACTGACAGTATGATCGATCAGGCTTGTTGTGGGACCAGGTTGCAGGGGCGTTAATCTCCAGAGGTGAATGAAACATCTTCTCAATAAAATGCCATAAAACCGCATATTATGCTGTAGTAACACACTTAACAGTATGCATTATTATTATAAAAAAGAAGTGCTAAACTCTCTAGGGCCATACAGTGCTGCAGGGCAGGGGGTGATGCTGGATCATAGAGCTGCAAGTGCTAGTGGATATAGATGCTGAATGTCGTCAGACCTAGCTGCTGTTGATCGGCAAGCAGAAAGTGTTGACTCTAGTTCTAGAAGTGTAAAAGGCACATTATGAGATTCTTATCTGCTAGAAGAAAACTTTAAGGGCAGTAACTCTCTGGCAGACTTGGAGGAAAGAAACGACGGGCATAGATGGAGTCCTGTAGAGATGTGGACAAGGTGTTTTCCAATCTGTGGCAACTACAAGAGGGCTTGCAATGCTGACACCAGCAACCCGAAGAAGGGAAGCTGGGTTTGGAGAGTATTTGCCATTAATTTTTTGTACTTTTTTCTAAACTGCATTCATAGAGGAAGCCAAAGTTAACAGTAGAAACAATCCCACTAGTAAGTGCATTTAGTTTCACAGATGACACGTCGGGTGACTGTTCTCGCCCATTTAAAATCAAGGAGTCACTCTGTGGTCCTGTTGTAATGATATCGACCCCATGCAGCATGTTTCAGACGCATTGCACGAGCACAAGCAGAAGACTACCAAGGCACGCATTTTTGAGAGTGCCTGCTTGAGGTTTCAGGGATAGAATATAAAGCCGCAGTTAAAACTGAGGTCAAAAATAGGTGTAACAGCTCATCAGTTAGAGGATGAAGGTTCCTCACTACAATCAGGTCCCAATTTGCTGGTTCAGATTGTGTACGAACGGTATACAATACCGACAAAATGAGATTAAGACACATGTGCAACATCTGGGTATCTTTATTGTAGACGTTTCGCCATCCAGGATCCCGTCTTGGCTACCCTTCCCATTTCATAGACTCTGCCTTCTCACAAGCTAAACGTAATTTCTTCTCTCCCAAACTCTCTACTCCTGGGAACTCTTCTGTCCTCTGCCTTCCCTACATTTCCGGTCTTTCTAATCTCAACAATTCTCTCCGTCCCTTAGACATCAAGCTTACTTTCCACCAGACTAACACTCTTCGCACTAATCTCGTTCATACCTCTCCTCCCTCTACAGATGTTCCTGGTGTCTACTCTATTTCTTGCTCCTCCTGTCCTCTTCAATACTTTGGAGAAACTGGCCGATCTCTTTCTGACAGACTTAGGGAGCACAAAAATAGTGTTAGGCTTGCCGACACTAACAATGCTCTGTTCTGTCAAGTCAGAGATCGCAGCCATCCTATAGACTGGTCTTCTGCTAAAACTGTTTTCCCTACTTCCAACTTTAACAGTCGCCATCTTGTTGAATCCTCTCTAATACACAACTTTCCTTGTATGAATCTTAGTCCTGGCTTCATCTCTGTAGATGCCTCCCTCTCCCACTACATTGTAAAATGCTCCAAACTTCAGAACACCCACGACTTAACCTGATTCCTCATTTTTTCTTCTTCTCCCTCTTCCCCTTTCCTCTTTTCCTTTTTTTGTCTTTTTTTCTGTCGCGTATTTCTGTTCCTTCATTATTTATTTCATCACTTCCCCTTCCCCCCACCTCTGTGCACTTGCTCTCCCTCTGTGGGCACCTAGCTCCCTTGCAGTGCTCCCCTTTCTTTATATTTGACTGGTTCCTCCTTAGTTCCCCACTACTACCACTACTACTGCTACTACTACTACCACTACCACCACTACCTGCCTATATATAGCCGTCCTGCTCCACTTCTGGTTAGTGTGACTTTGTAAATGGTCCAAGTCGGACCGAAACGTCGTCGTAAGCTCCTCTCTTCCATGTGCGGGTTATTTGTGTATAATGCAGCGAAGTGTGAACAAAGATCTGATGGCATGATATACTGGTGCATACAAGAAGTGCATTTTTATTAAATGTTCCATCAGAAAAAGGTCTGATGAATACAAAATATAGCCCGAGATGCAGTGGATAACAGCGGAGCCTAATTTAGGTTCTTGTAAACAGACACAAACGGGAAAACTGGGAGAGCAACACCTGAAGCTCACCCCAATTACCCCTGAGGCCTCGAATATTCCACTGTAAATAAGCTATAATTTGCAAAGAGAAGTATATTGGTAACATGAAGCAGTATGTGTTTACATACTAGGAGGGTTAGTAAAGGCACCATGTGGATGTAGCGGAAAACGACTAAGCAGTGAAGGACTGGAACACTGCGAAGAAGAGTTGTGTAGATGGTTTAGAAGAGTGAGGAGGAGTGATGGGAGGTGAATCGGTGTCAGTCATTGGTCTTGTCTCCTCATTTTCAGAGATACCTTCAAGTGTTTCAGAGGACAAAGAAGTTGCAGGTAGTACAACATCAAAGAAAGAAGGGGGAGGGTGAGTAAAGATCAGAGAGATGATGGAAGTTACCAAAGAAGGGGATATGATGAGAAGTTAGAGTTAACTTGGAAAGAAACTTGGGAGGGGACAGGAGAGGAGGGTACTGGACGAGGGGGAGGATGAACCTCCACACTTATAACAGAGCCAGTTAGAGGTAAAGAACTAGGCACAGAAACTGGAAAGGAAAAATGCTTGCAAATGATAAGTGACAGAGGGATTAAAGGAGATTGAACTTCGGGGATGTTTTAGATTTTGGAGAAGTTGAGAGGCGAAGGGAAGGTGTAGTTGTGGGAGGTCTTGTAGAACATGCAAGAGAGAAGATGAAGATTCAAGGAGAGTATGAAGTGACAATGTAGGGACCTCAGAGTCCAGGACTGCAAAAGAGTTAGTGGTGATTGTGAAAGTTGTGACCACAGAGGAGATTGTGGAAGTAGGCACTACCGAGGTAGGAGGCCTCTTAGTAACTCTAGAATAGGAACGTCATGGAAGCAGAGATGAGAGACTGCCATGGTGTACGTGAAATCTTTTTCTTTGAGGCAATGAATTTCTTGTTCTTTTAAGTAAACTTGACAATGGTAAAAATAAGCTGAGTGAGACTCATTACAATTAAGGCAAGAAGGAGGTAGGCTGCACGATCATTTGGTATGGTTGGCAGCACCACAGACTGGGCATTCTGCCATGGAACTGCAATATTTCATTGGGTGGCCAAAGCGCAATTTCTACACTGTTGTGGTGTAGGGCTCAACTCTTGGACTTGTTGACTGTCCCACAATATAAACTGAGGAGGAAAGTT
Source organism: Cherax quadricarinatus (assembly GCF_038502225.1). NCBI lineage: Eukaryota > Metazoa > Arthropoda > Malacostraca > Decapoda > Parastacidae > Cherax > Cherax quadricarinatus. The sequence continues at coordinate 29,960,974 of NC_091305.1, forward strand.
CTCGGCAGTCAAAAATTAAGCAAGCTACATTGCAGGGGAAGTGTTTCTGCCCGAGGGCAGGCAGTACATAAATGTCCACTTTGAGAATTGGGAGGTCTTGGAGCTTAAGTTGCTCCAGAATGTCAGTATCACGTCCGGAAATCACGCTGAACAATGGTATGAGGCAGAACTGCAGTACCACTTCAAGAATTGAGAGAAATGTGTTTTCAAATTGTGACATGAATATCGTCTATGGGTGTAAATTTCTCTGCCTCCCTCCACTTTCCAGTTCAATACTCAATTCATTCTCTGTTTCCATTTAGCTCCCTCTCTTATGGCACTCTGCATAGAAATTGCATCTTCTTGCGAGTTCATTAGGTAAGAATGGAAAGATTGTGAGCCTGACCAGCATTTTGCACCATGATGATGCATGCATCACTCTTAAGAGCATGAAATGAAATATATTGACCAACATAGTGCAAAAGTGCCTTGCTGATACTATGATCAGAAAGACAGTCAGTGGGAGATGCCAGTTGAAGAGTGAAAAAACTTAATCTACCAAGTACTTTGAGATGTAGTGTGTGAGGGGAGTGAGTGTCATGTTGGTCTTTTCTGGGAAGAGTGAGAGGTAATCACAGCAGTGTCATCTGTTAACGATTGTGGTCATTTAGGTGTGGGACTGGAGGTGATCCATCCTGAGCTGAGCAATCTGAAAATCGTCACACCATAGAGGAAGAAGCCAGAGGCATGGTCAAAGACATGCAGAGGTTGGATGTATCAAAAGAGTAGGGCAGAACCTCGGTACAAGGAGTGGGCGACAAAACATTACCAGCAGAAAGTACCAGGATGTTAGAAAGGTCTGATAATGAGGTAGGGTTGTAAGAGGGTTCTGCAGCAGAAAGGGGCCCGGGAAGAGCAGTTTCATTGATCTGAGAGTCCATGGTTAGGTCACTTTTTTCTTTTGTTTTTCTGAAAAAAGGGGGGAACATGGAGGGATAGCTCCTAAGAGGAATGAAAAGGGTTGTAAATCCCCTTCCATGCCCAAGAGGACCTCAGTGCAGCCAGTAGTGCAGATATGGCATGAAACCCATGCTATACCTAACCATGCCAGTAAATGAACAATCCAGGATAGGAGCCTCATATCTACTGAGCCACCTCAGTGGGCAAAAGAGAGTTGAATACCCACCACAAGGCATACCTCCTTTGGCCACCACCTCCCGGAATCCGACAGGCAGCCTCCAGAGATACACTTGTCACCCGAAAGATACCCAAAGCCTCTCCCTAGGAGATCAGAGAGGGATCAGGACATCCCTAGATGATCCAGATCCTCTCGCAAACTACAGCACCACCAAGGACCTCAATAGAGTGGGATGGACAACGATACCCTTTACCCCAACCTAGGAATGCTTGAGGGGAGGACCCCAAAGACTGTAAATAAGAAAGGGAGAGGGGAGGGATGGAAAAAGTTGAAATGAGAAGGGAGGGATGTGGAAGATGGGGCAGGGAGGGCAAAAGTGGGGAGTAATTAGGTTCGGTCAGAGGAAGATCGAAAGGTTCAATTCCTCAGACCAAGAGCCTATTCACCACAGCAAAGAACCCCCCTTGAAGAGGTTGACAGTATGTAATACTACTGATATACTGTTTAAGGATGTCAAAAAGCTCAGCATTACATTAGGGCATTTAACTTAGCATTCTTGATGTGTAAGATAAGTTAATCCAATGTAAGATTTTCTGACTTAACTGTGCTAATTACACCTACCATGGGTTGTCACTGCTTTTGGTTTTATGACTGATCTAAACTGTGCCATATTGAAATGTTGGAAACCCAATCTGTGTGGTATGTAGTTTATGAAGGGGTATCTCGTGTAGTTTATGGAGGTAGGGCTGCTGTTGGGGCTGTGTGGTGAATTTTATGTTTGCAATTTGGTTTTTAAATTTAAAATCCATTGTAATAAGGGAATTCATATTTTTATGCATGGTGATATTTTTATAATTGAACTAATTTATTCATTGTTTTCAGAAGTACTCATTTAAATCATGTGGTCGCGACAGCGGGCATGGAGGGTCAGAACAAGAGGACTCGCCCCGAACTGGTCCAGCAGCCAAACTGGCTTCTTTGCGTCTGAACAACAACGTAGCACCTCACTTGCCTCCGGACCATCTTGTTAACACATTTACCACTGCCAATGCTGCTGCTGCCACCATTGCAGGTGGTGGGGGTAGCCATGACCAGCCACCACCTGGACCAGAAGCTCTTCTCCCTGACTACCGCTTAGCAGGTGACACACCCACTCTGCGCCTCCCTGCCTCAACAAGTGCTGTTCGTGGCCATCGCACTCACTCTCCCTGGAACCACACTTATACAGAAATCCCTGAGGGTGCTGCCACTGTCCGCCAAGGTCCAGTTGATGATGGTGTCGACCCAGTGTATGAGGAGATAGAGCGAGAAGGTCGGTCAGAATTGCAGGTCAGCGATCTCAGCGACGAGGATGGTCGGCGTCATAGTTCTGACATCTCCCGGCAATCATCCCGTAGTTATGGTGACCACCGTCCACTCTTACCCTACACCCTGCCCGACCGCCACTCTGCCTCCCACCATCACCAACCACAGTATGATCCACGGCTTAAGGCTCGTCTTCGTCACCAAGATGGTGTGGATGATATCCAAACCCATACTCTGCCTGATTGCAGGCTGGGTGTGGGAGCACCTATAGACCACACCATGGTCAGTCCAGGACACATCCTTCCCATGACCCATGCCACTATCACATCGACCCATGCTCTCCCTCCTGGTAATGGTCACATTGCCACACACCAGTACTTGGACACTGGGCCTCACCTAACCAACAGTGGTCAGCACATGATGGACAATGGGAGGCAGTTTGTTGATTGTATGCCACAGTACAACCAGGCAGTTTTAGCAGCCCTGGGACATCCTTTGCCTGTGGTACATCCTCTCAGTGAACCCAATTTACGGAACTGGGAGGCTGCTCAAAGGCATAGAGACCTGCAGCAGCTCCAACAGCTAGGCGAAATGACTGTAGCAGTGCTGAGTGGGGAGCAAGTGGTGTGTAAGCTGAAGCCTCCCCTCGCTCCCATCCATGAGAATACAGGAACTGCCCAGGTGGAGCGGCACCCGCCCCCTCCCACCTACAGCCACTGCTAGGGCCTCTGTACAGTCATAGTTGTGTACATATGTGTATAGTGCTTTAAAACCCATTAAAGGCCTTTACGCTTTATGAATGTAGTGTGTGCAAGAGATAAAACATACTCACGATAATCATTATGATAGATAATTTGCATTTAAGGATTGATAAACAAGTGGACCTGATTGTTGCAAACCCCCTAAGAGATGATTGCGACCCTTGACTCGGCCCCTATCCCCTGCTCCTTTGTGTGAATTGAGTGACGAGAGCAATTAAGCCCATCATCCTAGTCAGGTCTTCAGCAGGAGGAGTTTACAGTGTTAAACCCCGAGACTAAATTAATATGGTAGGTTTTAATGTGCCCTCATTACTGAGGATTGTTAGGGATCTTCCTGATAAAAACTAAGTGATTTTCAGGATGTGGCAAAAGGATGCAAACAAGCAGTGAAAGTTTTTTATGTATGACTAGCAAGCATCCCTGATGAGATTCCTCCTGCTGGCAAGACCACACTACCAGGAACATCGCAAACTGTTTTATAAAGTGACTGGCAGTGGTTCCATTGCGTGGATGTATTTATTGCACAATTTCGAAAATAATGTTGTAGATAGGCACAGTAAGGATGCAAAAATAAACAGTAAGGAAGTTGACTTACTTTTAGTGATTGGAATAAGTCGATGAAGTATTCCTTCAAGCAATACAGTATAACAGTGATGCGGCTGAGCACATTTAGACTTTGTTTGCTGATGTCTGCTTTGTTACAGAAAGTTGTTCATGGAATAAATCATCCAAGTTCAGGTGTTAGGAAACAACGTTGTCCAGCCAGGTTTCGGTCTTTTTATGTTTGTCCAATAGGCTGCCTTTTAGTGCTCTTGGATTAAATTTTAATTCTCATTTTACAAGTATTGTGAATAATTTTTTTTTCTACATTAAACTTTGTATGAACTACAGTAACATTAGTCTTCACTTCATTAGTACAAATAAGTATTCAAGCAAAGGGCAATGTATGTAAAATAATTTAGTTTCCAATATCAGAGCTTGGTATGACTTGAGCCATTTGACTGTTCTTACACGTTCGTTGTTTGCTGCTTGGCCCATCATCATTCCATAGGATCTGTATTTTCAACATATCCTAATAATGATTATGTAATATGCTTCCTCTCAGTTGTGCATTATTCTTTCATAGGTGTTTCTATTTCATTCTAACAATATCAGAAGAAAACATAATCCTTCATGCATTAGATGTCACACAAGTTGTAGATGTCTGTTTTGACACTATTTTTGTTGATGCCACATATCTGCTTTCAGACTTGTAGCAATAAAGTTTTTTTTTAACTCGTCTCTCACAGCTGATTCATCTAGTTCAGACAAACAGTATCCACAACACCAACACATGCAGTGAGGTCCTTGTAATCAGTTCTGTTATGAACATGTTTTTGTTTAGCAGTTACTGTTCTGTTATCTTATGTTGAAAGTCTCAAGGGATAGCCAAAAAATAATCTGTTAATGAATCTTCTTGTAATGCATAAGAAAGGAAAAATAATCCAACATTAAGCGATTAGGTAGAACATGGTACTATACGATTTTTTAAAACACATATATTTGACATTTACCATGTTGTCCCTAAATCAGATTTCAAAGATAACTTTCCCCAAGTAGACATTAGTGGAGGCGGAGCCCCTAAGGACAGCCCCGTACCACATCTAACTCACAGTAAAGCTAAACTTCGACTAGCTTACGTATTTCTGTGCCTCTCTCTCTCATGTGTAGTCATTGTATAGAATCAGCTCTGTTTTGTAATATTTTGTATGTAAACTGTGATACATGTATTAAACGAACAAGAATCTATCGCCAAATTGATATCAAATAAATTATTGTGAAAGGTTATTTTATTTGTCCTCAAAATTCCTTTCTGCCTAAGATGCCATTAACCAAAAGGTATTTATTATTAATCGTCAACACTAAAAAACCCAAGTTTTGACCATATTGGTCGGCTTGCATATCGCAGGTAGGTGTGTGTGTACTCGCCTAACTGTGGTTGCAGGGGTCGAGACTCAGCTCCTGGGCCCCACCTCTTCACCGAGTTCTACTAGGTCCTCTCTCTCCCTGCTCCATGAGGTTTATCATACCTCATCTTAATGCTATGTATGGTTCCTGCCTCCACTACTTGCTAGGCTATTCCACTTCCTGACTATGACTGAAGAAATACTTCCTAACATCCCTTTGATTCATCTGGGTCTTAGGGATGTTAGGAAGTATTTCTTCAGTTATAGAGCAGTCAGAAAGTGGAATAGCCTAGCAAGTGAGGTAGTGGAATAGCCTAGCAAGTGAGGTAGTGGAAGCAGGAACCATACATAGCTTTAAGATGAGGTATAATAAAACTCCTGGAGTGTGTGTGTCTCTCGTGCCAAATAGGTGAAACTTGCGATTTTGGCTTAAATAGCAATGCTCTTCTTGCCGAATAAGGCAAGTGAAAATTTGTGTATACAATAATTTAACAAAAATCATTCTGAAAAATGTATTTCATTGCGGTTGTTTATTAAATTATTTTAAACTTACCTAAAATATATTTAGCTGGATTAGGCTAAATTAAACTGCACTTGTTATAAGGTTAGGTAAGTTTTCTAAGGTTCTTTTGGTGCAAAATTACTAATTTTTACATTAACATAAATGAAAAAATACATATCTTTAAATATGTAAGAAAAAAATTATAGAAAACTTAATTTTAAACGAGTTCTTGCTAACTGACCAGTTTTACTTATTCGGCACGACACACACATATCTGCGGCGATACACAAGCCAACCAATATGGTCTAAACTATGCCAAAACCAAGGGTTGGAATGCAAGACACAACGAACTCAACGTCAACAGGAGCCTTTCAACTGGGTGCCCAGTTGAAAGCGAATCCCACGTCATATCTAATAATCCTGTTAACCACCCAGATGAGATCACAATCTATCCCTTAGCGTGGGACTAGACCCGTGTCCACTCTAGCTGACACCTATATTTCTCTGTGTTTTCAGCAACAGGGAGATACTGCTAATCATAAGAATACAGACATATTACTCCTCCCTTAGGTCATCTGAAAACCCATCTTGCATCCCCACTTGTAACGCCTTTTCACACTCGTAATGCCTCTCATAACTACCTCTAAACTCTCACAGCCCCCCATAATTATTCCAGTAACCCATTTCATAACTCTAATAATCCCTCTTATGTCGTCTCTCATAGTCCTTCTCATAACCTCTTAATCTCTCTCACAACTAGTATCAATCAGTTACACAACTCTTCTCATAATACCTCAACCACTCCAATAACTGCAAAAACCTCTCTCATTACCCCTCGGATAACTACTTATAAGAGTAGAGAGACTTATGGGATTAATTATAACTACATATAACTCCCTCATTACCACTCGTAACTAAAATAACCCCTCTCATTTCCTGCAATTACTATTATAACTCGAATAATCCCACTAATAAACACTCCTAAAGCTCTTCTCATACCTACCCGTGCAACCATTTCCAAAACTTCATAAACACACAGCTTTTCATAATCTCTTAATAACACAATCACTCGGTACGCTTTTCTCATAACTATGCCCATAACCTCAGCATAACTCCCTCACACTGCTACTCTAATAACCCCCCCCCTCTCAATCACACCGCTTCTAAAGCCACTAACCCTTCTCAATCACACAACCACTTCTATGTTCACTCTTTGAATATCATGGACTCGCGTATCACATTTAATAGGGATGTTGAGTTTGGCTAGATTACTTGCATAACTTCCATACCTATCCTCATAACGATCATAACCTCTCATAACTGATTCCATAATCACTTCCACAAACCCCCTATCATAACTAATCTCATGACTACACACTACTACCATAATCCATCATAATTACTATCAAAAACGTCATAACTATTATACTTCAATAAACCCACTCATAAATACTCATAAACCCTCTTACAACTATTCCCATAACCATTCCTTCGCCCCTCTCGTAAGCATTCCCATAACCCCCTCTCAACCCTTCATAACCCCACTGATAACTACCCCATATCCTCTCAACCACTCCCATAACCAAATATCATAACCCCTCCCATGATCCCTGTCATTACTTCCATAACACCTCATAACCCCTGCCAAACCCATTCTTATAACCCCTAATAACTTTTTTCGAAACTATCAAACTCTCTCATACTCTTTAATAGTTCTCGCACTTTCATAACCCCTCTAGCATCCCTCTATAACTTCACTTGATCCCTCTCATCCCCTTTCAACACTCACAACCCCTCGTACTACACCTATAAACACATTTATAACTGCTTCCACTACCCTTCCTAACCTCTCTTTATCCCCTTTCTCTCAACCCCTCGTATAACTACCTCGTATAAACCCCCCTTTCATAACTACTCCCATAACCCCTCCTAACCACTCTCATAATTTCTCATATCCGCTGTCATGCCCTTTCAGTCCCTCTCGTATCCTCCCTCTCATCCCTCATAACCCCTCTTAAATCTCATCACAACTTTCATAATTAATCCCACAACCACTTCTATAACTCCCCTCACGACCATCATAGTCCCTCTCTTAAATCAACCTTTCTCATAACTATCATAAAATACTATGACCACCCAGGCCATAGTATGTGACCACCCACAGGTCACAGTACTGACTACCCAGATCACAGTACTGACCACTCAGGTCACGGTACAGACCACCCAGGTCACAGTATTGACCACTCGGGCCACAGTACCAACCACCCAGGTCACAATACTGACTGCTTAGGTCACTACTGACCACCCAGGTCACAGTACTAACCACGTCCAGGTCACGGTACCGACCACTCAGGTCACAGTATGCGACCACCCAGGTCACAGTAGTAACCACTCAGGTTACGGTATGTGACCACCCAGGTCACAGTACTGACCACCCATAGGTCACAATACCGACCACTCAGGTCACAGTACTAACAACTCAGGTCACGGTACATGACCACCCAGGTCATGGTACTTATCACCCAGGTCACAGTACTGACCACTCAGCTCCCATTACCTGACCAACCAAGTCACAGTACCGACCACACAGGCCACAGTATGTTACCACCTAGGTCACAGTACCGACTCAGGTCACAGTCTTGACCACTCAAGTCAGTGACCACCCAGATCACAGTACTGACCACCTAGGTCACGGTACTGACCACTCAGGTCACGGTACTGACCACCCAGGTCAGTACCTGACCACCCAGGTCACGGTACTGACCACCCAGGTCACAGTACCTGACCACCCAGGTCACGGTACTGACCACCCAGGTCACAGTACCTGACCACCCAGGTCACGGTACTGACCACCCAGGTCACAGTACCTGACCACCCAGGTCACAGTACCTTACAACACTCACCTTTATAGCTTCCCTTCACCTCCAAACTATCCAACTTTTCCTGCTTTGAGAAACTTGTTGTAATTAACTTTCGTAACTTGAGTGAAAGAAAAAAAAGAGATGTTAACTAACTAAAAAGGGGAAAACTGCGTCAACTGCAGCGACGGTGAAGAAGTGTTTCTTCGTCATAAAGTTTGTGTTGCGGGTCCTAAGTCGCCGCGGAGAGCAATTATAGTTTCCCCATCTTAACCAACAAAAAGTTGCCGCTGCCGCCAAACTTAAGGAAAACGAAGCGAGGGATGCAAGTCAACGTGAGGCCAATCTAATAACCGCAACACACTCCACCGCAAAATGCTAAATGGGCTTCTTGGGAAAGTTCCCGGACTCATACACCTATGCTGAAGGTACTACTACTGCTTCTGCTGCTGCCTCTCGCAACTTACCTGTACAGCGTTCTTCCTGCAACCAAAACCGCCAGGACTCGATTCCCAGGTGGTCGCCTAGTAGGCGACAGGTTCCTGTATTTTAGTTGACTATTGTGACTGGCATACTACTGAAAAGAATACGAGAGACTCCACAAGAAATGAGTAACACCGCTGGTATATTTTGGGTTATTCAGAGTAAATAACCAGGTCATATATACCTTACCTCTGTTAGAGTGGTTCCTGCTGTTACTCTTAAACATTTAGTTTTAGAACATTATAAACGCATACCACTTTTTTTTCAGTAACAAGGAAAAAAAAGGTCCGTTCATGAAAAAAAAGAAACTTCAGTTTTTAACCAGTGATCACGAAAGTAATGTTCCAGGAACTGTACCTGATGTCAGGCAACTTGGAAAATCTAATAACATAGTCCTTGTGGCTTAGCGCTTCTTTTTGATTATAATAATAATAATAACAAAGTTATGTATACAGAGAGATGTCTCAATGTATATATACACTGAAGATTTACTTTAATCCCCATTTTAAGGTTATAAGTATCCTTAACTGTTGGCGTGAAGCTTTAATGATCCAATAAAGCTGTCAACTAATTCTAGAAGTAAAATGCCACAACAGCTCTCGTGAAATGTCCGACGATAAATGAAAGTTCGGGAACGGTTATCCTTTTCGAATTAAATTCTAGAAATGTAAATAAAGTTATATTCCCTCTTGCTGTTTGACACCAAGCTGTACACGAGTTAATTACATTTTGAAGTGTTGCTGGGCAGGTATTGCACATTTTTGTGCGTATTTATGTACTAGTTTATTCACGTCTCCACAAAGATGAGACAGAGTTACTTTCTTAGGGTTAAAGTGTATCTACTACGAGGGACATTAAAAAAAATTGTGTGAAAAAAATAGGAACCGAAGTAAAATTACATACTTCTGTGTGCGTGTAGTTGCAGGGGTTGAGTCTCAGCTATTGACCCGCTTTTTCGCTGGCCGCTTCTCCTTAAACCTCTGTAGGATCCCAACATCCCTGTGACTCCTCTGTGTTTTCAACTTTCTGCTATGTCTCGTGCTTCTATTTCTCGCCTCTCAACAATCTGTCACTGTCCACCCTATCAATTCTTCTCTACTATTTGATACGTTTATTATATCTTTAGTAGTCTTGCATCTGTGTATATATATAGGTACACAGTTCGTGTAAATGCACACTTCTTTGTGTGTGTGTGTGTGTGTGTGTGTGTGTGTGTGTGTGTGTGTGTGTGTGTGTGTGTGTGTGTGTGTGTGTGTGTGTGTGTGTGTGTGTGTACTCACCTAGTTGTACTCACCTAGTTGAGGTTGCGGGGGTCGAGTCCGAGCTCCTGGCCCCGCCTCTTCACTGATCGCTACTAGGTCACTCTCCCTGAGCCGTGAGCTTTATCATACCTCTGCTTAAAGCTATGTATGGATCCTGCCTCCACTACATCGCTTCCCAAACTATTCCACTTACTGACTACTCTGTGGCTGAAGAAATACTTCCTAACATCCCTGTGATTCATCTGTGTCTTCAGCAGCTTCCAACTGTGTCCCCTTGTTACTGTGTCCAATCTCTGGAACATCCTGTCTTTGTCCACCTTGTCAATTCCTCTCAGTATTTTGTATGTCGTTATCATGTCCCCCCTATCTCTCCTATCCTCCAGTGTCGTCAGGTTGATTTCCCTTAACCTCTCCTCGTAGGACATACCTCTTGGCTCTGGGACTAGTCTTGTTGCAAACCTTTGCACTTTCTCTAGTTTCTTCACGTGCTTGGCTAGGTGTGGGTTCCAAACTGGTGCCGCATACTCCAATATGGGCCTAACGTACACGGTGTACAGGGTCCTAAATGATTCCTTATTAAGATGTCGGAAAGCTGTTCTGAGGTTTGCTAGGCGCCCATATGCTGCAGCAGTTATTTGGTTGATGTGCGCTTCAGGAGATGTGCCTGGTGTTATACTCACCCCAAGATCTTTTTCCTTGAGTGAGGTTTGTAGTCTCTGACCCCCTAGACTGTACTCCGTCTGCGGCCTTCTTTGCCCTTCCCCAATCTTCATGACTTTGCACTTGGTGGGATTGAACTCCAGGAGCCAATTGCTGGACCAGGTCTGCAGCCTGTCCAGATCCCTTTGTAGTTCTGCCTGGTCTTCGATCGAGTGAATTCTTCTTATCAACTTCACGTCATCTGCAAACAGGGACACCTCAGAGTCTATTCCTTCCGTCATGTTCACAAATACCAGAAACAGCACTGGTCCTAGGACTGACCCCTGCGGGACCCCGCTGGTCACAGGTGCCCACTCTGACACCTCGCCATGTACCATGACTCGCTGCTGTCTTCCTGACAAGTATTCCCTAATCCATTGTAGTGCCTTCCCTGTTATCCCCTGTGTGTGTGTGTGTATATATTATATATATATATATATATATATATATATATATATATATATATATATATATATATATATATATATATATATTATATATATATATATATATATATATATATATATATATATATATATATATATATATATATCACACTGTATATATTCAGATACACACGTTCTGATGTATATACATATACACAATTCTTGGTGCATGTACACACCTTTTAGGCAATGTTTCAAAAGCAAGCATATCTATTACAAAGCAGAGACCAAGTATTCGGAGTAAATACCTCCACAGAAGAGCGAGGCTTACAACGAGAGACTATTTGAGCGGCAACTCTTCTATACTTCCCAAACACACACCATAATAAATATAACAGGAATTCACAGATAAAAAAAAACAGACTATTTATCTTACAAAACATTTCACGACATGCAACGATTCGCTGAACAATTTCTCTGCCGACCACAAAACTATTTAATCTTCTGCCACACACAGATCTACCACAAAGGTTTGTAAATACAACGAGACCAATTTTCAAGTATTTTCCGCCGGGCTCCGAGTTTCACATACCGTTGTGACCTCCATACTCTCCCAGCCCACCTGCTAAATTATACAACTGTTGCAGAGTTTTCTGGGCATTATACGTCAGAAAAATAACTCGGCCCAATTGTGTCTTACACCAATATGAAATTTACCCTTCTAATAATAATAATAATTATTATTATTATTATTATTACCATAATCATATGTGTTTAAAAGATTGTAAGGATCATACAGCACTTGCGAAATGAGAAGTAAATTTTAGCAAGTTTGGGTTGAGTTATGTTAGTTTTTGTGCAAAAGAAAAAAAAAAAGGTTTATCAAACATCTGCATGACTATAATTCACTTTTTCTTTGAGGGGAGAAAATCTTCAGGTGATTAACTTTAAGATTTTTTTTTTGTGGCAAGCTTGTAAATTCGAGCTTTAAAAGCATCACGGAGCAGACTGTGGCAGCGGGAGATCACCGCTTGGTCGGGACAAGATGAAGTTTGTTTCTACCAGTAGGAAAGAGCAGACTTGGCAAGATGGGCACGTTCCTCAATTTCCAGACGTTGATCCTACTCGGGATGATGCTTCCGAGAGCAGTAAGCCAGGGCGGAGTCCGCCACCTCTGCCTAGGGTGGCTTTTTTTTTTTTTTTACATCATTTGATTCACCGCAGTGTGCTGACATTTTTTTGCACAACACTTGAACACTTCCAGTATATCTGGAGATTTCTTATTTGCATAAAAGTTTGTTCCTGGATGCGACCCAACAGTCTGATAAAACACAGGCTCCTAATTTTACTGCTAGGTGGGCAACATTATAAGGAAACCTGCCCATACGTCGCCATCTCGGGGATCGAACTCAGAAGCTTTCGGTTGTGAATAAAGCAGTCTCATCTTTGAGCTACTTCGGAATCTAGACATTCAGGTGAGAAGGTATATTGAAGACCACCTCTGAAAGTTGGCTTTAAAGTTTTATCATTAATGTGTAAAACATTTCTCGTGACGTGAGAATGTGTTGAGAAACATCCACATTGTTAGCTCCATCGGCACTCTGCCAACCACACCACTATGCTGCCAACCCCCTTCCACTGTGCTGCCAATCCGGTACAACTACTCCACCACCCTAAACACATCACTATGGCTGATCCCCGTCAGTTCTGCCAGTAACTGGAAAATCGGAAATGAAGGGGCCAGAGGGTTGGGAGCAGCCTTCATATCTAGCCTCGTGTTTGATGTCGCCCGCGCTCATTCTCGCTCTGGAAAACACTCCAGCTAGTGTCAACACAAGAGGCAGGGCAGCAGGGCACATTAAAGAGGAATTTCAGATTAATCTTATATGAAAAGACGCCCTTCCGGGCCACCTGCACTCACGCTCTTCCGACCCATCTGAACTCAAGTCAAATTCCTTTTTATCTTCGAATCAAGTGTTTTGCCTCCATAAAAATTACTAATTGACTGTTAATGATAAATACTGCAAAAAGAAAAAAATAAGATTAAAATTAATCTTATGAGAATTTTAGCGCGCGGAGGTTTAAGCTTCACTATTCCTCTCGTTGTGTGACCCATCAGGATTTAGCGCTCGATTAAGACTAACATGCACCACAGGTGAACATCTTCTCCAAGAGTCATTTAGGCGTGCCAAGTGCACCAAACTACAACATGCAGATATAACAGCAGTTTCTAAAAAGTCAATACGTAGCAGGATCGCAGTTGACGCACCTGATGCAGCGAACTTATGCTAAACTAACCCAAGGTTCACTATAACTTGTTGAGAAACTTCAATAACCCAGGGCTCCTTGCAACTTTAAAAAAAGGTTAGTAACTCAGGACTCCTTGCAACTTGTAGAGAAGCTTCAACAATTCTGGGATCCATGCAACATGTAGAGAAGCCTCAGTAACCCAGGGCTCTACAACATATAGAGAAACCTCAGTAACCCAGGGTTCTATAACATGTAGAGAAGCCTCAGTAACCCAGGGCTTTACAACATGTAGAGAAACCTCAGTAACCCAGGGTTCTATAACATGTAGAGAAGCCTCAGTAACCCAGGGTTCTCTGTAACCTGAAACCTCAATAAAATGGGGTTTCTCTGTAATTTAGCTGGCACAATAAGTTTTTTTTTTTTACCTTAGTTTACAATGCAAATTCATTAAAGGCTCCATGGCCGGTGTTGACATGATAGAAGTTGAATGACGTGGCCAGTTTTATACCTCGGCAACAGAATGGAATCCAGAAGCAGTTCTGGTACATTAGTTTATGTAAAGGAGCTTTCGTCAGGGACTGAATGAGCGCATTCCATGTGGGAATGGGCGGTTTGGGGTAATGGTTTGGGCGGTAACGGATGGGATGTAGCCGGTGGGCGGTGTAGTGGGAGGGGATGAGTGAGCGAGAGGCTAATGAGTGTGGGCGTGAAAGTGTGCGGCTTTGTTGCAGTCCTATGGGAGTTTCATCTTATAAGTTTCTCAGCCCTAGTTTGTGGGGGGGCAATCTATGGAGACTGGGGCAACCAGCCCACAGGTATAAACACGTAATGCAGAATAAGCCGCTATTTTAGACATATTTTCGACCAGCACAGAGCGTTATGAAGCCTTGGTAAAGCTCAGTCATGCTCGAAACATCGCCTAAAATAAAGGCTTGGTGTACATTTCGTGTTTGTATACCTTCTGGAGTCTGAGCGGTCCAAAACGGATTATACCTCTTTATACATTTCGTTTTCTTTTCAGCATTTTTCTTTCTCATATTCCAAGCTACTAAAGTGCCAGTCTACGCTGTTTTTCGACATTATTATGTTCGTGGTGAGGCGCTACACGCCTACTAAGTCATACAGAGTCTGGTGAATTTGGAGGCACTGAAACTATACTAAATAATTGCTAACACGAAGAAAATATTGAGATTAGGCAAGATCTGCATAGAAAAGTCTTTAGCTAAGATCCTCTACAGCAGATCTGCTGGAAAGGATCTCAATTGGAGGTTGAAATATAGTTATTCTCTCATAGCTAGAAATAAATTCTGACACATCCTATAGCTGCTGACTAAAGTTCGACACTGTGTCTTCGAATGGCGATGCTCGTTACGCCTCAACTTCTCTTTACTTGAACGGCTCTTCTTAAGATTATGACTGAACAATAATCTCAGCTCTTGCTTGTAACTGATCAGAGCTCATTGTTCTTGGCTATAATTCATCAGAATTCTGGGTCCTTCGCTATGTCTGACTAGTGCTTCTAGTTCCTGTCTATGTCTGACCAATGATTCTAGTCCCTGGCTATGACTGACCAGTGTTTCTAGTTGCTAGTTATGACTGGTCACAGCTCTCGTCTCTTGGCGATGATTGGCTAGGCTTGCAAAGCAGGCCAGCGCTGTCCTTAATGTAACATATTCATGAAATGGTAATTACTCGATTTAAATCAACAAATTAGGTAGGCAACGCAATGCGAAATTTTTTTGCCTGTCTCTCTCTTCCCTCTCCTTGCCTCTTCTATACTTTCCTCACCCTCTCTCACTCGTCCTGCCTTCATGCCAGTGAAGTGCTCTTGATCCAAAGAAGTGTGGAACTCTCTCCACTTTCCTTGGATCGAATCTGATTAAGTCTTATTTCCCTGATGCTGTATGACCCCTAAGAATTTAGCGCTTCTCCCATGAATATAATAATAATCTCCCTCCCCTTACTTATGCCTCCCGAACCACATACACTTCCTCTATATTGATAAACCATCACAAATGAGTTGTTCGTGAATTATACACATTACTCTATCATTAATGATCACCCAAACTTGAGTCGCCATTGCAGCTGTACCACTGACCCCAATTTACAACCCAATTATGAAGGATATATATCAGTAGCGCGAGCATTCGTTGTGCCACCAACAGCGACGGCTCTATTGAAATGCGGCGAGTTATGACCGTGGAGTTAATATAATGTTTTAAAACCACTTTGCCGCTTGTCCTGTGATAATTTATCACTTGCAACAAACATTTTCATAATCCTGTCTGAAAGATTTATATGCTTACCACAGTTACACAGCAGCTAGATTTTTTGTGCAACCATTTAATTTTTATTTGCATTGGGGACACCCGAAAACAGCTAGGAAAATACTGAGCTCGGAGGAATGAGTTTCTTGCAACGAATGCGAGAACTATGACTTATCTCACTGAAGAACAAGGTGGAGGTAGTCCCAAATGAACCTCATCGATATTAGGAAACATGTCTTCAATATAAGATTGGTAAACAAGTGGAATGAGTTAAGATATGACACGGTGGAAGCAAACGCCATACAGGTGTTCAACACTGATACGACAAAGTTTAATCATTTCAGTTGGTCGAAAGTTAAAAGGAGGGACTAAGAGCTGTAGTATGTCTCGTACAAACTCAAAACAGGTAAAAAAAAAGTGTAATTACATATACGTAAGTTCCATGAATATACTGCGGCAAAAGGAACTGCGGGACCCAAAGTAGCAGTAGTGATTATCTACAACTTCCCTTTTCCCTGAACGTTAGGAGACCGAGGCAGGAAAATGAGGAAAATGACCACAATACACATACTAGAAAAGACAAAGGGCCGACACAGAGATTCTAGTTACAGTGGATTTAAATCAGGAATTAAATCGAGGAGCACCGGAAATATACAAGTGAGACTGATGGAGACTTCAGTGGGAAAACTACATCAGGCAGCATTGGATGTAACATCACTTAAAGAGCCAGGATAACATGTGCTAAGCTCTGAATATGTGATAGAAATTAGATTGGAGAAGGGAAGGAAGGGACGAACAGAAAACCAAATCACCGAAGAGATTAAGCATACATGATAACTTTTCAAAAGAGATGATTTTGTTCGGAATATTAACATGGAGGGCTAGAAAGCCAGGATACTCAAACAAAATCAGGATGTCATCAGACTTTCTGGATCATTTCCATTGTGATTCTTTACTCTTCTCCCCAAGGATGAGACACGGCAGTCACCTAGTACCCAGGTACCTTCAGTACTTACTGCTACGTGAACAGGGGCAGATGGTGCTAAGTAACATTCTCAACGTTTGTGCTAGTCCGAAGATCGAGCCCCAGTCCTTAATGTGCGATCTGAGACCGCTGCCAAGTGAGCCAGACAACCAATGAGATGATGGAGGGGATTTGGTAGAATATGCCGGAGGACAAAAGATACATACCCATCAGATGGAATGAAAGGTGAAAACAATATGAGGTTTAACTGCAACTATAAAAAGGCGACCCTAGTATAGGCGATAAGTTTGATCTCTAAATATAAACTAAAATCCCACACTTCTATGTAAGAGCGCGCCCAACGGCATGTGGGTCATAAGCTCGCGTAAACAGATTTGAAACAAAAGACTGGTCTGTTCACTGGGTTTAAAGCCTATTGACTATATGAAGGTCATTAAGGATGCACGTAACCTGTACACTACCGATTAAGAATACCTTAATACCTCAGACAGGGATTAATTTTCCAGCACACACACACACACACACACACAAACATTTATATAAATATATGCAGACCAACCACTGTGAAAAATAGTGAAATTCCAAGCGCTTTCGTGACTTCTTACATTATCAAGGAACTATATCACCTGTTTACTGTGATTACACACGATGCCTTCTACCTACTCACCAGGTGCCTGTCAATCCCAAAACTTACCTACTTTCTGAGATGCTCCCCAGCCTTCAGCAGTCCAAAACTCAAGGAATATGACTCTTCTTAAGACCATGCTAGAGAGTGTATTGAATTTTTCCCTTGAAGATGGACAGTGGTTGCAAGCCTCCCTTCCGGTCAGGCTTGGGGGGGGGGTGGCTGGGAGTACGCAGATTCTCCCAGATTGCTCTACCAGCTTTCCTATCCTCTTCCATAGCATCAAATGAGTTGATAAGACAAATTCTTCCTGATACCCTCAGTGACTCAGCAGGAATAGAAGACCCTAGCTATGCCAGTGCCATCACTGAATGGGAGACTCTTGCTGCTCCAGCACCAAACCCTAGTGCAGCACTGGCTCACAGTCAAGCTGGGATGGCTTGATCGCTGAAAAGGTGCTTGCCAACATGCTCAGGGCTGCAATATCAGATAGGGAGATTGCCCGTCTCCAGGCTGTGAATGCACCTCACTCCGGGGACTTCCTCCAAACAGTTCCCATATCGGCAATGGGAACGCGACTCGACCCTAAAACCCTCCGTATTGCAGTGGCTCTGCATCTTGCTGCCCCAATTCACACAGAATATACGTGTATTTGCGGTGAAGCGAAAGCAGACCAATACGGTCTACATGGTCTTAACTGTTCCAAAACCAAGGGCTGGCATGCAAGACACAATGAGGTCAATGACATCATTAAGAGAACCCTTGCTACAGCTGGATGCCCAGCCGAGAGGGAGCCCCATTCACTAGCAGCCAACAATACCCACAACCCAGCAAACCGCCCCGACGGGATCACCATCTATCCTTGGGAGAATGGCAAGCTTTTAGCATGGGACTATACCTGTGTGTCCACACTGGCTGACACCTATATCCATCACAGTGTGGGGCGACAGGGAGGAGCTGCTGACCACAGGGAGGAGTACAAGATCAGCAAGTACAGGGGCATAAGCCAACAGTATCAATTTGTCCCAGTGGGTTCAGAGACCTTGGGATCATGGGGAAAAAATGCCACACGTTTCCTTAAAGAATTGGGTTCCAGACTCATCGACACCACCAAGGACCCAAAGGCAGACACTTTCATGTTCCAGCGCCTCAGTGTAGCCATCCAGGGACGAAATGCTTGCTGCATACTTGGCTCGCGTCCAGCCTCGGGGGAGCTGGAGGAAATTCATGATCTTTGTACATTGTGCCATTGTATTCATGCTTATGTTTTTTCTGTAAATGTATTCTGTTTATTAATAAAGGTTCACATAGAATATCTAATAAAGGGGGTGGTAGGAGAAGAAAATATTCAAACAGCTCCGGGGAGAACCTTGAGTTTTCCCTGAGGTAAGTTTGTCTTCTCTGAGGATGAGGGTCCCCATTCCAGCCATTTTATATATATATATATATATATATATATATATATATATATATATATATATATATATATATATATATATATATATATGTCGTGCCGAATAAGTAAAACTGGTCAATCAGCAAGAACTCTTTTAAAATTAAATCCTTTCTAAAATTTTCTCTTATACGTTTAAAGATCATTTTTTTTTCATTTATGTTAATGAAAAAATTTATAACTTTACATCAAAAGAACCTAAGAAAAGTTACCTAACTTTATAACAAGCGCAATTTAATTTAGCCTAATTCAACTAAATATATTTTATATAAGTTTA